>NW_026712114.1:11393614-11806114 GCF_030504385.1 Musca domestica | reverse complement strand
ATAATATTAGGGTTTCTATATATACCTTTCCAAGGTGGGCATAAAAAAAATACAACGATGTAGTCTTAAGACCAGCAAATAGTTAGTAGAAGTACGTGTCACTTTTAACATTACTAGCAATGAAAACTACATACCCCCTGCATTACCAGTAGATCAAATAGCAACAACAAATCTCCTGCATTACCAATAATCTAACCAAAAATGATGCCAAAAAATATACAAGGAATAATAACTTACATCTATAATACCAAGGAATAAGTAACGGTGGCACAGAGTAAGCACATCTGACTATAAAATCTAAGGTATCTGGTTGGAATCTCCGCGTCAGCAAGCAAAGAAAGAAAGATCAATACGAAGAATTTAAAGGTGATTATACTAATTGGTATGATCTTAACAGTGGCTGAATACTTGAGCCCGTGAGCCCGACTAATCAGAAGATCGCCATAGTCAAAATCCATAATTTTTACATTTTTTTTAAAGTTTATTGAATGAAAGCAAAAAATGTCGGAAACAGCATAAAATTGTAGAATAAGTTTAGATTTTTTCGAATTGGTTACCTTTGGCACGAATCATGGCCTTCATCGGCCAAGAAACCCTCACACGCTGCCCGAATGTTGCTCTGCGGTATTTTGGCCCATTCCCGGCGAAGTGCTTGCTTGATGTGATCGACACTTTGGTATTTTATAGTGCCAACCTTGCTTTTCCAAATACTCCAGACACAGATTGCTATCCGGAGATTTAGGTTGCCATGGAAATCAAGCGAAAAGCGAAGCAACTCTTTAGCTCTTTTGAGTCTATTTTCTTTCAATTGCGGTGTAAGTTCTTGCACTCTTTGGAATTTCAATCGTTTTTTCGCCAAGCTCATATTTCAAAATTTGCCGCGACGACTGCGACGTGGGTTTCGATCAAGTCGGTTCTTTACATTTCGAACCATTTCTGCTGATGATGGAATTCAAGCGTGATTTCTTTATATTTGAGTGGAAAATCACAAGTGGCTATCGTTAGAGCACTTGCCAAAGAGGTCAGCTGAAAATGTGCACCTTCGGTTGGCCACCAGAACTTAAGCGCCGACCACGGTGATGGTGTGGGTGCCATAACAGCCGATGGTCGCTCTCCGCTCTTATTAATCAACCGTGGCATCAGTATAAATTCTTTCTCCCAATCAAATTTAAAAAAAATGTGAAAATTATGGTGTTTGACTTTGTTGCAGTTTTTTTTAACTTACCCTGTATATGGGAGCTATAGGTATATCTGAACCGATTTTCCGCAAAATTTTGATGTACTTGCTCCTAAACTGAATTCGGTCGGATGTGTGAAAATTCAGGTTATTTGGATTGATATTGGCCATTTGGTTCACAAGTAACCCGAAATCGGTTGAAGATATATGTGGGAGCTATATCTAAATTTGAACCAATTCTCACCAATTTCAATAGAGTTCGTCATTGGGCGAAACAAATATTGTTGAGAAAATTTTATCTCAATCGGATAGCAAATGCGACCTGCATTTTGTTCACAGAAATACATGGACAGACGGACGGACGGACGGACTGTGAAAGTGATTCTATGAAGAACCTCAAAAGTAACTATGGGTCTATCTCGCTTCCTTCTCTGTGTTACAAGCAAATGCACAAGGACATAATACCTGTACCACTATGCGGTGTAGGGTATACAAATCATGCCATATCTTATTCCTTCGTCCAAGAGTAACCTTTTTGTGAAATTTAATTTTTTTACCCTCCACCATAGTATGGAGCTTATATTAAGTTTGTCATTCCGCTTGTAACACATCAGCACAAAAATTCTATGTCGATTTAGCGATATCTGTCCGTCTGTGGAAATCACTCTAGCTTTCGAAGGAAATTAAATAGGTGTATTATGTCTGCAGGACTTTTGGTATTGAAAATGGTTTGGTACAGAAAATTTTCTGTGCAGGTTCACGTCTTCGTATAGCCCCAATATAACCGTACCTTTCGATATTCGGTAGTTTGATGATTTTAGCGACAAATATTCATCGGAATTGTTTCAAACTAAGTATTTGAATGTATGGATAGTACAGTCTAAGACAAAAAATTGTCTTGGCAGGTCCACGTCTTCGTATAGTCCCCATATAACGGAGCCTCCCAATATTCGGTTATTTTTATGATTTTAGCGACATTATTCACCGGAAATGTTTCAAATTTGTTATTTGATGTTCGTAATTGATACAACGACCTATGGCAGAAATTTGTCTGGGCAGGTCCACGTCTTCATATAGCCCCCATATAACGGTACCTCCCGATATTCGACATTTTGATGATTTTAGCGACATTATTCACCGGAAATGTTTCAAATTTGGCATTTGAAGTTCGTAATTGATACTACAGCCTGAGACAGAAAATTGTCTGTGCAGGTCCACGTCTTCGTATAGTCCTCATATAACGGAGCCTCCCAATATTCGGTATTTTGATGATTTTAGCGATATTATTCACCTGAAATGTTTCAAATATGGCATTTGAAGTTCGTAATTGATACTACAGCCTATGACAGAAAATTGTCTGGGCAGGTCCACGTCTTCGTATAGCCCCCATATAACGGAACCTCCCTATATCCTGTATTTTGATTTTAGCTATATTATTCACCGATTTTTTTTTTTCAAGTTTCGCATTTGAATATTGTAATAGCGTATGACAAAAGTTGGCTATGCAGGTCCACGACGTCGTATAGACCCTAAAATAACCACTACATTCGGTATTTTTAATATTTTAATAGAATTTTAACGGATTTTATTTATTTACTTTTTTTTTTTTTGAAAATTTCCAAATTTGTTCCGAATGGTAAAGGGCTTTCAAAGGTCGGCCCGGCCGAACTTACAGCTTTTTACTTGTTTTTTGATCAACTGTTTTTCCTCATAGTTTATTGGAATGTCAGAATATAACAATGTAGGGTATCGGCATGTTTTACAATTCCTTTCATGTTATTTAATAACTTATTCATTTCCTTTAGGAGACTCCCAATAAAACCACTTTTTTTGTTGTAATTGTACCACATAGAATTCTTTATTAAAAGCAAAATATTTCTTCATTAACATTATTCAATATTGTTTTATTTTGTTTTTGTATGTTTTTGTCATATTTCATTCACATCCGTTTCTTTTCATCATCATTCCGTATAAAATCTTGACCTTCGCATTCAAATTCACTCAACACATTTACAATATTATGTGGGTATATAAAGAAAAAATAATTGAAAACATTTTGTACACGAATCATGGTAGTTTTTTGTTAATTACGCTTACAATTTTCGATTTTATGTTTCAATTTAAGTATTTCGAAAAAAGTGTTTATCCAGAGGGTAATGTTCATTCATATTTGAGTGCCGTTTAAAATTTGTCATATTTGTTTTTTATAAATTAAACTTTAGTAAAAATATTTTGGTTTTTGCTTTTTTTAATGCAATACTAAAACTCTTTTGTTTATTTCTTTGGTTTCCAATCGATCCGATCAAAGTGCAAAAATGTATTTTATATTAAAAGTTGAAATTTTATTTTATTTTGTATTGGTTTTCTTTGGTTTCATTTTATGTGTATTTTTTTGTTGTATATTTGTATGAATATAAGAAACTCTATAGAAGTTTTTGAACACGTTAATTGTAAATGAATTGTGAAATTTACTTAATATTTAAATGTGTCTTTTTTTTTTGTTTTTTTTTTTTCTCTCTGAATTTTGAAGGAAGGTAGATGTTTCGAAAAGAAAGATTTCATATATATTTGTTTAATTTGTGTTTTTTTTTATTTTATTTACTTTGTTTTTCTATTTGTAACTTTGCCATTTATGTTTTGTTTTAATCTCAGTTTGTGAGTTGTTTTGAAAGAAACACGTGTTTATGAAAAACTGGCTTTGGGAGATCGAGTAAATGATCAAGAAATTCAGTTGGTGGGAAATTTTAGTAAAGAAAATATAATTTTAAATTTTCAATAAAAACGTATATTAAAGAAAATATAAAAATACCAACAACCATGAAAAAGTCATATTGTATCCAAATATTGCATAAAAATTATTATCTGAAGTCCAAATTGGAGAAAAACAGTGGTCTTTGAATTAACCAAAAAATTTAAAAAAGATTATTCAAGAGAATTTCGTTGTCAAGTAGTGAAAATCAAGTCCCAATTAGAATTCGATATCGTTGAAGCTACTCATTTGCTATTTGACCTCTAAATGACTTTTATTACAAATAAGTTAAAAACCATAGCAGAAGAGTAGGATTGGGGTACAAGTGTTGTATATTTTTCTCAATTAAATGAATAGGATATTTTGATATTTTCAAAATACCTACAATCGAATGATATCCTAATAAAAAGAAGTTTCATATAACTTTATATTTCAAAACAAAGACCGTTCAAAAAAAAAAAAGTTAATGAGTTGTAAGTAAGGCCGGGCCGCACTATGAATAGCCATTTGAAACGAATTTGGAAATTAAAAAAAAAAAAAAATAATAAAAAATAGAATTCGTTAAAAAATTCTATTAAAATCTTTAAAATACCGAATATAGGAATTTACCGTTATTTTAGGATCCATACATAGGCAATTTTCTGTCACAGGCTGTAGTACCCATTTCGAATTGCAAATACGAAATTTGAAACAATTCCGGTGAACAATGACACTAAAATCATCAAAATACCGGATATAGGGAGGTACCGTTGCATGGAGGCTAGTCGAAGACATGCACCTGCATATGCAATTTCCTGTCATAGGCTGGAGTATCCATTACAAACTTCAAATACGAAATTTAAAACAGATCCGGTGAATAATGTCGCTAAAATCATATAAGTACCGAATATAGGGCGGTACCGTTATATCGGGGCTATTATTAGGTCCTTCAAACACGAAATTTGAAGTTCCGTTATATGGGAGCTATACGAAGGCTGGAGTATCCATTACATAGGTCAAATGCGAAATTTCAAACAATTCCGGTGAATAATGTCATTAAAAGCACACAAATACCGAATATCCTCCCTATATTCGGTATTTGTATGCTTTTAACGTTACATGGGGGCTATACGAAGACCTGGACCTGTGTATGCAATTTTCTGCCCTAGGCTGTAGTATCCTTTACGAACTTCAAATACGATATTTGAAACAGATCCGGGAAATAATTTCGCTGAAATCAGCAAAATACTGAATATAGGGAGGTACCTTTATATGGGGGCTACACGAAGACCTGGACCTGCATAGACAATTTTCTTTCATAGATTGTAGTACCTATTAGAAACTTCAAAAACGAAATTTGAAACAATTCCGGTGAATAATGTCAGTAAAATCATAAAAATACCGGATACAGGGAGGTACCATTATATGGAGGCTATACGAAGAACTGGATCTGCATAGACAATTTTCTGTCATAGGTTGGGGTATCCATTACGAACTCCAAATACGAAATTTGAAGCAATTCCGGTGAACTATGTCAATAAAATCACCAAAGTACCTGATATAGGGAGGTATCGTTATATGGTGAGCTATACGAAGACATGGACCTGCAAAGCCAATTTTTTGCCATAGGCTGGAGTATTCATTACGAATTCTAAATACGAAATTTGAAACAGATCCGATAAAATATACCTAATATAAAAATACATAATATAGGGAGGTAAAGTTATATGGGGCCTATACCAAAACGTGGACCTACATGGCCCATTTTCAATACCAAAAGTTCTGTTGCCGAAAAACAAATTTGATTAAAATTGTATCAACCTACTTCAGCTTGTTCGGAAGCTAGAGTGATTTCCACAGACGGGCAGAAGGACGGACATCGCTAAATCGACATAGAATTTTATGCCGAAAACTGTGGCCAAAATGTTTTATCTACCGTTAACCGAATATACCGCAATTTGGAGGCTATATTAAAAAAAAAAACATATTTGCGATATTTTTACGGCAGTTACTTTGAAAACAACGACGAACAACTAAGATGTTGAAAAGTTGAATTAACTTCATTCCACTGGAAACAAAATTTGCAAAAAATTGGTTTGAAAATTGTTTCCCTCAATTTCCGTTTATTGAATGAAGTGCCAAATTATATGAAGATAACCTATATCTAAGTTTCAAGATTTCAAGTGCTTCAAAGCTCAATATACTGTTTTTTGATTTTCTTCAAACTCCAAGCAAAAAAAGCTTTAACTCCTTCAGTTCTCCAGAAACGGAGCTAAACGGCTATATATCATCCATCTTACCTTATGCATCTTATTGCGGTACATTGCGATTTTCGTTAGTGAGTTCCCGTGCTTGTGTAATAATAATTTCGTATTCGAATTTCGAAAATGTTTCAATATTTATATTCCTTTTTACATGAGTCCCATAATGCCGCTTTAAGATAACGCTTTGAAATTTGAGAAAATGTATCTATAAATTCTTCATTTTGTTGCTGGTTCAAAATGATCTTCGTACATTCTTCAATATTACTTTAATACCAAACAAATGGTCTCAGAAAATGTTCAAATTCTTGTTGAAATATGTAGAGTCTACGCAACAAAAATAGTTTCGAAAAAATAGTTTTTAATGACTTGGAAACTCAACCCACTCTAAATGACCTTATGCCTCATACCTCATACCTTATACCTGAATTTGTGAATTTTCTTAAAGTTTACTATTAACACAACTCAAAATTTACTATTTATAGCAAAATTTTCTCAGGGTTTACTATTTATAGCAAAATGTTCTTATTTTGAAAAAAATATACTATAAATAGCAAATTTATACAAAGTTTCTTCAAAATTTGATATATATGCTGATTTTTTTTATAAATTTACTATACATAAGGAATTTTCTTAAAATTTGCTATTTATAGAAACATTATCGCAACATTTACTTTTTATAGAAAAATATTCTCAAAATATAGTAATGAAATTTCTCAAAATTTACTATTTACAGTAAATTTTCTCAAACTGTACAATATATAATGAAAATTTACTATGTTTAATAAGTTTTCTCAAAATTCATAGAGAATATTCTCAAAATTTACTATTTTTGGAAATTTTCTCAAAATTTAATATTTATAGAAAGTTTTCTTAAACAGTACTATTTATAGAAAATTTTAGCAAATGTATTACCGAATTTAACAAAATACCTAAAAAATCTAACATTTACTTGAGAAATTTAAATCAGAATTCCAATCAAATCGATTGAAAAATCATGGTAGAATCATAGAATTATCATTTTTAATTCAAATTTATATTTTTTTTGTTCTTCCTTAGATGTGGGCATACATCAGAAAAAAATTACTAATATTGCGGATATTTTGTCATTTTCACGCCTTTTATATTCTCTGCCCCATGAGGGATGTGAAAGATTGAATTTTGCTCAAATGTTTAATTTTGCTGCGACTAGGAATTTTTATTCAGCTTTTTGTTCAGGTGTTTTAATTCTCTGAGATTTACTTAAAATAAATCATCTGTTTATTATTATGAAATTCCAATATTTCGATATTATAGTTCAAAAATGAAATTCGTTGTCCTCGGACTTGGAATAAATAGCTTCTTTGAGTTCCATCGATAACCGAATATTTGGGATGTAACTCCTACTCCGTTAATATTTAATTATGAAAAAAAAATATTTTTTTTTTTCAAATCAACGTTAAAAATTGTCATAATTTAGCAAATGACACTACAATTTTTGGCCATGGCTACATGGAGGTATAAGACTTGACTTGGGGTATAAGAAAACCACAATTTTATTTTCCTTCTCTTCAATAAGTCTACACGTCTAGAATGAGTGTTGGGTTGCAGGATGGGTTTCCAGTTAAAAAAATGAAAATATGGTAATAGTAAATTCTTGCAGGTTCTTGGTCAGAGCATAAGATTTTACAATATGTACGATATTATTCGACATTGAAGCAAGGAAGAAATATCGGTCATTTATTTCAGAATTCGAAATAAAGTAGTTGAAAGATCTACAACTTAGATTTATGAACGATTTTAAATGTAATAGACTGTTTTAGCCCATGACTATCAACTTCTCTGTATGTACGGTGTCATATTTTGATGGATGATTATTTTATAGCATAAAGAAATATTAATGTTTTTATTGAAAAATCGATAAAAGCCTTATAACCTACTCGGATCATAGCCCGATCTCTTCGAAACCAAGTGAATGAAAGGATGGAGTTGGTGAACAAGGTTTTTGTACCATGCAGTTATTTTAAGAAATTTCCATATTATTTAGTTTTCTTACAAATAATGAAGTTTGTCATTTATGTTTTTTTTTTCAAATAATGCATTTATTTTTGTTGTTGTTGTCGCTTTAATGAAGATATTTTGTACTTTTCAAAGTTAGTTATTATGTATTTGTATTTCTTTCAGTTACATTTAATGGAATCCGTTTGTTTTTCTTTTGTAATGAAATTGATTCGCTTAGTATTTTTTTTTTTTTTTGAAGATGCTTTTATTTTAAGTTTTTCTGTTGAGTATTTTTGTTAAAAATAGTTTTTGTTTGAAAAATCCCTGAATTAAATTTTGCTTTTCGTACAAAGTAATTTTTTTGGGTGTGTATGTGTTTTTGGTATTTTTTTTTTTGTAATGTTAATGAGTTTTTTTTTTCTTAAATTTGTAATTTTGAAGTTTATAGAAATTATAAAATCTAAAAGTGTAATTTATGTTTTGGTACAGTGGGTCACAGCGGTAATAGCATCACAAAATTTACTTTTTTGTATACCAAATGTACTATTTGTAGAAAATGTTTCTCAAAATGTACTATTTATGGCAAATTTTCTCAAAATTTACTATTTATAGTAAACTTTAGGAAAATTTCTCTATTTTAAAGAAATTTACTATAAATTGCAATTTTTTTCAATATTTACTATATACAGTCAATTTTTTTTCAAAATTTACTATTTATAGTAAATTTTCTCAAAACATACTATTTATGGTATATTTTCTCAAACTTTACTATTTATAGCAAATTATTGCAAAATTTACTATTAATAGTAAATTTAAAAAAAATGTCCTTATTTTAAAGAAATTTACTATAAATCGCATGTTTTTCAAAATTTACTATATACAGTCAATATTTTCAAAAATTACTATTTATAGTACATTTTCTTAAAATTTACTATTTGTAGTGAATTTTCTCAAACATTACTATTTATAGTCAATTTTCTTAAAATTTACTATTAATAGAAAATCTTCTTAAAATTTACTATTCATAGAAAATTTTCTTAAAATTTACTATTTATAGTAAATTTTCTTAAAATTTACTATTTATTGTAAATTTTCTTAAAATTTACTATTTATTGTAAATTTTCTTAAAATTTACTATTTATTGTAAATTTTCTTAAAATTTACTATTTATTGTAAATTTTCTTAAAATTTACTATTTATAGTTAATTTTCGCAAAATTTACTTCTTTCTCAAAATTTTCTATTTATAGTAAATTTTCTTAAAATTTACTACTTATAGTAAATTTTCTTAAAATTTACTACTTATAGTAAATTTTCTTGAAATTTACTTTTTATAGTAAATTTTCTTGAAATTTACTATTTTTAGTAAATATTTTCTTAAAATTTACTTTGTATAGAAAATTTTCTGAAAAACTTACTATTTATAGAAAATTTTCTTAAAATGTACTATTTATAGAAAATTTCTCAAATTGTACTATTTATAGTAAATCTTCTCAAAAAGTAATATTTACAGGGCGAGATGGAAAAACTGCAACCAACTTCAGACTGCTGTCATTTCTAAGCCACTCGTCCGACAGCTGTTAAAATTATTCCAGTGATAGCGTATTATATTTTTTACAAGCGTAAAAAAGCTATTTGGTAAGTATTCTCCGGAAAAAAAGTTATTCGTGATAGAGTTCAAGCGTGATAGTGAGATTTCTTTATATTTGGCTGGAAAACCACAAGTGGCTATCGTTAGAGCACTCCAGCATTCAAATGTGAATAAATCTTTTGTGTCTCGTACCGTTACCGTGATATTGGTAGCATAGCCCTACGTCAAGGAAGTGGACGAAAGAATACAGCAACATCAGCAGAAATGGTTCGAAAAGTAAAGAAGCGACTGGATCGAAAACCGCCTCTCAGTGGCCGAAAAATGGTTCGTGAGCTGAACATACCGCAATATTCGATTCGACAAATATTGAAATATGAGGTCTGAGTAAAGCCATTGAAATTACAAAAAGTGCAAGAACTTACACCAAAACAGAAAGAAAATAGACTCAAAAGAGTAAGAAAGAGAAAGCGCCACCCAAAAATGGTTACAAAATGAGTTTCCTCGCTTCATTTCCAGCGCACAATGGCCGGCAAAATCTCCGGATACCAATCCGTTGGACTATTGTGTCTGGAGTATTTTGGAAAGCAAGATTGGCACTAAAAAATACCAAAGGGTCGATAACCTCAAGCAAGCGCTTCGCCGGGAATGGGCCAAAATACCGCAGAGCAACATTCGGGCAGCGTGTGACGTGTGGTTTCATTGGCCGTTTGAAGACCATAATTCGTGCCAAAGATGACCAATTCGAACAAATCTAAATTTATTCTAAAATTTGATGCCATTTCCGAATTTTTTTGTTTTATTTTAATAAAATTAAAAAAAAAAATTGTAAAAATTGTGCTTTTGACTTTATTGCTGTTCTTTTATCTCACCCTGTATATAAAGATTTTCTCCAAATTCACTATTTATAGTGAATATTTTGAAAATTTACTACTTATGGTAAGCTTCTTCAAAATGTTTCTATTTATAGTGAATTTTCTCAAAATTTACTATTTATAGCGAATTTTTTCAATATTTACTATTTATAGTAAATTTCCATAAAATGTACTATTTGTAGAAAAATTCTATAAAATGTACTCTTAATAGTGAATTTTCACAATATTTACTATTTATTGTGAATTTTCTTAAAACTTACTTTTTTTTAAAAATTTACTATTTATAGTCAATTTTAGAAAAATGTACAATTTATAGTCAATTTTCATTAAATTAAATTTTATAAAAATTTATTACCGAATTAAAAATTTATGAAAAAAAATTTTTTTTTTGACAATGTGCAACCCACTGTACATATATATGTGTGTGTATTAAAGTGTATTTTCTTCTTTATGTTAATTTTCCAAGAAAATGTATTTTTTAATTTACCAAATTAAAAAAAAAAATAATTTCAAATCTTATTAACTTCTTTTCGTTTTCAATAAAATCCATCTTTTGAGTTCCAAAAACTTTCAATTCGTTTGTTTGTCTAGCATCCATTCCAATTTTTAATTTATGAACGTTTATTAAACGTTACTACATTGCGCGGTTTGCAACTGCCATCATCACATCATGTGCTGTTACTTTATTAGTATTATTATTATTACTCTTTGTTTTGTTTATATAAATATCATAATTATGTAATTTAAAAATCGGTAATCGAAAGAAAAAGAAGAACTGAAATTATAATCTCTAATTGTGTTTTGTTTTCATTAGAACTTCCATCATCGTTTTTTGTTAAGAGGTTATGTACTTTATTTTGTTGTTGTTTTCTTGTTTGTCTTCATATTTTTGTTCGTTTTCTTTGTTTTTTTTTTTGTTCATAACTGCAAATTTGTTTATTTTTTCGTTTTTCGTCGCTTTGCAGTTGGCTGCGGAAAATTCTATTTGTTTGGCAACTCAGGTGGGCAGTCAGGCTGGTTGGAGGGATGGGCAGCACGGAATGCTGGATTACTCTCCAATTCACGATCGATGCGCAAGATGATCGGGTAGGGACGCAAATCAACATGGAATCTGTAAAGAAAGAAGGAATGTGAAAATTAATATTAAAATGATAAATTATACAAGGTTATAAGGTAGATATTTTAATTTCATTGCAACTGAAAAACAAAAATCTGTCGATCAAACAAAAAAATAATGAGTTTCGTAATCTCTTGTTAAGAGTCGTAAAGAAATTAAATACAAAATTTTTATGTGGATATATCTATCGAAAATCTCAATCTCATAATCAACCAGTAAAGAAAGTCCTAAAGTCGGGCGGGGCCGACTTTATGATACCCTACACCACTTTGCTAATTTAGTAGAGCTCCACATAACAATTAAAACTTTTTATGAGAGAATTTAAGTTCAAAGGGCTAAATATGCCGAAGCATTTGTATTTTTCAGATTCGGACTTGTATTGCCCTTTGGTGCAAAATTAACTTGAAATCAGATAAATATGGGAGCTATATTCAAATCTGAACTGGTCTCGATAAAATTTGGCAAATATATTTCTGAGCTGTATTTGATATATTTCCCTGAATATCGTTGTTACGGCGTGCATATTACGGCTGTGGGTAACAAATACAACAAATCGGATGAACAATATATATGGGAGCTATAGCTATATCTGAACCTATTTTCACCAAATTTGGTATGCTAGCTTCTAGACTCAAATCGGTCGCATGTGCCAAATTCCATCCCATTTGGGCAAATATTATACGTTTGGTGTACAATAAAAGGTAAATCGGACGAAGTTATATATGGGTGCTATATACAAATCTGAACCGATCTCGATAAAATTTAGCAAAAGGTATTTCTGATTTGCATTTGATATATTTCCCCAAATATTGTTGTTGCAGAGTGCATATTACGGCTGCGGAGGACAAAAATAACAAATCGGTTGAACAATATATATGGGAGCTATAGCTATATCTGAACCGATTTCGATTAAATTTGGCATACTTATTTTCAGGTCCAATCTGATCGTACGTGCAAAATTCCATACTATTCGGGCTGATATTACACGTTTGGCGCACAATAAAAGGCAAATCGGACGAAGATATATATAGGAGCTATATCTAAATTTTGACCGATTATCTCCAATTTCAATAGGGTTCGTCCTTGGGCCAAACAAATGTTGTTTAGAAATATTCATCTCAATCGGATAATAAATGCGACCTGCATTTTGTTCGCAAGAATACATGCGTCTGTACGGACGGTCGGAAGGACGGGCTGACATGCAACTCAGAAAGTGAATCTATGGAGATCCTCAAATCGTTATATGTGCTCTATAGGATAGCGTATACCTAAATATTCAATGTAACCCATAAATAACTACAAATACCAAATTTTTGGACAAATCCGTGGTAAAATGTGGCAAAAATCATTAAAACACCGAATATCAATGGGTATCGTTTTATGGGGGCTATACAAAAACGTGGACCTATATGTTTCGCCACCGAAACTAGAACCCTAATCAGGTCAGCATAAAATTCTATGTCCGTCCGTCTAACCGTCTGTGGAAATCACTCTAGCTTCCGAACGAAATGAAGTAGGTGGATAAAATTTTACTCAAATGTATATTATGTCTGCAGGACTTCTGGTATTGAAAATGGGCTATGTAGGTCCAAGTTTTGGTGTAGGCCCCATAGAATGATACCTCACTATTTTTGGCATTTTGGTGATTTAAGCGACATAATTCCTGTGAAATTTTTCTAATTTGGTATTTGAAATTCGTAATGGAGACTGCAGCCTAAGACAGAAAATTGTCTGTGCAGATCCACGTTTTGGTATAGGCCCCATATAACGATACCTCCCGATATTCAACATTATTCACCGGAATCGTTTCAAATTTGGTGTTTGAAATTCTTATTGGATACTAAGGCCTGTGACAGAAAATTGTCTGTGCAGATCCACGTTTTGGTATAGGCCCCATATAATGATACCTCCCAATAATCGGTATTTTGACTTTAGCAACATTTTAAGTTTCGCATTTGAATATTGTAGGGCTTATGACAAAAGTTGTCTATGTAGGTCCACGTTGTCGTATACATACGGCTACATTCGGTATTTTTAAGATTTTAACTGAATTTTTTGAAAATTGCCAATTTCATTCGTAATGGTGGAGGGTATTCAAAGTTTGTCCCGGCTAAACGTAAAGCTTTTTTACTTGTTTTTTTTTAAAAATTTGGCATATAACAATCCGACTGCATTAGATTTAGCATGAATATTGCAAAAACTCGATCCAAAACGTTTGATAACGATTTTGTCTATATATCTGATCTACAACCAATATTTCGATGTGAAACATTTTTTAAATCCCCTTATGGCCACTCATATGGGGTTCATTTTAGATCTGAACCGATTTTCACCAAATTTGGTATTGGATATGTATCGGAGCCGAGTTCCACAAAATGGAAACGTATGTTTCCATTTGGGTTGATATTGTCCATTATTTGCACAATAAACCTGAAATCGGATAAAATATATATATCGGAGCTATATCCAAATTTTAGCAGATCTCGATAAAATTTGCAAAGGTATTTCCGAACTCTATAAGATATCTGATACCAAATATCATTGTTGTCGATTGCATATTACGAATGTGAGGGACTTAAACACTAAATCGGATGACTGACATGCATAAATCGAATCAGAAAGTGATTCTCTAAAGATCATCAAAAGTAACGGGTCTATCTCGCTTCTTTTTCCCTGTTACAAACCTTACCACTACATGGTGTAGAAAAAATAATCGTTTGCATATTTACCTGCGAGCATTGAAAACCTGTGGCACCAAACAGCAGTCGGCCATTGAAATTTCATCGCCAACACAGTACTTGCCAGCCGAGGTGGAGAGAACTTTTTCAACGGCACGGAAACCACGGGTGATCCAATGTTGGGCCCATTCCTTTTTCTTCTCTTCGCCGACATGGATTAAAACAATCAAATTCTGCAAAGGCTGGATGCCGGAGCAGATAATTTCACAGATTTCACGGACTTTGGCACGTTTATGGACATCTTGTGGCAGTAGGGGACGTTGGGGGCGAGTCTCTTCCAAATAATGCATTATGGCCAGGGATTCAATTAAAGTGTGACCATCTGCAAGAAAATTCAAATATTAATTTAATAATTTTTAAATAAAAATAATTTGTTTAATATTTACCAATCTGCAATGCTGGCACTTGTTCCATGGGATTCACCTCACGATATTCATTGCAGTGCTGTTCACCACCCGATTTGATCAAACTGATGGGTTTGATGTCATATGGAATCTCCTTGAGGTTGAGAGCTATGCGCACACGCCATGAGCAGGAGCTGCGCCAATACGAATACAGTATTGGCTTTAGATCGTCACCGGATGGAGCAGAAGACGAGGAAGAAGAAGAAAGAGCGGTATTAGTTGTGGACATGTTGAAAGTGTTTTTATGACTAAATGAATTTTTTTTGTTCGCTGTGAACTTGTTTCTGGTTCGGAGCACACCTCCCAACTGAGTTCTGAATAATCTATTCGCCAAGAGTCGCATGTTGATCTTTTCTTGTTTTTTATTTTTAATTTTTTATTTTCCAAAACAGATCAAATGCAGAAGTCCAGCAGCTTTGTGGCCGCGTGTATCTGGGTAATTTATTCAAAGAAAACAATTTCTGGATCCGGATTTTCAAGTCTAATGACTCTGTTTACGATTTAACATTAATGTATGCAGATGATGTTGTGTTCTATGCCAGTCTATACAGGTGGTGATTGGCCGGCCTATGGATCTGAGGTATCTCTGTCTTTTTTTATTAAAAAGCAATATTTAAATTAAAAATAAATTAGAATAGAAATCTGTAGCTGGAAAGATGCCGCCCTTCCCAGTTGCTTCTAAATATGTTGGACTCCAGATGTTGCCTTATTGAAGGTTTGTTATCAGCGAAACTCGTTTGTTATTTAAAGATACAACAACAACAAGAAAAAAGATAGTGTTTTTGTAAGCACCAAGTATGATAGCGCACCGAATGCATTTCCAAAAGAGAAACAACATTTAAATAGTGAAAAAAAGTGGTGGCCAAATCGAACTGGGAATACTCTATATGGTTATCCAGCTATACCTATGTAAATCATGAATGAGGTACTATCTCATAGATAATATAAAGAAGAGATAACAACACAGATAAGATAACTTACAAGACTTTTAGTTTAATTGAAAGAAAGTTTCTTTGCTCTATGATGCCCTTCGGTACAAAATATTATTATATTTATACCCTCCAACATACTATGGAGGGTATATTAACATTGTCATTCCATTTTGTAACTCCTCAAAATACTCACGTCTGACCCAAAAAAAAGTATATATATTCTTAATCAGTCGATGTCAGTTTCTCTGTCTGTAATCACGCCATTTTTGGAAAGAATCAAGGTGGAAAACCAAAATGTTGTGTACAGGCAGGTTAAGTTCGTAAATTGGTCATGGCGGTCCACGTTTTCATATTAATATTCAAACCTGAAGTCGTAATAGATACAACAGCCCATGGCAAAAAAAAATCGCATATGCTGATTTATGTCTTCGTATAGCCCCCATATAATATTTCAGCGACTTTTTTTCTATTTTTTTCAAATTTCGTATTTAAAGTTCGTAATTGATAATTTAACCTATGACAGAAAATTGCAGGCGCTCGTCTTCGTATGGCCTCCACAAAACGGTTTTCATATAAACGATATTGTTCGACGATTTGTTTTTT
Organism: Musca domestica; assembly: GCF_030504385.1. Classification (NCBI taxonomy): domain Eukaryota; kingdom Metazoa; phylum Arthropoda; class Insecta; order Diptera; family Muscidae; genus Musca; species Musca domestica. The sequence goes on along the minus strand of NW_026712114.1, from coordinate 11,789,712 downwards.
AAAATGTTCAAGTTCCTTCCAAATGATGGAGGGAATTAAAAGTGCGGCCCGGCAGAACTTAAGTGCTTTTTATGCCCTACACCACATAGTGGCAAGGGTATTATGTATTTGTGCATTTGCTTGTAACATGGAGAAGGAAGCGAGATAGACCCATAGTTACTTCTGAGGATATTCATAGAATCACTTTCTGAGTCGATTTATTCAAGTCAGTCCGTCCGTCCGTCCGTCCATGTATTCTTGTGAACAAAATGGAGGTCGCATTTATTATCCGATTGAGATAAAATTTTTCAAACAACATTTTTTGGCCCAAGGACGAACTCTATTAAAATTGGTGATAATGGGATCCGATTTAGATATAGCTCCCATATATATTCAACCGACTTCGAGTTAATTCTGCACCAAATGGCCAATATCCGTCCAAAAGTCCTGGATTTTGGTACATCCGGCCGAATTCAATTGAGAATCAGTCAAGAATCAAGGTTCAGATATGGCTATAGCTTCCATATATATGTTTCATCCGATTTGTTGTTTAAGTCCCCCACATCCATACTACGCATTCGATAATAATTATATTTGGTACCAGATATCAAATACAGCCCAGAAATATCTCTGCCAAATTTTATCAAGATCGGTTCAGATTTGGGTATAACTCCCATTTATATCTTCAACCGATTTCGTGTTAATTGTTCATCAAATGGCCAATATCCGTCCAAAAGTCCTGGATTTCGGTACATCCGGCCGAATTCAGTTGAGAATCAAGTATGTCAAATTTGGTGAAAATCGGTTCAGATATGGATATAGCTTTCATATATATATTTTATCCGATTTGGTGTTTAAGTCCCTCACATTCGTACTATGCATTCGATAATAATTATATTTGGTACCAGATATCAGATACAGACCAAAAATATCTCTGCCAAATTTTATCAAGATCGGTTCAGATTTGGGCATAACTCCCATTTATATCTTCAACCGATTTCATGTTAATTGTGCATCAAATGGTCAATATCTGTCCAAAAATCCCGAATTTTGGTACATCCGACCGAATTCAGTCTAGAAACAAGTACATCGAATTTGGAAAAAATCGGTTCAGATGTAGCTATGCATTCGACAACAATGATATTTGGTACCAGATATCTTATAGAGCTCGGAAATACATCTCCTAAATTTTATCAAGATCGCTTCAGATTTGGATATAGGTCTCATATATACCCTTAATCCGATTTCATGTTTATTGTGCAAATAATGGCTAATATCAGTCAAAATGAAGTGAATTTCGGGACGTACGTGCAACTCAGCCCCGATATATATGTTTCATATCAAACTATAACTGCTCCTTATCCAAATATTGATAGGTGATATGATTTACTCGAAATAAATTCTTTTCTTACGGGATCTCTAGTAAATATGCATAGTGGTGTAGGGTATCATATAGTCGGCCGGCCTTTTCTTTACCGTGTTTTATGTAATTTTTTACAATATTTTTTTGTTTCCTTTAAGAGAGCTATACGATGTATATATATATATCTATATATATATTTGAAAATATGCTAGAAACATATGTTAAGAAGTTTTTGAGTCTACAAATTATAAACAACCAAACATACCAATATATTCCTCTTTTATAGATAGAGAATCCTAAGTTACTTCCAATCATTGGTTAGTTGTATCGCTCTTACTATCTTGTATTTCTTGTTGTCACAAACAATTCACTTGATTTTCAATGCCGATCATCTTCACTATAGTATCTATCATGTGATTTTCTTGTTTGTTTACACATTACTAATTTTATATTCCCTTTTGACCACATATTCTTAATTTATGGATATTTTTGTTGTCCAGTATCAGCTGTTTCTTCATATCTCACATTCCGCTTTAGTCTCATTTTTACGAACGCCCTAAAATATGTGAACGTTTTACTTGTCTCTGAATGTTAAGATTTGTCTTGTACTGGAATGAATTTAGAAATGATTGGATAACTTAGAATCGGGAGCGGACTTGGGGACCCATATATGAATAAATATTTCTTATTTAAAAAAATAAAATCTTATATATGGAATATTTTTGCGTTATTAAGAATATACACATGACGAAACGCTAGAAAAATACAATACTTTAATTTAGAAATCATATACGAATATACGAAAAGTACTCAATTTGGTATTAGTACAGGAATAGAGATTGATTTATGGTTATGGCAATAGGGTGTTTTCGAAATTTATATTTAACCTTCTCGTTTTGGGAGCAACCCAAAACACACAAATTGTCCATGGCCATCTTTGAAACACCTTTTTCTGAAATCAAAATAAACTTTGGGCCAAATCCGTTTCGGGTCTTTTGGAGTCGGCCTAGTGGTGACCGCCCGTCCTTCCGTCTGCCTGGCTGGTGCGCACAATAACTCTCGAATGAAGTATCCGATTTGATTCAAACTTGATACATCATAACATTATTGTCAAAACTTAGATCGCGTTCGGAGATGGGCAATATCTGTCCACTCGTTCTGCTACCTCTCCTATTAAAGGATCAACATTTTCAATGACCCCGAAGTTCATAAAACGCGAAATGAGCATTCGCTTATTTTTAAACTTGGCACATCGCAATATTTCTATCAGCATGAGAATAGGAGTGACGATGGAATAGGTCGAACCACTACATTTGGTACCTCTCTGAGCCATATTGCTAGAGAGGGTATATATCATTTGATACGGTCAAAACGTGCCTAGTCGAAATAACGATTTTAACCCTATGTCTCTTTGGACCAAATCCGTTTCTGGACATTTGTATTCGATCTAGCGATGTCCGGCTGTCGCACTCGATAACTCTCGAAGGGAGCATCCGATTTGGTCCAAAATTGGTACATCGTAATATTTTGGTCAAACTTAGATCGAGTCGGTCCACCTCTTCTGGTATCTCCCCCACAGAATGTCAAAATTTTCAAAAAATATATTTTCTGCGCAGAAAGAGATTTTGCTCCAACTTTGCAAGTCCTAGTATTTGCGTCAGAGCTAGGTCAGGTGCGAAAATGAAATATATCAGTCCACTATATCATGTACCTCCCCCACAATGGGTCAAAATTCTGAATAATTACAACTCTTATAAAATGTGATGTAAGAGTCCGATTGCCTTCAAATTTCACACATCCCAATAGTTTTATTAACCCGAGGTCTGATGCTAAGATGGAATATATCGGTCCACTCCTTCAGGTACCTCCCCCACGACAGGTCGAATTTTTCAAAAAATATATTTTCTGCAAAGAAAGACACACGATAATCCGATTTTGCTCCAACTTTGCAAATCCTAATATTTGCGTCAGTGCGAGTTCAGGTTCGAAAATTACAATTACCTCTCCCATAAAGGTCACAATTTTGAATAATTACAATTCTTATAAAATGTGGTGTAAGAGTCCGATTATCTTCAAATTTCACACAACCAAAAATTAATATTAACCCAAGGTGGAATATATCGGTCTACTCCTTCCGATACCTCACGTACACAAGGTCGAAATTAAAAAAAAAAAATATTTTCTGCACAGAAAATAATCCGATTTTGTTCCCTCTTTGCAAATCCTAATATTTGCCTCAGTTCAGGTCAGGTGCGAAAATTGACAATATCGGTCCACTCCATTAAGTACCTCCCCACCAATAAGATGGAATATATCGGTCCACTGCTTCTGGTACCCACAAGGAGTCAAAAAAATTAATATCCATGAAACTCATAAAGCGCGAAATTAACATCTGATTTCATTCAAAGGATCAAGGATTTGAATAACCAAAACGATCATAAGATTTGAGATAAGCATCCGGTTATCTTCATATTTCACACATCGCATTATTTCTACTAACACAAGATCTACTTTGAAGATAGAATATATCGGTCTACGCCTTGTGGTACTTCCCCACTAAGGGTTAACATTTTGAATATCCATGAAGCTCATTAAACGTGAAATTAACATCCGATTCCATTCAGACTTGTGGCATCTCAATATTTCCGTAAACACAAGATCTGTTATAAAGATGTTAGAGATCGGGCCATTTCTTCTGGTACCTTTCCCACAAAGGGTAAAAGTTTTGAATATCAACGAAGCTCATAAAAAGTGAAATTAACATCCGCTTTCATTCAGACTTGGTACATCTCAATATTTCTATTCTTCTGGTACCTCCCCTAAAAAGGGTCAACATTTTGAATAACCACAACGATCATAGAATCCGAATGATATTTTTTTAAATAACGCTAAATCTGCTGTGAAAATGAGATATAACGGCGTTCTCCTTCTAGTACTTTCAGAGTTCAACATTTTGAAAAAGTAAACGCTCATACACCGCGAAATAAGCATCCGACTTTCTTCAAATTTCACACAACCAAACAAGATATATGGGAGCTATAGCTATATCTGAACCGATTTCGATCAAATTTGGCATACTTATTTTCAGGCTTAATTTGGTTGTATGTACAAAATTCCATACTATTCGGGCTGATATTACACGTTTGGTGCACAATAAAAGGCAAATCGGACGAAGATATATATGGGAGCGATTATCTTCAATTTCAATAGGGTTCGTCCTTGGGCCAAACAAATGTTGTTTGGAAAATTTCATCTCAATCGGATAATAAATGTGACCTGCATTTTGTTCACAAGAATACATGGACAAACGGACGGACGGACAGACGGACTGACATGCATAAATCAACTCAGAAAGTGATTCTATGCAGATTATCAAAAGGAACTATGGGTCCATCTCGTTTCCTTTTGCCTGTTTACAAACAAATGCACAAAGACATAATACTCTGACCACCTTGTGGTGTAGGGTATAAAAAAAACTATATTTCGCCGGTTGAACGTACCAAGAAGAGAATATATCTATACCCGAAAAAGGTATTATCACAAATTGTGTATTTTGGAAAGGTAAGAGTGTCAGCAATAATATGGCGTCATAATGGACCCTTTTTCGACTTTTCGAGGTCCAAAAAATCAATAATATGTGACCACTTGTTGGGTAGGTATTTTCATAAGCTTTCAAACGATACCTATAATGTCATATGGCTGAGGGTATAAAAAGCGGACAATAGCTAAGAGTGTACATCCGACGGCAAAAGCGACTGGCCGTGCATTTTTTTTTTCAATATCACTTAAAGTTAAAGTTGTAGTATTAACACTCTCCTTTACAGCTAATTTTCCTTTAAATAAGTAAAAAAGCAATAAGTTCGGCCGGGCCGAACTTTGAATACCCTCCACCATTTGGAACGAATTTAAAAAATAAGAATAAAATTTTAAAAAAATAAGAATAAAATCCATCGAAAATTCTGTTAAAATCTCGGAAGGTGCCGATATATGGGGGATAAACGTTATTGTGGACCTATATAGACAAATATATGTCTAGGGATAAATTAATCACAAATAATTCCTTGCATAGAATTTAAGACAATCCCGTTTAAAAATGTGGCCAAAATCTTCCAAAATACCGAATATCATGGACCTATATAGAGAACTCCCTGTAAGGGGATAAAATGTTCACAAAGAACCCCTTGTGTAGAATTTCAGACAACTCCGTTGAAAAATGTGGCTAAAATCATCAAAATACCGAATATCGGGGGGACACTGGTGTATGTGGAACATATGATATCGTGGACCTATCCTTTAATGAATAAAGTACTCACAAGGAACTCGTTGTGCGGATTTTCAGACCATTCCATTGGAAAATATGGCTAAAATCATCAAAATCCCGAATATCGGGGGGTACCATTATATGGGGGATATACGATATCGTAGACCTATATAGACAATTCTCTTTCAGGGGGTAAAATACCCTCAAAGAACTCGTTGTGTGGATTTTTAAACAATTCCATTAGAAAATGTGGCTAAAATCACCAAAATACAGAAAATCGGGGGTACCGTTATATGGGGGCTATACGATATCGTGGACCTATATAATACCGAATTTCGGGGGGAACCGTTATATGGGGCTATACGATATCGTGGCCCTATGTAGATAATTCTCTGCCAAGAGATAAAGTGCTCTTAGAGAACTGCTTGTGTGGATTTTCATTGAAAAATGTGGCTAAAATCACCAAAATACAGAAAATCGGGGGTACCGTTATATGGGGACTATACCCATGTAGACAATTCTCAGCCAACGGATAAAGTACTCACAAAGAACACGGTGTGTGGATTGTTATACAATTTCATTATAGAATGTGGCTAAAATAATCAAAATACCGAATTTTGGGGGAGTACCGTTATATGGGGGCTATACGATATCGTAGACCGATATAGCCCATCTTCGAACTTGACCTGCCTGCAGACAAAAGAGAGACCTGAGCAAAATTTTAGCTTTCTATCTTAATTCGTTTAGCCTGTAGCGTGATTATAGTAGACGGTCGGACAGGGCTAAATCGTCTTGGAATTTTACGCTGATCAAGAGTATATATACTTTGTTGGGTCTAAAATGATTATTTCGATGAGTTACAAACGGAATGACGAACTTAATATACCCTCCATACTATGTACGGTGGAGGGTATAAAAATCTTACTTCACTCAGACCCTGCCTTATCTAAATAACATGCATATGTTACAACATTCTATTTAGAAAAAGCCCTTCCTTGTCATCCATGAACTGGTCATTGCCCCTGAATAAATTTAACGGTCATGTACCTCAACATGAACCCTAATTCCTATTGCCAATGTTGCATTATTTCAGTTCGTGTTGTTGTTGTTGTTAGGTTGCAAAAATGTGCAAGATGACAATTGTTCTTAAAGCCGATATACATAGTACATATCTACATAACTTTAAATTTGCCAGAACAGAGTGGTTACCATATCAAACAGAACACAATCACTCATTCGCACATATTTACAATAGATAGACAAACAATAAAGGACAGCAACTTTACCCAGGAGAATAAATTATCCCGTAAACAACATTGAAAAACAAATGTTTGACGAGCCTACAAAAACAATATCTATAAAATTCGCTTGGCAACAAAGCAAAGAAAATTCCCCCCACCAACAAATTAAAGAGTCAATTTCCCACAGAGGTTATTGAACCACTCTCCTCTTTGGTACCACGTATCATTTGTGCAGGCATTGTGCCGTGCCGTGTTTCTGTTATCCTGTTAAAGTCCCTCTTAAAGTATGTCGCTTTCCAAGGTCGGGTCATCGAACCTACATCAAGGCAAAACAGCGAAAGCAAAGACACATCGACAAGAAAAAACCCGAATGCAAAACAAACAAATGAGAAAAAAAGTGACACAAAAGGGGGCTTGTAAAAAAGGAAGAATTATTACATTTCACAATTTGCCAGCTAGCTGCAAAGTTCAGAGTCTTTTTTTTTGGTTTGGTTTGTTGAGTCAACGTAACATTCAAGGACATTTCATCGAGCAAGCAACCAGGCAACGATTATTTGCTCAAACAGAGGAACCAACCATTTCAACGAACACGGAAGTCTATTCACAGCTGGAATTGAGAAAATTTGTATTTTTTTCAAAGAGAAACAATCACAACAACAACCACTCACTCACTCTCACCCTGCGGTGCATTTCTATGCGGGTTGAAGTGATGTGTATTCCCTAGAATCAACCAAGGACATTGGGCAACAACAAAACCAGCAAGGATATATATTTACGTGAGTTATGTTCATCAGTTTTTGCGAGGAGGCTATTCTGAGTCAAAGGATGAGTGAGCTTTGTTGGAAAAGCTCATATTTCGACCAGCTGGAACGGGGGGTGAGTAGCAGTTTGAGAGTTAGAGAATGAGGGTTGGAGGTGAGAGCGGAGAGCGGAGAGAGTTATGTAGGTTTAGATTAGGAGAAAGGTGGATGTTGAAAAGAGGATAATTGAGATTAAAAAAGCCGGTATGAGTTTAATGGTGTACTAATGTCGAATAGGCCACTTAAAATGTGGGGAAGTAAATGGGATTTTTTTTAAGGAAGAAAAATTATGTGGGACTAGAAGAGCCCGAATTATAGCAATATACCTCAAAGATAATTTTTCAAAAGAAAATAATAAGAAAATAAAAATAATATCAAATTTTAGAATATGTTTAGATTTGTTCGAATTGGTCACCTTTGGTCACAAAGTTGGCCTTCAAACGGCCAACCGTCACACGCTGCCCAAATGTTGCTCTGCAGTATTTTGGACCATACGCTACCAGTATCACGGTAACGAGCGATGGTACGAGACACAAAAGATTTATTCACATTTAAATGCTGGATTGCTCTAACGATAGCAACTTGTGGTTTTCCAGCCAAATATAAAGAAATCACACCATCACGAATAACTTTTTTTCTGGAAAATTCTCACCAAAATGCATTTGTACGCTTATAAATAATATAATGAGCTGTCAGTGGAATAATTTTAACAGTTGTCGGACGAGTGGCTTAAAAATGAAAGCAGTCTGAAGTTGGTTGCAGATTTTTCATCTCACCCTGTATTCCAATACATGGAAAGGTTTATGAAATCAGAGGAGGTTTGACATGGACTTTTACAATTGAAGAATCAAACATTCAAATAAGCCATCGAATAAATCGACTGTGCTCTATCTCCCCCATAAAGGTTTAAAATTTTGAAAAATTATAAATTTTATAAAATGCGAAGTAGAAGTCTGATTATCTTCGAAATTCTAACATCCAAATATTTCTCTGAACATTAAATCTGATGTGAATATGGAAAACATCGGCCCACTCCCACTGGTACCATGATTCAATATTTCCAAAAGAAATAAATATAAAAAGTGGAGGACTTGGCCGATATTGCCTAAACCTGTCACGTCGCAATTTTTATATCATACTTATGTATACCTATTTGGATTGATGTGCCAAAGTGTTTTTGAAAATTCGAACTTTAACGTTACGAATACCAATGATCCCATTTGATAGGGCTACGAACTTGAAATTTCGTTTGGGAATCAAGGTTGGAAGTAAGTTTGATACGTGAAGGTGGTTCTGGAAATGTGTACTAAGTGTGCGAACTATATTAAATGACACTAAATTTAGAACGGATGAAACTGCAATTTTTATACCCTCCACCATTCTATGGAGGGTATCTTAACATTGTCATTACGTTTGTAACTCCTCGAAATATTTATAATAGACCCTACAAAGTATATATCTTCTGGATCGGTGTAAAATTCTAAGACGATCCGGTCCGTATATCCGCCTGGCCGTCTGTCTGCCTGTCCGCCTGTCTGTCTCTTGTAATCACGCTATCTATCGAACGAATTGAGATAGAAGAGAAAGTTTGCATACATACATAGTTTACCAGTAGGCAGGTTAAGTTCGTAAATGGGCCATGTCGGTACACGTTTTCGCATAGCCCCCATATAACGGTAACTCCCAATATTCGGTATTTTAATAAATTTAGAAACATTATTTACCGAAATCCCTTCAAATTTCGTATTGGAAGATCTTACTGAGTACTACAACCTATGGCAAAAACACTTCGTATGTACGCCTACGTCTTCGTTTAGTCTCCATATGATGGTACCTCCCGATAATCGGCATTTTGATGATTTCGGCAGCATTATTCACCGGAATTGTAACAGATTTCGTATTGGAATATTTTGATGGGTACTACAACCTATGACACAAATTTTTGTATGCAGGTCTACGTCTACGTATACCCCCCATATAACGGTATCTCCTGATATTCGATATTTTAATGATTTTAGCGACATTATTTATTGGAACTATTTCAAATTTCGTATATGAAGTTCGTAACGGGTACTACAGCATGTGACAAAATATTTCGTAAGCAGGTCCTCGTATAGTCCCCATATAACGGTTTCCTATTAAGTGGTAGTTTCGGTTTTTTTTTTTTTGAAAATTTTGAAGTTCCTTCCAAATGGTGGACGGTATAAAAAGGTCGGCCCGACCGAACTTAACTTTTTTTTTAAAGTTCGAGCTTTTGAGGGGATGTACCAGAAGAAATGATTCGATCTCTATTATCTTATTAATTAGGCGTTTTGTGGCCTTTATGGATATTGAAAATGTAGACCCTTTGTGGGGAGGTACGAGAAGGAGTACACCGATATATTCCATCTTCACCGTGGGTTAATAAAAATATCGTGATATATGTAATTTGAGAAGAACCTTATGCTTGTTTTCGGATTTTATGATCGTTTTGGTTATTTAAAACTTTGAACCTTTGTGGGAACGGTTCCAGGAGGAATGTTCCGATATCCACCCTCTTTATAACAGATCTTGTGTTGAATCGAATGTTAATTTCGACTTTTATGAGCTTCATGGATATTTAAAATGTTGACCCTTTGTGTGGGAGGTACCACAGGGGATGGACCGATATATTCCATCTTCACACAAGACCTTCGGTTAATAAAAATGTTGTGATCTGTGTAATTTTTAAACAATCGGATACTTACATATATTATGGAATTTTGCACATACAACCAAATTAGGCCTGAAAATAAGTATGCCAAATTTAATCGAAATCGGTTCAGATATAGCTATAGCTCCCATATATATTGTTCGTCCGATTTGTTATTTTTATCCTCCGCAGCCGTAATATGCACTCTGTAACAACGATATTCAGGGAAATATATCAAATACAGCTCATAAATACCTTTGCTAAATTTTATCGAGATCGGTTCAGATTTGGATATAGCTCCCATATATAACTTCGTCCGATTTACATTTTGTTTTGCACCAAACGTCTAATATTTGCCCAAATGGGATGAAATTTGGGACATACGACCGAATTGAGTCTAGAAGCTAGTATGTCAAATTTGGTGAAGATCGGTTCAGATATAGCTATAGCTCCCATCTATATTGTTCATCCGATTTGTTGTATTTGTTACCCACAGCCGTAATATGCACTCCGTAACAACGATATTCAGGGAAATATATCAAATACAGCTCAGAAATATCTTTGCCAAATTTTATCAAGATCGGTCTCGATTTGAATATAGCTCACATATATATCTTTATTCGATTTCACATTAATTGTGCATCAAATGCGCAATACAAGTCCGAATTTAAAAGATACAAATGCTTCGGCATATTTAGTCCTTTGAATTTTAAATTATAATCATAGCGTGTATGATTGAATTCTCCCATAAAAAACCTTTAATTGTTATGCGCAGCTCTACTAAATTAGCAAAGTGGTGTAGGGTATCATAAAGTCGGCCCCGCCCGACTTTAAGACTTTCTTTACTGTTTTTTTTTTTTTTTTTTTTTTTTGAAAATGTCGACCATTTGTAGTTGAGGCACCAGAAAAAGTGGATCAATATTGCCAAACTCCGAACTTGATAATAATATTACGATGTACAAAGTTTGGACAAGATCGGACACTCCCTTCGAGAGTTATCGTGCGCACCAGCCAGCCAGACACAAAAACGGAAGAACATCGCTAGATCGATTCCAAATCTCCTGAAACGGATTTGGTCTAAAGAGACCTAGGGTCTTAAAGAGTTATTTCAATGAGGAGTTATTTCAAGAGTTATTTCAATGAGACTTGTATAGATCTGAAGAAGAAGAGAAGTAAACATCTTAGAAAAAAAAAAAAGTTCAACTCCGTTATCAAAAACATTTTTCAGGCATTGATCTACTACCCGAATACTATCACAAGCACTTGTCATATCCCACAACCCTGGCCACGACCTCAAAATGGTTCCATAGTGTCAGATATAACAAAATTTAGTAGTTAGCAACAATGACATTATTATATTGTTATATTGTCTATAAATAGACTAAAGCCTATATCCGGGATAGAAAACCAAGAAATGATACACTTTGGGTGAAAAGCTCCCATAGTACTCTTCCTTTCCGTTTAATATTCCCACCAGAAAAAGAAAAAAAAAAAACAACAAAAACATATTTGGTAACTCTGGAAATTCGCAAAAAAAAACTAATGTTGAGAGGATGAGTGACAAAATGTATTTGAATTTTATTTTGTCACAAGCATGCGCATTGCCAACGTATTAGATTAGAGTTCAAAGTACAAAGCCAATCAATCCTTGGGGAATAGAACACAAAAAAAAAAAACGAAATCAAGGAAGAAAAAAAAAACCGACATAGCAACTCAAACCATCTGATTCCAGACCATGACCACACACATATAATGACGTTTAGCATTGAAACGAAGGCAAAGGGAGGCTTGTGCTGGCAGAATTAAAGTTCCGGTTTCCGATATGCGGCGATTTGGAAATTCTATATGCCTATATAGAGCACTTACCTTTGCTATGGCGGATAACGACATAGCGTTATGATGATACTTTGAGTAGTTAATTTTGAGGCCGTTTAATGGAACCGTAAACACACAAGAAATACAATTAAAGCCCTGGTTTAGACTTTTCTAGGGGTTAGGCGAACAATTTCACAGATTTTCACGTTGATTTCTCTTTTCTTTTTCTTTATCAAAAAAAGGGCTTGGCGTCTAATTTTTTCTTAGGACTTAAGCCGAAATGTGAATAGTTAGAATAGTTCCACGCCAAGTCAGGCCACGCCGCCACTAATACTACTAAAAAACTCTAAAACGACCACAGCCACGTCGTGTATGACAAACACATAAAACGAAGTGGTTGAAGAAAGGACACACACGCACACACAAAATTTCGTTTTCTTTCGAACGGCAAAAAAAAAAACAGAAATTAATTTTAGTTTGGAATTTAAGATTATTTTATTTTGTTACGATTTGCTTAGCAATTAATGACCACAGGATACGGCTGTTCTCGCAATAAACACTCAAACCAATTGAATTGGCTGAATTTCAATTATTAGTTGCCTAGATTTAAAGAGTCCTTAAATTTATTTTAGAAAAAACATGAAACAAATTTGAATTCGCGTTGCTTGTCAGTTTTAACACAAATCGGTGATGTGAGCACTTTAAGTGAGTCCTTGCTACTGACTCTGACTCCGGTCGGCTGGCTTAATCAGGAACGGCAACACACAATGTCATACCACCACTACCAACAACAACAGCAGAGGCAGCAGCAACAACAACCAAACACACACACACACTCGTATTAGCAGTGAGGAAGGCCGGCAGCAGCGACGGCAGTAGTAATTCTAACCACGACAGCAGCAGCAACAACCACGAGGTCCTTTCATATTCAAAGCCCGCTTTAATTTCCTTCTTCTCTACGATAGTGAGAGTGAGTGCAGTAGGCAGAGCGTCAGCCGAAGCGACAGCATCAGCAGCAGCACTTAGCAAGGACAACATTGAGTGGTGTACGAACCCAAAGCCAACACACTGAACTACTAGCACACCACCCGGCATACGAAACTGTTTGTTTCGTTTTAGCCTCTCGTTTAGTGTTCGTATGTGTGTGCATGTGTAAGCTTTTGTTAGTCCTCACTGGGGTCCATGTTGCAATGTGTGTTGATGTGCTGGCAGGAATGTTGTTGGTATGATTGAAAGCGAAAGGTTTTGTTTTCGTGGTTGTTGTTTGTTCTTATTCGTTTTATGGTTGGCTTTTTGAGCGACAGCAAGAGAGACAGAGACAGAGAGAGAGCTTTTTGTAAGAGGCAATGATGGTTTGTGTCAAGACAGTTATCCTTGGATATGCTTTTGAATATTTTGCAATGCCATCTATATGTGGAGATTTAAGAAGGCAATTATTATTTTTTTTTTTTTTTTTGAAGAATAAAGGATTTAACCTATGAGAATTACTGCACAAGGGTCTTTGATTTATTGAATAGGTAGCTACGATGAGACTTAAAAGTAATAAAGGCCGTACAAGTAAAATATTCCAGAATGTATCTGCTCCGAACTATTTTTGTAAAACAGCAATTTTTAACTATATTTTCTGTTCGCGACAGTGGCACTGTTTGCAACGTTCGCAAATCATAAGATTTTTATACCCTCAGCCAATGTTTGATTATTTAAATATATTTTGTCTTCTGTTATGATTATTCAAATTGTATGGGCGAAATTACCAGAAAATCTAACATTTATATCCTAATTTTATGCGAAATCATAAATTCCATATCCATCTCAGGCTTCTGGTTGAGAGAAATATTCAGATATAGCAAGTTGTAAAGAATCGCTGACCTGCATCGCAAGTTATGACAAATAAAAGTATTGAAAATTTTGACACTTTGTGGGTGAGGTATCCGAAGGGGTTCGCAGATATACATTATCTGCACAATAGATCTTGTTTTAGCAAATATGTATTCATGTGTGATTTTTGAAGAAATCTTGAAACTTACGTGGGGGTGTACCAGATGAAATTGCCCGATCACACTTTATAACAGATCTTCTGAACAAGTCTGAATGGAATCGGATGTTAATTTCACGTTTAATGAGCTTCGTGGCTTTTCCAAATTCTGACCATTGTGGGGAAGGTACCAGAAGGAGTGGGCCGATATATCCCATTTCTCAGCAGATCTTGTGTTAGTAGAATTAATGGCATGTGTGAAATATGATAAGAATCGGATGCTCATTTCGGAATTTACTGTCGTTTTAGTTATTCAAAACATTGTCCCTTTGTGGGGGAGGTACCAGAAGGAATGGTCAGATCTCTCTCATGTTTATAACGGATCTTGCGTTGATGGTAATATTGAGATGTACCAAGTCTGAAAGGAATCGGGTGTTAATTTCTCGTTTTATGACCTCCTCCACAAGGGGTCAATATTTTGAATATCCATGAAGGAGGAGGACCTTTTGTGGGGGGATGTACCAGAAGGAGAGGATTGATTTGCTCATATTCGAACCCGATTCAAATTTGACAATAATATAATGATATACCAAGTTTGCACCAAATCAGATACTCCCTTCGGGAGTTATCGTGCGTTATATGTTCACCTTCGGCGGGCCGTGTGGGTGTGGGCCGCCATAACAGCCGATGGTTGCTCTCCGCTCGCCACGGTCGGGCATGCGACCATGGAATTATTTTTATAACCTCAGTCATATAGCTATTTTATCTGATATAACCGAAAATGTGCCTCATCGAAATAACAGTTTTGGACCCACGATTCCTTTGGATGAAATCTAACAATTGGATACGATTAAGCAATGTCCGTCTGTAAGTCTGTCTTTTTTGTAAGCACTAGAACTCAGAAATGGAGTATCCGATTTTGTCCAAATTTGTTATGTTGTAATATTGTTTTCAAACTTGGATCGAGTTAGGAGTTGGGAAATATCGGTCCACTTATTCCGGCAATTATCAAAAGAAATATTTTCTTTATCGGAAGAGAAAATTTTGTGCAAATTTTGAAAATCCCAATATTTTTGTCAGTCATTTTTTCAAATATTCCTGAAAAAACCGCGAATTTTGTTAGGATTCTGGATTTTAAAAAATATTTTTGCAATGATTTCTTTTAGAGAAATCATTTTTTTTTTTTTTGGTAAATAATTTTTGTCTCCGGAACCTCAAATCTAAATATCTAGGAATAATTTTTAAGATTTCCTATGAAAAAATTGTGGCGTTTTCAGAACATCCTGGCAGTAAATAAAGTACATTTAAAAAATATTTTTTCTAAGATCCAAATATCATACACATTTTTCGAAGACTTCTTGGTCAAAAAAACCGGAGCTTTAGAATATATTTCGACGGACTTTCTGATAGTTGTTTTTTAAATATTTTGGATTTTACGAATCTCATAACATTTCTAAAACCCTGTCCTATAAAAATAGTATTCCCGACAAAAAAAAATTGTGGATGTTTAACAGCATATCATCACAAAATTTTTCTAAAAAATCTGTTGTTTTTGAATTGAAAATTTGCCATTTACTGCTCATAAAAAATCTTTTATTAACATTTTGAGGTATTCAGGCAAAAAATTATGAACTTCGTGCAGATCTTTCTAGGAAGAAAAAATAAATATTATGGTAAATTCTATTATGAACTTCCTCGTCTAAAATCTTATATTTTTCAATCACCTTCTGATATGATGATGATAAAGATTAAGGATTTGTAATGGCCACAAGAAAAAAATATTTTTTTTTTTAATTTTTATTACCTCCACCATACTATGGAGGGTATATTAATTTTGTCATTCCGTTTGTAACTCCTCGAAATACTTATGTCAGACCCAACAAAGTATATATATTCTTGATCAGCGTAAAATTCTATGTCGATTTAGCGATGTCCGTCTGTGTGTGCCTCTGTCTGTCTGTTGTAATCACGATATCTTTCGAACGAGTTGAGATAGGAGGCTAAAATTTTGCAAACATGTTTATTTTGTCAGTAGTCAGGTTTAGTTTGTAAATGGGCCATATAGGTTCACGTTTTCATATAGCCCCCATATAACGGTACCTCCCAATATTCGGTATTTTGATGATTTTAGCGACATTATTTATCGGAATCGTTTCAAATTTGGTATTTGAAATTCGAAAGGGATACTACAGCCTAAGACCGAAAACTGTCTGTGTAGGTCCACGTCTTCATATGGCCCCCATATAACGGTGCCTCCCTATATTCAGTATTTTGATGATTATATCGTCATCGTTCACCGGAATTGTTTCGAATTACTAAGGGTAAGTGCGCCTAAGTTCGGCATGTCCCAGTAGTCGGCAGTTTTGAAATTTAAACTCAAATAACTAAGAATATAATTGACCAAATATTGAAACAACTGCAAAAAAACACCAACAGTGTTCTCTGCTCTCTTTCTGTAAAAAAAAAACAATGAGCTCCGATCATTTATTACGAGAGAATAGCGGTTTTCGTCACTGAGTGTCTTCCAACGCGTGCGATAGTGATAGTGGTGCCGTCAACTTAATAATCGATTTAATTAAATTAAATTTAATAATTTTGGAATCAGAAATATTTTATAATAGTAAATAAGAGTCTAAAGATAATCTTTTAACTTAAAAACATACAAATCAAGCATTTTTCTGTTATATTACCTAATGCCGACATTAGGAACAGAAAAAAAGAGATTTGACAGTAGTCGGCAGAGGGTGCCGATTACTAGAAAGATATAATTTTTGACCAATTTCACCAAAACTATTAAAAAATAATCCAAAAACTATTCAAATAAAAAAACAATTTTTAGTCGGCAGTTGGTTTTATTTGTGCTTTTTGACAAACTTTTCTAAATTAAGTAGGGTTTTTAAATCAGCTATTTGACATTTTAGATAGCGGTGGCATTTTTGGAAAAAATGTTGCCTATCGAAAGGAAAGAGATCAATTCACAAATTCCAAATATAAGAAAGATACTTGTTTTTTTTATTTAATCTCATTTTTATGTTAATTGAAAATCCATACGTTACTGAAGGTAACCATACTATTCTTGATTTTCTACCTATATTTGGTTTAGAATGATAATTAATTAAAACACTATTTAAAAACAAAATTTATTTCAAATTCTGGATTAAACTTTGAATTAGTAATATATAATTGTTTTATACTATTTGAAATAAAACAAGTAAAAAAGCAGTAAGTTCGGCCGGGCCGAACTTTGAATACCCTCCACCATTTGGAACGAATTAGAAAATTTTCAAAAAAAAATAAAATCCAATAAAAATTATTTTAAAATCTTTAAAATATCTAATAAAATCATCAAAATACCGAATATCGCGGGGTACCGTTATATGGGAGCTATACGTTATCGTTAACCTATATAGAGAATTATCTGTCGGGGGGTAAAGTGCTCACAAAGAACCCCTTGTGTACAAAGAACCCCTTGTGACCATTCCGTTGAAAAATGTGGCTAAAAAAATACGGAATATCGGGGGTACCGTTATATGAAGGCTATACAATATCGTGGATCTATATAGATAATTCTCTGCCTAGGTATAAAGTACCCACAAGGAACTCCTTGTGTGGATTTTCAGACAATTCCGATGAAAAATGTGGGTCAAATCATAAAATACAGAATATCGGGAGGTACCGTTATATGGGGGATATACGATATCGTGGACCTGTATAGATAATTCTCTCTCAGGGGGTGAAGTACTCTCAAGGAATTACTTGTGTTGATTTTAAGACAATTCCATTGAAAAGCGTGGCTAACATCATCAAAATACCGAATATCGGGGGTTACAGTTATATGGGGGATATACGATATCGTGGACCTATATAGACAATTCTTTTTGAGGAGGTAAAATGCCCACAAGGGACTCCTTTTGTGGAATTTCAGACAGTTCCATTGAAAAATGTGGGTAAAATCATCAAAATACCGAATATTGGGGGTACCGTTACATGGGGGCTATACGATATTGTGGACCTATATAGATAATTCTCTGCCGAGCTATAAAGTACCCACAAGGAACTCTTTGTGTGGATTTTCAGACAATTCCGTTGAAAAATGTGGGTAAAATCGTCAAAATACCAAATATCGGGGGTACCGTTATATGGGGGCTATACGATATTGTGGACCTATATAGATAATTCTCTGCCGAGGTAATAAGTACCCACAAGGATCTCCTTGTGTGGATTTTCAGAAAATTTGAAAATTTCCAAATTCATTAAAATGGTAGAGGTTATTCAAAGTTCGGCCCGGCCGAACTTACTACTTTTTTACTTTATGCTGTGTATATTTTACCAATACTTTTTCTTGTCTTACTCAGTAAGTTCCATTTCTTTGAATAAAAACTCAATAGGCATTTCTTTGTTTCTTTTTTTTTTCTTTATTTAAAATTTTACAGAAGAACGTCGGTCTTATCCACTTGTATTTTGTTTTTGTTGTTGTTTTTTTTTTTTTCTTTAATACTCATACATAATACAATTTGGTTTGTTATAAGTAATCTTTCAAAAAAGTTTATTCATTCAGTGTTTGATTTTTTTACATTCTTATTAGAGTTGTTTATTTTCATTTCTTTGTTGTTTTTTGCATTTTAAATATATATTTTTTTTGTTTAAAAATGTCTGTCTGTATGTGATTTCGTTTAATATTTGAGAAACAGAAAAAGGAAGAACAGGTGATGTATAAAAACGGTATAGGAAATCATAGGAAGATTAGTAATTATGCACACATAAGTTAGGTAGTAGTTAGTTAGGTTATGGCTTCAATGACACTGACAGGTGACAGAGAGTTATTGGTAACTTATTTATGTGTTGGTGTAGGTATGTCACGTTGTTGTTGTTTTTTTTTTAAGTTTTACAGTGTGTAACAAAACAGTTGCTATTGATTCTTCTCTTCATGAATGTTCTTGTTTTTAATTTGTGGTATTGGTTTTTGTTTTATAAAAATCTACAACCTTTTATTTGTTATATGGGAAAAATTGGTGTTATTGGAAAGAAGAAAAAAAGTTAAGTTTAGTTTTTTTAGGAGTTTTTCTTTTCTGTTTTTGTTTTTGTTTTGTATATATGTATGTAAGTAAATATTACTAGTTTCATTTAGGGATGACACATGGTTAAAGTAAGTCAAACTGGGGCTGAACTTAAAAACTAAGTTCACTCCATTTGGTTGAAATATATTTGGTATATATTTTTGTATGTGTGTGTGTGTGTGAGTGTTTAATAAATACATATTTAGTTAATTATTTGTATGTGTGTCGTCTGCTCACATTCTTTTTTGGGAGGCTTAATTTTAAACATTTATGATTTGTGGTTTTACATTCAAATTTTGTTGGTATTTTGAAAATCTTTTGTGTTTTTTTTATTTTTAAAATTAACTTCAAGAAAATAACATGCATGTTAGTGTGGGTGTCAGTAATCGTGTCTGTAGTTGTTGTTTCTTATAGTAGTAGTAAACAAATATTCAACATCTAATCGTTTTAATGTATTTTATTTTTGTTTTCAATAAAATAAAGAAAACGAAAAAAATTTTAATTTTTTTTTTCTCATGGAAGGCAGTTTGTAAACAGAGAAGTTTTCTTTGTCGTCTTCGATTTTTTCGTCGTTTTTTGGTTTTAAAAATTTCTCGTTTGAATTGTTTTGTGTGTGTGTGTGTGTGGGTGTGTTTGGGAAATAAAAATTATATATTTGTTTTTGTAGTTAAAAGCACGCACAACCGATATAGTATCACACTCCAATTCACTTCTGAAGTTTAGTATTTTTTTTTTGTGTAAATTTTATTTATTAAACTAAAGAGATTGGTTTAAAAAAAAATAATTGAATAACGTTGGTATTAAAAAAATTGTGTTTTATTGATGAAAGGATATTGAAATGTTTTATTTGGAATTTTTTAAATATCATTCGGGTTGGGTAATCCTGATGCATGCTTTATGGATTAATTCAAAACATTATCCCATCGTATAATCTCAAACGATTGGTACCCTCTCCCACTGTTCAAAATCAAAACCAGTAAAGAAAGTCCTAAAGTCGGGCGGGGCCGATTTTATGATACCCTACACCACCTTGCTAATTTAGTTGAGCTCCACTTAATAATTAAAAGTTTTCATGGGAGAATTCAATCATACACGCTATGATTATAATTATAATTTAAAATTCAAAGGACTAAATATGCCGAAGCATTTGTATCTTTTAAATTCGGACTTGTATTGCCCATTTGGTGCACAATTAATTTGAAATCGGATAAAAATATATATGGAAACTATATCCAAATCTAAACCGATCTCGATAAAATTTGGCAAAGATATTTCTGAGCTGTATTTCATATATTTCCCTGAATATCGATGTTAAGGAGTGCATATGTCGGCTGTGGATATCAAATATAACAAATCGGATGAACAGTTTATATATGAGAACTATAGCTATATCTAAACCGATCTTCATCAAATTTGGCATACTAGTTTCTAGACTCAATTCGGTCGTAAGTGCCAAATTTCATCCCATTTGGCAAATATTAGACATTTGGTGCACAATAAAAAGTAAATCGGACGAAGTTGTATATGGGAGCTATATCTAAATCTGAACCGATCTCGATAAAATTTAGCAAAGGTATATCGGAGCTGCATTTGATATATTTCCCCAAATATTGTTGTTACAGAGTGCATATTACGGCTGCGGGAGCTATAGCTATATCTGAACCGATTTCGATCAAATTTGGCATACTTATATTTTCAGGTCTAATTTGGTTGTATGTGCAAAATTCCATACTATTCAGGCTGAAATTACACGTTTGGTGCAATTAAAAGCAAATCGGACGAAGATATATATGGGAGGTATATCTAAATTTTTACCGATTATCTCCAATTTCAATAGGGTTCGTCCTTGGGCCAAACAAATGTTGTTTGGAAAATTTCATCTCAATCGGATAATAAATGCGACCTGCATTTTGTTCACAAGAATACATGGACAGACGGACGGACGCTAGGACAGACGGACTGACATGCATAAATCAACTCAGAAAGTGATTCTATGCAAATCATCAAAAGGAACTATGGGTCTATCTCGTTTCCTTTTGCCTGTTACAAACAAATGCACAAAGACATAATACCCTGACCACCTTGTGGTGTAGCGTATAACCAGCAAAAATCTAGATCGAACTCTTACTCTATTTCGAGCGATTCGGCTCTCACTCAAAATTTTCAAACAGGAGTGACTCGGAAGCGCTCCCTAACAAAACAAAAAACTTGTATATACCCCGTATATAATTCCCAACTTTCAAACAGTACCGCTTGCGCGAATATTTCACTCTCCCCAATTTTTCTACTAACATTGAAACTCGTGTAAAAATTGGTAGCATATCCTGATAGCTACAATACATAGGCTGAGATGAAAAATCTGAAATTAATTTCAGACTGCTGTCATTTCTAAGCCACTTGTCCGACAGCTGTTAAAATTATTCCAGTGACAGCTCATTATATTGTTTACTAGCGTACAAAAGCATTTTGGTCAGAATTTTCCAGAACAAAAGTTATTCGTGATGGAATTCAAGCGTGATAGTGTGATTTCTTTATATTTGGCTGGAAAACCACAAGTGGCTATCGTTAGAGCACTCCAGCATTTAAATGTGAATAAATCTTTTGTGTCTCATACCATCGCTCGTTACCTGGTAAAGTAGCCCGACGTCAAGGAAGCGGACGGAAGAAAACAGCAACATCAGCAGAAATTGTTCGAAAAGTAAAGAAACTACATGAAACCCGCGTCGCAGTGGCCGAAAATGGCTCTTGAGCTGAAATATCGCAATATTCCATTTGGCAAATATTGAAAAAATAAATAAGCTCGGGGTGAGGCCGCTCGTATGAATCGAATAAATGCCGACTGTTATCGCGAAAATATTCTGGGCAAACATTTAGGCCGCAGACCTTGGACATTCCACAGTCAGTGTAAAGCACTACAAATGCAGATTCGAACTGAGAAGGATAATGACGTATTCAACATTGGGCGCCAATTTTGCTACCCCATACGAAAATTTTTTCTAGTGCCGAAAGTAGGCACATTACTACGCCTAATGAAAGGCCAAAATTATGATTTATGATTTGACGAAAAAAAAATTAATTGAGTTAATTTATCGCGTTCCACATTGGGCGCCACTTTTCCCACACCAGAAATTCCGTATGTATATATATCTACATATATATAAAAATTATAAAAAATTCGGACAATAAACTATAGCTTTTATGTCAAAAATACGAAAATTTCCACTGAACTGCGAATATTTATTTATTATTATTTTAAATTTTTATTTATTTTCAATCACGGCGAAAGGACACTTCTGACCCTTACAGCTGATGCTGTTAGCAAAGATATGGAATATATAGCAAAATATATATATATATGCCGAAATATATATGAAAAAGAAATAGATCTTTGTTATTCCGCTTATTAGTCAAGAACCGCTGGACCGATTTTCACAAGTCTTATTAAATTCGGAATGGTGTCTTGCCAGAAAAGGATAAAATCTAAGAAAATCGCTTAAAATTTCATAATGAACAGGTGAATATTTTTTGTTAATTTTTTCAATTACTGTCATATTTTTTAACATCATTTTCTAAAGTTTTTCTACTATGTGTTGAGGACATTATATACAGGTCGCAATTATCGTTGGATACTCACAAAATTTAGCATGGGATCAGAATTAAGCCTACGATTTTTGAAGATGTACATTAATGTAAACAATTAAATTTTCCTGATTTTACAGTAGCTCTACAAGTTACAACTGGAAAACAATAGACACGGAGATTCGCATGAGAGTTAAAGACAGGGGAGAAGTCGAGCATTTTTGATTGACCATTGGATTATATTTATCTGTAAAATGGACCACAACGTTCAAAATGCTAAGGGTAGATGTTACCCTCTATGACATCATGTCAAAAACGAAATCTTCTCAAATGGATTTGGGCATAATGGGGCTTCCAACATATTGTAGTGGCGTAGGGTATCACATGGTCGGCCCGGACGACTATAGCATTTGCTTACTTTTTAATTATAAAATATTCTACAGCTAACCCGCTTTTGGGTATATTTTTACGCTTTTTTATGGAATGGATATACATATTGAGATATACAAAACATTATGGCGCCCAATGTTTATATTATTAAAGGGGATTTTAAGAAATGTATTCTTTTTCGCGTAAATGTTAAAGCCTTATTGTACTTAATAACACAATTTTATTAAATTTAATGTTTGGATTTTAGAGCACTGGTTTGCGTCGTTATTAGGGACTAGAGAAACGTGAAAGTTTTTTTGTATTTGAATTTTGGTTTAAGACTGTAATTGTATACATAAGAGATACGTGACGCAAACCAAATTATTTCATATCCAAATCTTCAGCAATTTAATCTATTTTGAAATATTTAAAATAATTGAATATCCTTTCATTTTATACACATACAATTTAAAAAAAAATATGTACTTTATACGGTTTTAGAATTCCAAATTATATTTATTTATAATATGTTACTCTAAGAAACGTGGGGTAACCAAGGACCGAATTGAGGAAAACAAAGTAAAAATTATATTATTGAGTTTGTTTCTAACCGTTTAAGATAGTTTGTAATAAAGTTGGTGAAATTTAAGTTAAGATTTCGCACTAAATTTTTTTTATTAGTTTATCGAGTTATTCTTGTAATTTTAAGAAATTGACACAATTGTTTACTTATAAATATAGATTTCTTTTGGGTTGGATTTTTTCTTGGTATTTTTTTTTTTAATAAAATAGAATGAATTGTTATGGGTTTGTTTTGGCATGTAATAGTAATAATGTATTTAAGTTTTTATATTTTTTATGTTTTTTTTTTTAACACGATTAATGAATGATGTGACAAGAACTCATTTCATGTATTTTTTTTTTTTTTTTTGTAATAAACATTTATTGAAAACAATTATTTTTTTTATTGATTTTCTTTGTTTTTTTTTTCTTTTAAAATTGAATGCAACATGCTAAAAAATGTATGTGTTGTTGTAATAATTGTCACAATAATACAATGATTTCAAAGGGAATTCTTTTGGTTTCCTTCAATTTTTTTTTAATATTTTATTTTTTGTTTCTTCTTTTGATTTTATAATTTTAATATATAGTATATAATTTTATTTTTTGTATATTTGTAATAATTTTAAAAATTATTTGTTTTTTTGTTTATATATTCATTTTTTTCTTTAATTGGAGGGAATATTTATGATTTCGTGTGAGTTTATTTATTTTTTTTTTTTCAATACGATTTTTTGTTAAACAAGATTTTTGTTTTTATTTTTTATTGTTTGAAAATAATTTTAAAAAAGTTGACATTTTCTTTATAAGTATATGTATGTAAACATGAAAATGTTAATAAAAAAAAAACTTATTCGACTGTTGCTTTTGATTTGATCTAAGTAAAAGTTTTGATTTTCGATTCTGTTTTGTATGACGGTAATCCTTAATTCGTTGACTTGAAATGGAAAAAGGAAGTGGAAGGGGCAGAAAAAGAAGAGAAATTAAGGATTTGATTTGGATTTGTGGTTTACTAATGGGTGGTTGGGTGCGGGTCAGTGCTTCTAAAAGGGAGTAAAAGTATTTAGAATTAATTTTCATACCACATATGTTCTGTATATATAACTTAGCCACATTGTCAATATATTAAAAATTAAATTCAAATTTTTTTAAATTCATAAAATTGTTAATGGTTTACCAGGGTATATTTAAGAAGGTAACCTTGGACAATCAGCACTTCACCATTTTTTCATAATTATATGTACCTTTGACAATATATTTTTGTCAAAATTTACGGTAAAAAAATCCAAGTCAGAGACGGGAACTTTCTTGTAATAAAGGTAAATTACAGAAAATGCAGAGCTGGGAAATGTTAATTGAATTTTGTTAAACGCATTGAACAAATTTTTATTCATACTGGGTAAGATGAAAAAACTGCAACCAATTTCAGACTGCAGTCATTTCTAAGCCACTCGTCCGACAGCTGTTAAAATTATTCCAGTGACAGCTCTTTATATTGTTTACAAGCGTAAAAGAGCATTTTGGTCAGAATTTTCCAGAAAAAAACTTATTCTGATGGAATTCAAGCGTGATAGTGTGATTTCTTTATATTTGGCTGGAAAACCACATGTGGCTATCGTTAGAGCAGTCCAGCATTTAAATGTGAATAAATATTTTGTGTCTCGTACCATCGCTCGTTTCCGTGATACTGGTAGCGTAGGCCGACGTCAAGGAAGTGGACAGAAGAAAATAGCAACATCAGCAGAAATGGTTCGATCGAAACCCGCGTCGCAGTGGCCGAAAAAATGGCTCGTGAGCTGAACATATCGTAATATTCCATTCGGAAAATATTGAAAAATGAGCTCGGGGTAAAGCAATTGAAATTCCAAGAAGTGCAAGAACTTACACCGCAACAGAAAGAAAATAGACTTAAAAGAGCTAAAGCGTTGCATCGCTTGGTCGAAAGTGGTGAACTGCCGAATTTGGTTTGGTGATCTTCGATGAGAAAACATTCGTTGTCCAGCAGTTTGTAAACAAACAAAACGATCGTGTTTACTTGCCAAAGAGGTCGGCTGAAAATGGGCACCTTCGTCGGTGGGCCACCAGAACTCAAGCGCCGGCCATGTTGATGGTGTGGACCGCCATAACAGCCGATGATCGCTATCCGCTCGTATTAATCGACCGTGGCATCAGAATAAATGCCGAATATTATCGCGAAAATATTGTGGAGGGTGTATTAAAGCCTTGGGCACGCAAATATTTTGGCCACAGACCTTGGACATTCCAACAGGACTCAGCTCGCGCCACCCAAGAATGGTTACAAAATCAGGTTCGTCGCTTCATTTCTAGCGCACAATGGGCACCAATAACTCCTGATACCAATCCGTTGGACTATTGTGTCTGGAGTATTTTGGAATCAAAATGATCGTGCTTACTTGCCAAAGAGGTCAGCTGAAAATGGGCACCTTCGTCGGTGGGCCACCAGAACTCAAGCGCTGGCCATGCTGATGATGTGGACCGCCATAACAGCCGATGATCGCTATCCGCTTGTATTAATCGACCGTGGCATCAGAATAAATGCCGAATATTATCGCGAAAATATTCTGGTGGGTGTATTAAAGCCTTGGGCATTTTGGCCGCAGACCTTGGACATTCCAACAGGACAGCACCATCGCACTCAGCGCGCGCCACCCAATAATGGTTACAAAATGAGGTTCCTCGCTTCATTTTCAGCGCACAATGGCCACCAAAATCTCCGGATACCAATCCGTTGGACTATTGTGTCTGGAGTATTTTGGAAAGTAAGGTTGGCACTAAAAAATACCAAAGTGTTGATCACCTCAAGCAAGCGCTGCGACGGGAATGGGGCAAAATACCGCAGATCAACATTCGGGCGGCATGTGACGCTTTCATTGGCCTTTTGAAGGCCACAATTCGTGCCAAAGGTGGCAAATTCGAACAAATCTAAACATATTCTAAAATTTGATACTATTTCCGACAGAAACAAATAAACAAGCTGATAAGTTCGGCCCGGCCTTCCACCATTTCGAAAGAATTTGAAAAATTTCAAAACAAAAATCCGGAAACTACCACATAATTGAAAACCGTTATATGGGGACTATACGAAGACGTGGAACTGCATACGAGATTTTTTATCAAAAAAAAAAAAAAAAAAAAAAATCCGGAAACTACCACTTAGACGAAAACCCTTATATGGGTACTATACGAAGACGTGAACCTGCATACGAAATTTTTTGTCACAGGCTGTATTGCCAATAATGAACTTTAAATACGAAATTTGTTACAATTACGGTGAATAAGGTCGCTAAAAATCATGAAAATACGGAGTATCAGGAGGTACTGTCATATGTAGGCTATACAAAAATGTGGACCTGCATATAACATTTTTTTTTTTTTGCTTTAAGTTGTAGTACCCATTGTTATCTTTCAATGCTAAATTTTAAACGATTCGGGTGATTAATGTTGCTGAAATCGTCAAAATACCGAACATGGGGGCTATACGAAGACTTGGACCTGTACACAAAATTTTTTGTCATAGGCTGTAATACCCATTGGTATCTGCCAGTACGAAATTTGAAACGATGCCGTTGTATAATGTTGCTGAAATCATCAAAATACCGAATACCGGGAGGTACCTTTATATGGGGGCTATACGAAGATTTGGACCTGCATACACACATTTTTGTCATAAGCTGTAGTACCCATTACGAACTTCAAATACGAAATTTTAAATAATTCCGGTAAAAAGTGTCGCTAAAATAATAAAAATACCGAATATCGGGAGGTACCGTTGTATGGGGGCTATACGAAAAAGTGGACCGACAGGGTGAGAGAGTGTGGTCCACCCCGGTTTTAGATGTTTTACCAAATGTCATGGGCAGTAGTATGGAAAAATACTTATTTCCCATTTTTTTAAAGAAGCACTGTGTCTAGAAATAATCTTGTATTTTTTGGGTGTGTCTTAGGACTAACAAACTAATCATGGGGTTTTTTTTCTTCTAATTGGATATTAAGGTTATTGTGTTTGGTATTATCTCACTACTTTAAATATTAAAGATGGAACATTTAAACTCTAAGCTCCTTTGGGGATTTTCTTTTTAAGGTTTCTGTTTTGTTTTGGTTTAAAAACTACTTTCAATATCTGATTCTTAAGTATTTAGTTTAAAAACATTCACTTTTTCTTTTTTTTTATTTCAGATGGAGATTTTTGTATGCGACTTGTTGTTGGTTTTTGATCATCTGTTTACAACCATAAATATTTATTTATTTTTTTTTGTAATTTTTCTTCTTTATGTATATATTTGATTTTAAAATTAATTTTCACTATTTTTTCTATATAGTTTTATATTTTTCGTTTTTGGTTTAACAACTGTATTTGGGTTTTTGTTTTTGTAATAACATTAGATTTCATCCAGTTGAGGAGGAGGAGGAGAAGTATAGGAGATGATTTTGGGTTTTTTCTATAAAATAACAATTTGTTTTTATTTACGACTACGCATTACATAAAAGAGATATAGAGATAGATCTAAGTGGAATTCAAGAGAGAGAGAGAGAGATAGATAGTTAAAGAGAAGTTAGGGTGTAGTGTGTTTCATTATTGTATTTGGCTTATAGATAACTTAATTGTTAATAGGTTGAGAAGTATTTAATTGGAAGTATTAGGATTGATGTAGATCATTTTTGATTACTGCGTATAACACATGGTCTGAAAGTTCTGGAATTACAAATATATGACATCTGAGAAATAGGGAATTAATGGCTTTTTAATAATTTCAAAATTTTGCACATCTTGTTAGAAGTACAATGGAAATAAAGAACATCTAGTGACCTCGTAATTTTCAGATCCTCTGAAATTTTCAGGTCCTTGTTGAGAAAATTGAATATCAACATAACATACAAAATGAAGAGACATTGCTGAATAAGTAGTAGGTTCGACCAAGCAGAACTTTGAATACCCCCCACCAATTAAATGGATCTTACAAATTACGAAAAAAATACCCTTGAGACCTATTTGATGGCGTACAAAAATTAAAAAAAAAATCTTAAAACAATTCCGGTGAATAATGTCGCAAAAACATCAAAATTCCGAATATTTGCCGTTTTATATGAAGAATATACGAAAGCTAATTTTTCTGTCACAGGCCGCAGAGTACATTACGAACTTTAAATACCAAATTTTAAACAATTTCGATCAAAAGGATGGCACAGGGTGCAGTTATTTGAGTACTGTATGCGAACACATGCTGCCAATTTACTGCAAAATTGTAACTAACACGCCCAAAAAACCGTAAATCTTTTGGTACTGAATCGTGGTCCTGTACCTATCAATACCAAAAGTCAAAAAAAATATATGTGTGAAGACCAAACACCAATGGTACTTACAAGTTTTCATATATACCAAGGTTTAGTTACAGCCTTCCTTTTTATATCCTCCACCATGGTATAGAGGGTATATTCAGGTGGTCAATCCGTTTTGACACCTCGAAATACACATTTTAGTAGGGTTAAAGTATATATATATCCTGGAATAGTAATTATCTGTGATAAGTTTTTATGGGTTTAACCAAATGGAAAAAAATCGGTTTAATCTAAAATAATCTATTCAATTTGGGCTGATATTACATACAGTGGTGGCCATATCATATGCAACTGAAATCTAACCTTTACCAAAAACCGTGAAAAATTTTTCTGAAAACAAAATTATGCAATTATTTTTTTAAATATTATTTTTTATTGCTTGTAGTTTAAGAAAAAAACATATACTCCATAGATATTCAATTCATTAATAAAAAAAAAATTAGAAAAAGATATTCAGTCTTATTATGAAGTGGCCAAAACATATGCAACTAATTAAATCGAGCTCAGTAAAGTGCAAATAAAGTTAATATTTTGTTGCAAATCCGTTGTTGTCGATTACAGCCTGACATCTTCGAGGCATTGACGCTATAAGATTGTCAATGACGCTTTTTGGGATTGATTTCCAGGCATCTTCCAGCCGGCAAAATAAAACATCTAAACTTGTACAATTTTCTCGATCAATTTTTTTGTTTACGATTTCCCACAGGTTCTCTATTGGGTTTAAATCTGGGGATTGGGGTGGCCATTCCATTACCGTAACTCTATTATCGGCAAACCACGATTTGACCACCTTCGAAGCGTGTTTGGGGTCGTTGTGCTGTTGAAAGACCCACCGCAATGGCATATTATATTCTGCGAATGGGAGCATTACCCTTTGCAATATGTCTTTATACATAAATCTATCCATAATACCAACAATTCTATGTAGGGGGCCAACTCCAGCACCAGAAAAACAACCCCACACCATTATATTGCCCCCTCCATGCTTGACCGTTTTTTTACAGTAACGTGCTTCGAGTCGTTTTCCTTCTGGTCGCCTTACATAGCACATGCCATCGCTACCAATGATGTTAAATTTGGACTCATCACTAAATAATATAGTTCTCCATTTACTCTCTGTCCAATTTATATGAGCTTTAGCAAATTCCAAACGCGTTTTCTGGTTTCGCTTCGATATCAGTGGTTTTTTTGCAGGACGTCTTGCGCAGAGGGAGGCTTGTAAAAGTCTTCTACGGATGGTGCGAGCAGAAACTGGCAACTGAAATCTTTCCACTATCTTAGAGGAAGATATAAATGGGTCTTTTTTCACGTGTCTGATTATTAATTTGTCCGTCCGATCGCTTGTTTTTCGACTTCGACCACCACGGTGTATAACAGAGACTTGTGAATTTTTTTTGTAATTATTAATGATGCGCGATATGGAGCTTTTATGAACGGTATATTTCTCGGCAATACATTTCTGTGATAATCCAGAAGAATACGCAGTCACAATTCGTTGTCTGAGCTCAAATCCAAATTTATCGCGTGCCATTTTTGACCAAACTCTATTGTAGCTTTGTGAAAAAACAACGCAATAAAAATGTGAAGGTAGCTTTAAATCTCTTTACGCAGTGTCTCTAGCTAATAATAAGAAGAACAATAGAACAAAGGAAATTGTAAAAATGCCGTTATTTAAACCAAATATATAAAGTTGCATATGTTTTGACCACACCAAATTTCACATTTGTCAACAAAACACCTGTGAACATAGAGATATAAACAAAAGCTGCACATTTTGATAATAATTTGAAATCGTAAGAACGTATTGACTATAATTAACCCATCTTTATATACTTCGTTGTGAAATTTACAAATTTATATAGCCTTTTAACGTAGATGAATCTTAGTTGCATATGATATGGCCACCACTGTATATGGTGAACAATAACCATAAAATCGGATGAAATTGGAAAGTGTGGAAAGTATACAAAAATCTGAACCGTTCTCTATAAAATTTGGCAGAGGTATTTTCGAGCTGTATATGATGTCCGGTATTAAATATTTTTGTTGTGGAATGCATATTACGCATGTAAGGGACTTTAACACCAATTGGAATGAAACATATATATGAGAGCTATAGCTACACCTGAACCGATTATCACAAAATTTAAATTACTTGTATCTGGAATGAATTCAGTTGGAATTGCCAAGATTCAATTCATTTGGGCTGATATTAGCCAATTAATGCACAATAAACCGGATATCAGATAAGTATATATACGGAAGCTATATTCAAATCTAATCCGATCTCGATAATATTTGACAGAGGTATTTCTGAGCTGTAGCTGACATCTGGTACGAAATATACCAAATCGTGGACCTATACAGAACATAGTCTAGCCTCTGAGAAATACCTCTATCACATTATATCGAGATCGGATCAGATCAGTTTACTTATTTCGGATTTTACGTTTTGGTTATTCAAAAGTTTGACCCTTGGGGGGAGAGGAGTACCATAAGGAATGGTCCGATCTTTTTTATAATAGATCCTGTGTTGATAGAAGTATTCAGATGTGCTAAGAATAAATGGAATTTGGCTGTTTATGAGCTTAATGTATATTCAAAATTTCGACCTTTTGTTGTGAATGTACAAGAAGGAGTGGACCGATATATTCCATCTTAACCCCAGATCTTGGGTTTATAAAAATATTGGGATGTGTGAAATTTGAAGACCATCGGACTCTTACTTCACATTTTATAAGAGTTGTCATTATTCAAAATTTTGACCCTTTGTGGGAGAGGTAATGGATGGAGTTGACCGATATTGTCCATTTTTGCACCTGACCTAGCACTGACACAAATATTGGGATTTTCAAAGTTAGAGCAAAATCGGACCATCCTTTCTCTTTTTGTGCAATAAAATATTTTCTTTGAAAATTTCGACATATTGTGGGGGAGGTACCAGAAGGAGTGGAACTCGATCTAAGTTTAACAAAAATATTAAAATGTACCAAGTTTGGACCAAATCGTCCGCACCAGCCAGCCAGCCAGACAGACAGACGGACGGACATCGCTAGATCGACTCCAAATATCCTGAAACGAATTTGATCCAAAGAGACCTAGGGTCTAAAACTATTATTTCGACTAGTCTCGTATTGGCCGTATCAAATGATATATACCCTCTCTAGCCATATGGCTGAGGATATAATAAGAAAATTTCTATTAAACCGCGAATAATGTTAAGTCTGCCGAAATCACAAATGCACAATAATGTCACTTCTGACCGCTACATTGATCCATATATAACAAAATATCTACAGTCTCATACATAATGAAGAATATTTTAGTTAGACCGCTTATAACTCAAGAACGGCTGGATGGATTCTGAGAATTCCCACAAATTCGGAATGTCTTCTTGCCAGAAAAGGATAAAACATAAGATAATCGCGTGAATATATGTCCATAAGAAAGTGAATATTTTTTATATTTTTGTCATATTTTTTTATCGCATGCGATTTTTTCCTATTTGACTTACAATATTGGATTTTTACGTTTGGTAATATTTTTTCACCTTATAACACTATGTTTTTGAATTATTATATTCAAGTCGAAATTATCATCCGATTCTCAAAAAATTTAGCATGTGGATAGAATTATGGTCAGAGGCCATCCAAATTGTCGGTCTCATAGACTCGGCTCTGCAACTAGTTTTTGTCTGTTCCTGTAAATTGTCAAAGAATGAAAATATATGTCATTAATATATGCTTATAATACCAGAAGACGAAAGCGTTTTATTCTCATTATCATAGACAGAAATCATATTAAATTGGAAATATTTTAAGTTCCTTTTTAATTACGAAAAAAGTTTAATATATCCCCCATCATATGTCTCATGACAACAATTGTATTGCCTCATAATTTTATTAGATCCAGAACATTTCAACTCATGCCTTATTGTTTTTCTCATCAAAAAGAAAAATCTCATTAAAAGTCATGTACTGGGGTATGGTGTAATTTTTTAAAAATGTTCTCTCAAAGAAAAATAAAACAATAGAGAGAGAGCGAGAGAAATGGTTGTGATTCCTAAATGAATTATCTCATCTTTTCCTTCCCAATAAATATACGAGAATATAAATATAATTTAATTTTGTTTTTTTTTTTCTTGGCATAAATTTTCTCCTTATGTGGTATACTTAATATTATTTTAAAATGCATATTATTTTAATTTTTTGATTTCTCCTTCCTTCTTTCGAGTAAAATATTTAATTTAAAAATTATTACTTTTATTATTTATTATAATATTGTTTTTCGTTTTTTGTTTTCTTTTTTGAAATGTTTGATATGTCTAAGAGCTATTATCATTCGTTTTCAAATAGTATTGTTTGAATTTCACTGAAAGAGTGTTGTTGGCTCAGGATTCGCCGACTAGATGCGATAACATTAAATAAGTTTTCATTTTCTTTTATTTTTCTTTACAGGTTTCAAATGTTTTCTTATTTTGTTGAGTTCATAAACTTACGTATATAATGAGTTGGGTTTTGTTTTTTTTTTTGTATTTTAAGTTTAGTTTAGTTTAAAGTAAAGAACATTGTTTTCATATATAAGATTTCTGGTTTAAAGTTTTTTTTACATTTATTTATTTTTTACACACTTATGACACAATCACAACGCAGAGTATCGAGATAAGGTATGTTATGATTTTGTTTATAAATATTTAGGTATTTATGTATGTATATATATTTTCTAAATATATATTTTATTTTAATTTGTAGTTATGTATATGTTCTAATATAATAATATTATTTGTTTTTTTTTTTATTAAAACTACAGCTTATGTATTATTTTTTGAAAATAATTATTATTTATGTATATTTTTAGGATTTGGGGAAAAATCAAGGGATTGTCATTACGAAAATGAAAAAAAAAACTTGTTAAAATTTAAAATTAATTTTAGTATATAGTTAAACCTAGTAATATTTTTTGTTTTTCATTTTTTTTAAATAGAAACAACCGTTGTATTAGATTGTGTTAGAACACATGAAAATATCGTTTATGTTTTTTTTTTCTGTCTGTCTCACTCTCATTGGAAGATATTGACCTCTTAGGCCAAATATTCCCACTAGTCCATTCCTAAAGAAAGAAATAAAAAAATGAGTTGTATAGGCACAATTTAAGTTATATAATTGGATGGCATACACATAATGATCGGTGTGACATAAAATTGGTTATTATTTAAAAAATAAAATCAGCTATTTTTGAAAGGAGATTCCGTGAGTAGTTTGCCCCAAAAGTTTTAAATACTATTTTTTGCTATGAATTTTGAAGGTTTAAAAATTAGATTTCAAGGGAATGTATATTTTACTTGAAATTCATACCTATGAAAAATCTGTCTTCAAATTCGAATCGAAATTTGCACATTGGAAATTGGAAGTTTGAAGAGATGTATAAAAACTGGATTTAAAAATATTAAAATATGTAATCATTACTTTATTGTACTTCAGCTTAAATTCAATGTTGATGCAAACAAAAGAGTTAAGAAACAAACCTTGATTAGTTTAGTAAAAAAAAGTCGGGCGGGGCCGACTTTATGATACCCTACACCACTTTGCTGATTTAGTAGAGCTCCGCATAACAATTTAAAGTTTTTATGGGAGAATTCAATCATACACGCTATGATTATAATTATAATTTAAAGTTCAAAGGACTAAATATGCCGAAGCTTTTGTATCTTTTAAATTCGGACTTGTATTGCCCATTTGATGCACAATTAATTTGAAATCGGATACAAATATATATGGGAGATATATCCAAATCGGAACCGATCCCGATAAAATTTGGCAAAGATATTTCTGAGCTGTATTTGATATATTTCCCTGAATATCGTTTTTACGGAGTGCATATTACGGCTGTGGGTAACAAATATGACAAATCCGATGAACAGTATATATAGGAGCTATAGCTATATCTGAACCGATCTTCACCAAATTTGACATACCAGCTTCTAGACTCGATTCGGTCGTAAGTGCCAAATTTCATCCAATTTGGACAAATATTAGACGTTTGGCACAATTAAAGGTAAATCGGACGAAGTTATATATGGGAGCTATATCCAAATCTGAAACGATCTCGATAAAATTAAGCAAATGTATTTCTGAGCTGTATTTGATATATTTCCCCAAATATTGTTGATACAAAGTTCATATTACGGCTGCGGAGGACTATGGGAGCTATAGCTATATCTGAACCGATTTCGATCAAATTTGGCATACTTATTTTCAGGTCCAATCTGATCGTAAGTGCAAAATTCCACACACGTTTGGTGCACAATAAAAGGCAAATGGGACGAAGATATATATGGGAGCTATATCTAAATGTTGATCGATAGATTTTTTTCTCCAATTTCAATAGGGTTCGTCCTTGGGCCAAACAAATGATTTGTGCAAAATTTCATCTGGATAGGGCAATAAATGCGAACTATACTTTGTTTACAAAAATATATGCACAGACGGACGGACTGACATGCATAAATCAACTCAGAATGTGATTCTATGCAGATCATCAAAAGGAACTGTGGGTCTATCTCGTTTCCTTTTGCCTGTTACAAACAAATGCACAACGACATAGTACCCTGGCCACCTTGTGGTGTAGGGTATAAAAAAAAACAACTAAAAGGCTTTTTCTCTATGGCGGTTTAAAAGGGAATGGCAATGAAAACCACAAATCCCAGTATATTTACCAAATTATTGATTTATAAAATACAAACAAAAAATTTGAAAAACACATTTGGAGTAGTGGTATTTATACCCTACAACACCATGTGTTGGGATATCATAAGTTTGATTGGGACAAAAATTATGTAACACCTCGAAATATTGGTCCCCGACAAATAAAACCATATATGGATCTACCTATCCCGCCGAGCTGAGTCGTTCTAGCTATATACTTTCGTCCGTCTGTCCATGTTAAATTATAATGACGCTACAGGTCGCAATTGTGGACCGATCCCCATGAAAAATGGATGAGGGGTTAGAGTCAAAATATGAAGCTTTTGTTTTTGGAGATGACCAGACAAATTTGCTGATTTTGCAGTTGATCTACAGGTCGCAATTATAAATAGGTACAATACATATGTGAAAGAAATAGATCTTAATTATTCCGCTTACAAATCCAAGACCGCTGGACGAATTTGACAATTCTCACCAATTTGGAATGGCCTCTTGCCAGAAAAGAATAAAAACTAAGAAAATCTCGTAAAAATATGCCAATAAAAAGGCGAACTTTTTTTCAACATTTTTATCCCATTCGTTTTTTTTTTTTTCATATTTGACTCACAATTTTGATTTGCACAATTTTTTATATGTTAACGTCCTGTAATACTATATGTTGAGGGTATTATATTCAGCTCGCCGATTCTCACCAGATTTTACATAGAAGTAGGGTTAGGGTCAGAATGGAAGCCTATTGCGTCAAGGTCAGAATGGAAGCCAAGATGTACAATTAAGGATTCAAATGGATAAAAAATTTAAATTTTCCTGATTTTGAAGTCGCTCTACGAGTCACAATTCAAAACCAATCCGCACAGAATTTTGCATGAAGAGAGAGTTAAGGTCAGGGCAGAAGCCTAGCATTTAGGAAATTTAGGAAGTTTTATGTGAAATTATTTTGAATACCACTCAGCACGACTGAGAGGGGTAAATATAAGGCAAATGCCCCGGTCAAAAACCAAAGGTAACATTTGTGCAGGACTGAATAAAATTATTTAAAAACAAGTGAAAAACTGTAAGTTCGGCCGGGCCGAACTTTTAATACCCCCCACCATTTGGTACAAATTTGGCAAATTTCAAAAAAAAAAAAAAATAAATAAAATCCGTTAAAAATTCTGTTAAAATCTTAAAAATACCGAATGCTTAAACGACGACGAGGGCCTGCATATGCAACTTTTGTCATAAGTTATTACAATATTTAAATGCGAAACTTGAAGAAAAATCTGTTTATAATGTAGCTAAAATCATCAAAATACCGAATATAGGGGGTACCGTTATATGGGGGCTATACGAAGACGTGGACCTGCACAGACAATTTTCTGGCATGGGCTAAAGTATTCATTACGAACTTAACATGCGAAATTTGAAACAATCCCGGTAAATAATGCTAAAATCATCAAAATACCGAATATCGGGGGGTAGGGTATATGGGGGCTATACGAAGACGTGGACCTACATGGCCCATTTTCTGTTTTATGCTGCAGTATCTATTACGAACTTCAAATACCAAATTTGGAAAGATTCCGTTAAATAATGTCGCTAAAATCATCAAAATACCGAATATCGTGAGGTACCGTTATATGGGGGCTATATGATAACTTGGACCTACATGGACCAGTTACGAACTTAACCTGCCTACTGGCAAAATATACATGTGTGCAAAATTTTAGCCTTCTATCTCAATTCGTTCGAAAGATAGCGTGATTACAACAGACAGACGCACATACAGACGTACATCGCTATATCGACATAGAATTTTACGCTGATCAAGAATATATATACTTTGTTAGGTCTGGCATGAGTATTTCGAGGAGTTACAAAGGAATGATAAAATTAATATACCCTCCCTAGTATGGTGGAGGGAACATTGCGATATGTTCCATGCACCAAATTCCTGTGTCATGGTTAATTGTTATACCCTCCACCATACATAGTACAGAGGGTATTTATTTTCATAATTCCGTTTGTAACTCATTACATTAGATTGTTTACAAGCGTACAAAAGCTATCGTTATAGCACTCCAGCATTTAAATGTGAATAAATCTTTTGTTTCTCGTAGCATCGCTTGTTACTGTGTGCTCGTTACTGCGTAGACTGACGTTAAGGAGGTGGAGGGAAGAAAACACCAGCATCAGCAGAAATGGTTCGAAAAATAAAAAAAGCGACTCGATCCAAAACCGCGTCGCAATGGTCGAAAAATGGCTCGTGAGCTGAACATATCGCAATGTTCCATTCGGCAAATATTGAAAAATGAGCTCGGAGTAAAGCCATTGAAATTCCAATAAGTGCAAGAACTTACACCGCAAGAGAAAGAAAATAGACTCAAAAGAGTTGCTTCGCTGGGCCGAAAGTGGTGAACTGCCGAATTTGGTTTTCTCCGACGAGAAAACATTCGTTCTCCAGCTGTTTGTAAACAAACAAAATGATCGTGTTTACTTGCCAAAGAGGTCAGTTGAAAATGTGCACCTTCGGTTGGCCACCAGAACTCAAGCGCCGACCATGATGATGGTGTGGGCCGCCATAACAGCCGATGGTCGCTCTCCGCTCATATTAATCGACGGTGGCCTAAGAATAAATGCCGAATATTATCGCGAAAATTTTCTGGAGGGTGTATTAAAGCCTTAGGCGCGAAAACATTTTATCCGCAGACCTTGGACATTCCAACAGGACTTAGCACCATCGCATTCAGCATGTGCCACCCAAGAATGGTTACAAAATGAGGTTCTTCGCTTCATTTCCATTTCCGGATACCAATCCGTTGGACTCTTGTGTCTGAGTTTTTTTGTAAAGCAAGGTTGGCACTAAAAAATACCAATGTGTCGATCGCATCAAGCAATCGCTTCGCCGGGAATGTGCCAAAATATCACAGAGCAACATTCGGGCAGAGTGTGACCGTTTCATTGTCCGTTTGAAGGCTATAATTCGTGCCAAAGGTAACCAATTCGAACAAATCTAAACTTATTGTAAAGTTTAATGCTATTTCCGACATTTCTTGTTTTCACTCATTAAAAAACAAAAATGTAAAAATTATGGCGTTTGCCTTTTTTGCACTTTTTTTATCTCACGCTGCATGTTTGTTTTTTTTTTTACCTAATTTGTCAACAATAAGGAAATGTTGCCAACTTTTTTTTAAACTTTCGATGTCGGTTCTATGCCTTACCGTAATACCATTTTTGAATCGAAGCGATGGCCATGACGACGTGCACATAACGTCGATGACGACTGTAGAAACGACAACCGTAATTGGGTCGATTATTTAACGGATTTGTTTCAAATTTCATATTTGAAGTTAGGAATCGGTACTACAGCCCATGACATTACTTATGCATTACTTATGCAGAACCACGCCTTTGTATAGCCCCCATAAAACGTTTTTCATTTTTCGATGGATATTAAAAGTTTGGCCCGGCCCGACATAGCTGCTTTTTTACTGGTTGTAATTATTGTAATGTTCACGACAATTCAAGATTCTTCAATATGGTGGAGGGTATAAAAAGTTCGACCCGGCCTAGCTTAGCTGCCTACTTACTTGTTGTAATTATATAACAATCTATGTTTTTCGGCGATACTTCCAATCAAAATTACAATTAAAATTGTAGGAATTTTAGAAAACAATTTTGTTAAAAAGATAAGCAGAAGATTTTTAGAAATCAATGGAATCATAGGCATGAATTTTAAGCATATTTCTTGAAAACATATATTCATCCATACAAATTTAGTGATTTTAAGAGAACCTAGTAGTCTAGTTAAACATGTATTTCTTGAATTAATTAAAAAGCTACATTTAAGTCATAACATATTTTAAAGTTTTTAAAACTTTGGAGGCATATCAAGATTTTTGTATCTTTTCAAAATGTTTCTATATTTTTTTGGTGAGAGAGATGCATCTCTTTTCTCTCATGCATGTAAAAGGTGTGTCACCGTCATTTATATTTTTTGGTGAGAGAGATGCATCTCTCTTCTCTCATGGATTTAGAAGGTGTATCACCGTCATTCAAATGTATGCCACTGGACGTAAATTTGACAATTTATAACAAGTCTATTAAAAAAACCAAAATAAAATTGAAAAAAAAAACACAAATAAACAATTAAGAAAAAAATTTAATGAAATAACAATTTATTTCTTGTTTCATTTTTTTAAGATTGATTATAATAATTGTAATAAGTTATTTTTTTTAAATATATAAATTGAGTAATAAATTAAACTAAAAACACATAACACAAAACAATAAAAAAGTTGCTACATATATTATAAACAAATTTATAATAAATAAAATTAAACAGATCTAAACTAAAGACATAGAAAATTGCCTACTGCTGTCATTCGTTAGAATAATTTTAACATTCCTTTATTTTTGTAAGATGAAAGTTTTTTTATGGATCTACTGAATTTCATGGCTATAATTTTGAAATTCTATCCACATATAAGTTTTGAATATAAAGTAAAGAATCATTGTTGTTGTTTTTTTTTCGTTTCAAAGACTTAATTAGGTTTTGATTCAGTTAGGCTGTAATAGTAGTGGTAGTAGAAGTAGTAGTTTTGGTTTTTTGTTTTGTTTTGGTAATAGTAGAAAATAACAACACTTTTACACACTTACAATAGTAATTATTATATCGTATGTATAGGTATAGATAGGTAGATAATTATTCATTACAATTTATAATAATATTATTAATAATAATAATAGTAATAACAACAAAGACTTACAAACTATTATAAAAATATCTTCAATGATCGCAATAGTAATAGTAATGATGCTAAGGGTGATGATGATGCTGTTGATAAGGATGACGGATGAGTTTTTCACTTACAATCTATATTTTTGTGTGTGTGTTTGTGTAGGTATGTATGTTTTTGTTTGTATGTTATCTTGTATATTATTAGCTACATAACATTTAATTTAATTATTTGTTTTTTTTTTTTTTTTGTTTTATAGAAATAAATAAATATTTCTTAAGGTGGTTTCTTAAGTATCAAGTCAATAGAGATAGAGTGTTTGTTTTGCTTCGTCTCCTTCTTTTATATATTTTTTTCTCCTCTTTATTTGTTTTTCTATTTCTTCTTCTTCTTCTTCTTTGTTTAATAATACTTAATAAAGTTTTTTTTTAATTTTAATTTTTGTTAAAATTAATTTATATTATTACTAGATTTTCTTTTAATTGTTTTTAAAGAGATATTCATTTTAAAAGAAGGCATTGATGGAAAATTATAAGGAGTTTTTCATTGTTGATTTTCCTTTTTTTTTGTTTTTTTGAAATAAGTAATGAGTGAGCATTTGTTTTATTTTTACAATTGAATTGTAGTTGATTCTTTTTCTAGATTCTTGTTTTAATTAAAAACGTTAAAAATATTTAGTTATTTTTTACTAAATAAGAGCATCTTGTGTGTGTGTGTTTTTGGTATGTGTATGCGTGTCAAGACAGATAATAAGTGTTTTATATTTTGACAATACAACCATGGAAAATTGCTGAACGATTTAGTTTTGTAACATTCGTTTGATTTTTTTATTTGATTTTTTATTTAAGAAAATAATTATAGTTTTAGGAAGCTTTCAGAGAAAGAGTTTGGTAGTTTAAGATAACTTTTTTTAAAATGCTCTGGTGTATATCATAATTGGTGAACTTTGGAAGTAAATAAATAAAAACATTAATATTTATAAAACATAGGGTCTGTTTATGTATTTCGATTTTTAGTTTTTTCAATTTTTAATTTTTGTTCAAACATAAAAATTTAAAACTTTGTCATTCACACTCATTTTTTCGACATCCCGAAACAGACCCCTACATTGGATATAAAACAAAAGACTTAGGACACAAACCTGTTTTTGCTTTTTACGGCTGACATATTTCAATTTTTTTTAGGAAACTACTGGAAATTTTTTTATTAGACTTAGCTTTTTCTACATAATTGATTTTATAGCCTCTATAAAAATAAATAATTTTTCTTAAAATATCTGTCTCTTGAAATCAAAAAAAAAAAAAAAAAATTCTTAAAGCTTCCTAAACATAAACAGATAGGTAAATTAAAATATTTATTCCTTTATTTGATTTGATGTGGTGTTAAATTTTACATATTTACTTAAAAAAGAGCAATAATTTTGTTTTTACAGTTATCTCTTTTTAAAATGATATAGAAATTAAATGAAGAAATTTATATAGAAATGAAGAAAACCAATTTTTATTCGTCTAAACAAAACACGCAATAGAAGAGAGAATTAAAAAAAATTGTTGCGTTTGCACAAAATGAGTTGATCTACATTTTCCAAGATGCTGTATCCAGCCAGTATTAAACTTTTGTGGATAGATCTTTCGACCCATCTTATGGTAACATACAGGATTTTTCTGAAATCTGTTAGTTTTAAAAATCGGTTAATAATTTTCCAAGAATTAAAAATTCGGCTTATATAAATTCCTCAGAATCCACTCCACACATTTTCTAAATTTTCTAACGAATGCAAGCTTAAGATGTTATCTGACGACAAAAGAGGATAGATGGAAAATCTCTATACATTTCAAAGTTACGACATGAATTTAAATGAAATTAAAAATAAAAACCAGTAAAGAAAGTCTTAAAGTCGGGCGGACCGACTTTTCGATACCCCTACACCACTTTGCTAATTTAGTAGAGTTCCACATAACAATTATAAGTTTTTATGGGAGAATTCAATAATACACGCTATGATTATAATTAAAAATTAAGGTTCAAAGGACTAAAAATGCCGAAGCATTTGTATCTTTTAAATGCGAACTTGTATTGCCCATTTGGTGAACAATTAATTTTAAATCGGATAAAGATATATATGGGAGCTACATCCAAATCTGAACCGATATTTCTGAGCTGTAGTTCCTATATTTCCCTGAATATTGTTATTACGGAGTGCATATTACGGCTGTGGGTAACAAATATAACAAATCGGATGAACAGTATATATAGGAGCTATAGCTATATCCGAACCTATCTTTACCAAATTTGACATACTAGTTTCTCGTCTCAATTCGGTCGTAAGTGCCAAATTTCATCCCATTTGGACAAACATTAGACGTTTGGTGTACAATCAAAGGTAAATCGGACGAAGTTATATATGGGAGCTATAGCTATAT
This sequence comes from Musca domestica, assembly GCF_030504385.1. NCBI lineage: Eukaryota > Metazoa > Arthropoda > Insecta > Diptera > Muscidae > Musca > Musca domestica. The sequence goes on along the minus strand of NW_026712114.1, from coordinate 11,746,838 downwards.
CTGAACCGATTTCGATCAATTTTGGCATACTTATTTTCAGGCCTAATCTGGTTGTATGTGCAAAATTCCATACCATTCGGGCTGATATTACACGTTTGGTGCATTATAAAATGCAAATCGGACGAAGATATATATGGGAGCTATATCTAAAATTTTACCGATTATCTCCAATTTCAATAGGGTTCGTCCTTGGGCCTAACAAATGATTTGTGCAAAATTGCATCTGGATTAGGGCAATAAATGCGAACTGTACTTTGTTTACAAAAATATATGGACGGACGGACATGCATAAATCGACTCAGAATGTGATTCTATGCAGATTATCAAAAGGAACTATGGGTCTATCTCGTTTCCACCACCTTGTGGTGTAGGGTATAAAAAGTTAAATAGTATCAGTCGGTTTCGCGACAGATGAATACCCTCAGCCTGTTTATTAAAATATATTTTGAATTTTTTTAATTTTCAAGATATTGGAAATTACAGAACACCAATATTGTTCATTTCGCATCTGACCTAAGCCTAATATAGAGAACTTCCTACACGTTATATGAGATATATGTATATATTTCTTGAAAAAATTGAACTTTTGTGGGGATGGTACCGGAATAAATTTTGCAAACGTTACATTAGTTCAATGGTTGATATTTACATTGAGTTTGCAGAAAATCGCAAACTTCTTTTGCATGCGAGTTATTCAAAATTTTCATAACTGATGGTGGAGGTACAAGAGGGAGTGAGCCGACGGATTTCATAAGGCGTTGCTTTTATAAACGAATTTTATAAGGTTTATAATTTTTCCACATTTTTAACCCTGTATGGGGGAGGCATTCAGAAGGAGTGGGCTCAGAAATCCCATATTCACATCAGATCGAAAATATAATAAGTTTGAAGAGTATCGCTTACTTGTTCCGCATATTATAGGGGTTATATTTATTTAATATTTTGAACTTATGTGTGGAAGGTACCAAAAGCAGTGGTCCGCTTTATTCCATCTTTATACCAGATTTTACAATGCGAAAAGTATTTGTATGTGTGAAATTTGATAAAAATCTGATGTATATTCCGCATTTTATGAGCGTTTTAGGTATCCAAAATGTTGAGGTACAAGAGATCTTCTTTTGGTACTGAAATGTGTGAAGTTTGGAAAGATTCGAATGTTTAATTCGCATTTTATGGGCGTTTTGGTTATTCAAAATTTTGATCCTTTGTGGGGGGATACCAGAAAGAGTTGTCCGCTATATCCCATCTTTACAGCAGATTTTATATTGGTAAAAATATTTGAATTTGTGAAAATTGAAGTGAATCTAATGCATATTTCGTATTTTATTAGAGTTTTAGATATTACAAATTTGGACCCCTTGTGGGGGAGGTACCAAAAGGGGGGATCCGCTATATCCGATATTCACGCCAGATCTTGTTTTGATAGAAATATTGGGATGCGTAAAGTTTGGAAAGATTCGAATGTTCATTTCGCATTTTATAAGCGTTTTGGTTATTCATAATTTTGGGCCTTTGTGGGGGAGTTACCAGAAGGAGTGACCCGCTATACTCCATCTTTACACCAGATTTTATAATGGTAAAAATATAGGAATTTGTGAAAATTGAAGTGAGTCTGATGCATATTTCGATTTTATGAGTGTTTTAGATATTGAAAATTTTGCCCCTTTGTGGGGAAGTTACCAGATGGAGAGATCCGTTATATTCAATCTTCACCCCAGATCTTGTTTCGCGTAGAAATATTGGGATGTGTAAAGTTTGGAAAGATTCGAATGTTCATTTCGCATTTTATGGGCATTTTAGTCATTCCAAATTTGGACCCCTTGTGGAGGAGGTACTGGAAGAAGTAGTCCGAACATGTCCCTTCTCACACTAAATCCTGCAGTAATGTATTAATTACGATTTGCAAAGTTTGAACAAAATCAGATGATCCCTTCACTCCCTATGCAAAAAATTATTTTCTATGAAAATTTTGACTTATTGTGGGGGAGGTAGCAAAAGGAGTGGACCGATATTGCAAATCTTCAAACTCGATCTACGTTTGACTAAAATATTACGATGTACCAAGTTTGGACCGAATCGGATACTAACTTGGAAAGTTATTGTGCGCCAGTCGGACGGACGAACATCGCTAGATCGACTCCAAATGTCCTGAAACGGTTTGATCCAAAGAGACCTAGGGTCTAAGACCGTTATTTCGACTAGACACGTTTTGACCATATCAAATGATAAATACCCTCTCTAGCCATATGGCTGAGGGTATAAAAAATTCCATGTGGATTTCCAATCCAAGACTTTATGAGAATAAATCATATTATATGAATAGAAACATTTTTTAAGAAAAATATACCAAAAACATCTAATCTCGATTCCCAGTTAAAAATTTATTTTCTGAATAGTTTGCGTTGGCCCCCTTTTATACCCTACAACACTATGTGTTGGGGGTATTATAAGTCTGATTGGGCCAAAAATTATGTAACACCTCGAAATATTGGTTTCCCACATAGGAAAGTATATATGTATCTTCCTATCTCGCCGAGCTGAGTCGATCTAGCTATGTATGTCCGTCCGTCCGTCTGTCCGTCTGTCCATGTTAATTTGTAATCAAGCTACAGGTCGCAATTATGAACCGACCCTCACGAAATTGAGAATGGAGGTGGGGTTAGGGTCAGAATAGAACCCTATTGTTTTTGGAGATGATCGCACGATATTTAGGGGTTGAAATGGATTTTCCTGATTTTGCAGTTGCTCTATAGGTCACAATTATGAACCAATCGATGCGAAAGTTTACATGGAGTTAGAGTTTGGGACTGGGCAGAAACCTTCCAATATGAGCGGCCATCGGACAATAATTAGCGGGTAAAATAGACCCTTTCTTTTATATTAGAAAATAGGAAAATTTCCACTTAACCGCGAATATTTTTAATCCCAGCCAAATCACAAATACCTTAAAAGATCACTTCTGACCATTACAGTGATGCCAAAAAATCGGATATATAGCAAAATAGGTACAATATATATGTAAAAGAATTGATTTTATTTATTCTGCTTATAAATCAAGAACCGCTGGGCGGATTTTCACAATACACATCAATTCAGAATGGTCTCTTGAAAGATAAAATCTAAGAAAATCGCGGGATAATATACCAATAAAAAAAAGTTATATCTTTTGTTTAATTTTCATTTCTCCATTTTTGTCATATTTTTTTATCACATGCGATTTTTTCAATTTGAATTACAATTTTAAATTTTTAATTTTCTAAATTTTTTACACCCCCCAACACTACATTTTGAGGGTATTATATGTATGTCGCAATTATCGTCCGATCCTCACGAAATTTTGCATGGAGGTGGGTCGAAATTGAAGCCTATTGTTCTTAGGTTTTGCATTTAGAGGTTTAAATGGCTAACAATTTTAAATTTTTCTAATTTGGCCACAATTGAAAACTAATCGACACGGAATATCGCATCGGAAGAGAGTTGAGGACAGAGAAGAAGTCTAGCATTTTGGATTACCATTGGATTATATTTAGCTGTAAAATGGACCACAACTTTCGTGTGCAAATGCTCTTTGGCATTATTTCAAAAACGAAATCTTTGAAAATGGATTTGCATATAAAGGGACTTCGAACATATTGTAGGGTATCACATGGTCAGCCCCGCACGACTATAGCCTTTGCTTACTTGTTATTTATAGTGTTTAATTTCCCATTATAATATAACCAGAGCATTTTCATTAAAGAGTTTAAGAAGCTGAAAACATTTAAATAGATTAGGAAAATGATTATTTTTATGAAAGACTAGTGTATAAAAAAATAAAATTAAGTGTTTAAATGATCAAATTGTTTTCTTTGGAAGGCTTGTGATTCATACCATTTTGTTTTTTTTTTTTTTTGGTATATAATACAATTATAACTTAAATTACATTTTTTTTTGATTTTAATTCTAAAAAAAAAACAATAAATAAATAAATAAAGAGAGTGTCTTTTTTTGGCATTGTTTTATTTTGTGTTTGTGTGTGTGTATTTGTTGGACTTATTCAATTCTATGTACAAACATACAAATAAGACAAAGAAATTAAATAAATTATTCTACTAAAATTAGGTTTAGATGTATGTGAGTATGTCATTTTTAAAATAACATTTAAAGATAGAAATGAATAAAAAACAAAAACATCAATTATATATATATACTATTAATTATATTTTCAAAATTAGATATGAAAAAATTATTTAATTTTCAAAATATTTTATTATATTATTTAAATGTGTTTGGGTGTGTGTGTGTGTGTGTGTGTTTAAATCTCACTCGTTATCACGTGTAAATATTAAAATTAAAAAAGTTAAACAAATTAATTTAAAAAATAATTTAAAAATATATATAAATCAATAAACATATATGTTGTATATGACTAGTATTGTTATAAAAATAAGACATTGAACAACGCTTAGAGCCTTAAATCTTTGGCAAGAAAATAAGTACTTTAGACTTTTATTTTTTACTAAATTAACATAAAATTGAGACTAAATGTCATTTAAATAATTTCCAAGTTTATGCTCTAACTTGTTGTTGTTGTTGTCGTTGACATTGAAATGCTGTTTCAAAATTATTAGCTATAACAAAAGTTTTTTATTTTATTTTTTTATTTAACTTAGTTTACCAAGTTTTTTCCTTCTCACTTAGCTGGCCATTTGTGTGTCTGTGTGTTGTAAGAAAAAATATTGAAATTATTATTAATAAATTTTAGTTTTTTTTTTTTTGTTTTTTTTTTTGCTTTAGTGGCGATTGTCATTTAACATTTTTGTTTTCTCTACACATTATCTATGATTTTTGCTTTTAATTTTTTTTCTTCTATTTTGTTGTTTGAAATTTCTTAGGGTTTTTGTTGTTGTTGTTTCTGTAGGAATATTGGATTTTCTTGAATTTGTATTTTCACCTTTTGTTTTATTAAATCTTTTGTTATGGTTGTTGTTGTTGTTGCTGGGACTGGTGCTGTTGCTGTTGCTGTTGTTGATTATGTTGCTGTTGCACGGCATGATTTTGATTATTTGTAATTTGTACCGAGGTTTCATTGTCCGTAACACGATGGGTCTTCATGTGGGCACTGCGACTCTTAATTTTATTGAATACTCTGAAACAAAATTCACAATTGGCAGAAGGGGAAAAACCAAGAGACTCATTAATTGATAATATTTGAAAGGCAAATGAAATTATTTTAGATAAAAAATAGAGTTTTTTTCAGTTCAAGAAAGCCTTAAAAATACAACGGCAGGGGCGTTTTTTTTTGGAATAGACATGCATAAAATAATTTTTCTAAATTATAATTAAGATTTTTTGCCAATTTCATTTTAAAAAGACATTTATCAAGCGTTTGCATGCCAACAGCAAGATTTATTAAGAGTTCTATATGTTTTTCGTAATTATTTTTTTTTTTTTTGGTTACTTATCTGTGTTTTTGTTGCAATGTTGAAAGGCGTGGACAGAGAGCAGGTGATAGTTAAAAATGATTTTTTTATAAATTAAACTTAAATGAACGGGAAGTTGAAGTCGAAGGAGAAAAGTGTGAAAAAAAAAATATAAACATAGAAAAAAAAATGAGAGGATGACATTAGAAAAAAATGAGGCATCAACTTCGGCCGCGTTATAGATATTTCAACCTAAATAGAAATGGAATTTAATATAGTCCCATATGGGCAATTTATTTTTATTTTCAGATAAATGATTCTTGAAATATTTGATATCCGTGTGTTTTCTAAGCATATGCAATACAAGGCTAATTTAAAATTTTTCCCAAGAGATATACAATCCCAAAGTCGGATATATATTAAGATTAAAATGTTTAAAATTAATATGTAGATCATTGGACGTTAATATGGCTACAGAGGGTATACATTATTTGATACGGCCAAAACGTGCATCATTGAAATAACGGTTTTACACCCTAGATCTCGTTGGATCAAATCCCTTTCAGAACATTTGGAGTCGATCAAACAATGTCTGTCCGTCCGTCTGTCTGTCTGGCTGGTGCGCTCGATAACTCTCGAAGGGAGTATACGATTTGATCCAAACTTGGTACATCGTAATATTATTGTCAAACTTAGATCGAGTTCGGAGATTGGAAATATCGGTCCACATTTTCTGGTACCTCCCCCACAAAATGTCAACATTTTCGAAGAAAATAATTTACTGCACAGAAAGAAAAAGGATAATCAGATTTTGCTCCAACTATGCATATCCTAATATTTGCATCAGTGCTAGGTCAGGTGCGAAAATTTACAATAGTGTTTACTCCTTCCGGTACCTTCTCTACAGAGGGTGAGATTTTTGAATATTCATGAAGTTCATAAAACGCGAAATTAACATATATCTAAATATTTGGCTAACCCAGTATTCTATAAATAAATGCACATCAAAGACAATTATCTCTCTGCAACATTCTTATTACAATAGTTTACAAACATGGTATATGGAGTATTTAATAAAAGTACAGATCCTTATTTAAAAACCCCTAATGGAGTTTTGTATTAGCTTCGATTTTGTGACCTCATCTAAAACTGGCTAAACATTTAGTTGTCTCAACAAGGCGGAGATTTATCTTTAAAATCAATTCCAATTTAGCTTTGTCCTTATCCTCAAAATAAGGATTTGACGAAAATATGTATAAAAAACAAGTTAAGTATCAGACGGTTTTGCCGACAGATGTATACCATTAGCCAATGTCCGTAGATTTAAATATATTTTGGCTTGCGTTATGATTTTTCAAAATGTTGATCCTTTGCGGAGGATATTCTGGAGGAGTGGGCTAATACTGTCATTTTTGTATCTAACCTAAGTTGTTATAAAATTTTCAACATGCTAGATTTAAACTATATCGATATACTCCCTTCACTTCTATTAAGTTAATTATTTTCTTTGAAGATTTGGACCTGTTGTTGAGGAGGTATCATTATGTATAGTCCTTATTTACAGCCCATATTGATACGCAAAGGACTAGTTTTCGACAGGTTCAAATGAGGTATTCACATTAGCTGGTTTTGGTAAAATTTCAAATCTTTAAATCTGTAAGAAAAAGCCAAAAGTCGGACGCGGCTATATGATACCCTACACCACTATGCATATTTAGTAGAGTTTCCGTAACAAAAGTATTTCTATTTGACTTTAGAGCATATTCAATTCTGAATCGAATATTTTTAACAAATTTGACGGAGACATTTGTATCTGTTATGCCAACTAACATTTCTATAGAGTGCATGATATCTCTTCGTTAAGGATTGTATTAAAAAATAAATATCGGAGCTGAGTTCCACCAAGTGGGAACGTACGTCACGAAATTTATCTCTTTTGTGTTGATATTAGCCATTATTCGCACAATAAACCTGAAATCGGCTTTAGGATTATATATGGGAGCTATATCCAAACCTGAACCGATCTTGATAAAATTTAGCAGAGGTATTTCTGGGCTGTATCTGATATCTGGTACCAAAGATTTTTGTTGTGGGGTGCATATTAGGCATGTAAGGGACTTTAACACCAAATCGGATGAAACATATATGTGAGAGCTATAGCCATATCTGAACCGCTTTTCACCAAATTTGAAGTACTTGTTTCTAGACGGAATTCGGTCGGGTGTGCCAAAATTCAGTACTGATATAGACCGTTTGGACTGACATTGGTTGTTTGGTGCACAATAAACGTGAAGTCGGTCGAAGATGTATATGGAAGCTATATCCAAATCTTAGCCGATCTCGATAAAAATTGGCAAAGGTATTTTGGGGCTGTAGTTGATACCAAATATCATTATTGTGGTGTGCATATTACGAATGTGGGGACATTAATACTAAATCGGATGAAATATACATGTGCGAGCTATAGCTATATCTGAACCGATTTTTTCCAAATTTGATGTACTTGCTTCTAGACTGGATTCGATTCGGATGTGCCGAAATTCGGTTGTTTGAACTGATATTGGCCATTTGGAGCACAATTAAAACGAAATTGATTGAATATACATATGGGAGCTATATCTAAATAATGAACCGATTCTCACGAATTTCAGTAGGGTTCGTCCTTGGACCAAAGAAATATTGTTTTAAAAATTTAATCTCAATCGGATAATAAATGCGACCTGCATTTTGTTCACTAAAATTGATGGATAGACGGACTGACATGCATAAATCGACTCAGAAAGTGATTCTATTTATATTCTCGAAAGTACCTTTGGGTCTATCTCGCTTCCTTCTCCATGTCACAAAGACATAATACCCTTACCATTATGTGGTGTAGGGTATAAAGATAGGGTTGTTTAACATCGGATTTTTATACCCTCCACCATAGTATGGAGAGTATATTGAGTTTGTCACTTCGTTTGTAACACCTCGAAATATATATTTTTTGATAAAATTTTACTCAAATGTATATTATTTCTGCGGGACTTCTGGAATTGAAAATAGGTCATGTAGGTCCACGTTTTGGTACCTCCCAATTTTCGGTATTTTGGTGATTTAGACGATATATTCACCGGAAATGTTTAAAATTTGGTACTTGAAGTTCGCAAGGGATACTACAGCCTATGAGAGAAAATTGTCTGTGCAGGTCCACGTCTTCGTATAGCACCCATATAACGGTACCTCGCGATGTTAGATATTTTATCGATTTTAGCGACATTATTCACCGGGATTGTTTCAAATTTGGTATTTGAAGTTCACAGGCAGGTCCTCGTGTTGGTATAGGCCCAATATAATAGTACCTCCCTATGTTCGGTATTTTAATGATTTTAGCTACATTATTCAGCGATTTTTTTTTTTCAAGTTTCACATTTGAATATTGTAATGGCTTATGACAAAAGTTGCCTGTGCTGTTCCACGTCGTCGTATAGACCATAATATTAGCCATAATTTTCGGTATTTTTAAAATCTTAAAAGAATTTTTAACGGATTTTTTTTTTCTTTGTAAAAAATTCGTTTTTAAAAACGCGTTGATATAAATATTTATTGCAATATTTTGCGTTTTACAAACTTTTGCTAATAATTACCCCTTTTATATGCGAAAGTGACCCAAAATATTATGTCAAACGCGATTTTTAACCGGAATTCAATAATTTTTGGAATGCTTTAATCAATGCGCTTTTACTTATTACTTATTAAGTACATATTCAGAACTAGGGAAAGTCGAGTGTTGGAAATCGCATTCAGAAGACAAAAGTGAGAGAGGGAGGGAGTGAGAAAGCAGACTTGTGTAGTTATGAAATTCTGTTTCGAATTATTCAATATGTAAAACTATAAAAAATAACAAACAGCGAAATTTTCTTAATTCTTTTTGTGGATATATACAAAGTTGAGAAAAAATTTCGGAAGTAGTCATAAAAATTACCAATTTTGGGGAGTTGCTTTCATTATCAAAAGAAAAAAGAACATAACATGGAGAAATTTAGAATTGGTGATTAAAAATAAATCTTTAGAGATTGTATTGTTGTTGCTGGTGAGGAGGGGGCGTAATGAGAAAACAGAAAACAAAACTTAACCATTCTGGTAAAACTTACAATTACAATCCAAGTTGCTGAAGAGTTAGGCTGGTCTAATTTATTTATTTTGGTGATTCTGATTGAATACATTTATTTGCGATCTATCAATTTGTGAATTGTAGGTATTTTCATAAATTGTTTATCTTTTTTTCAGTTTTTGGTTGGGGGGTGTAGTTGTTGAACAACAACAACAGGATTTAATGTTGTACTAATTTACTTTGCGACGTTGAAGTGTTTTTCTTTTCTTTTCTTTTCTTTGCTTTTATTTTCTTTTTATTTCGATTTGGTTTTCAACGACTTTGTTTAAAAACTTCTATGAGCTGTGAATTTTCGCTTTTGGATGTTCATTTTTTTTTTTTTTTTGGTTTGTTCAATTTAAAAAAATTGTATAGAAAATACATATTGAAAAAATACAACAACAAATAAACAACAATTATTAATATTTATATACGTTTTTGTGAACAAAGCTAAAAATGTAAATGAAATTGGTAAATATTTTTTATAAGAATTTACATATCAGGGAAACAGAAAATTAATTTATATATATTTGTATGTATATAGTATGGGCTAGGGTTTCATCTAATAAAGCAACGAGGGTTTCTTCAACAAACACACATACGTAAGGTTTACTATAATATTAATATTATGTAAAATTATAAAATCAACTACAAGCCAACAAAAACAATAAAAAAATAAATAATAAAAAAATAAGAAGTACGCTGTCTCATTATAAGTGTCCATGACAACACTCAAAATACTGACAGATTTTCAAACATAACCGGGTTAAGTGTTTAAAAAACTAGCGTGCATTTCTCCATAATTTCTAGGAACTGTGAGAAGCAACAAATAGAAATAAAAGTTTGGAAAAATCAAGAGATAAATTCGAATTTTACCGAAACGTTGTATAGGGTTTACTTTTTCTCTAGGTCACAACTTGGCATGACTTTCATTTTTTTTTTTAAATCTCATATAAATCGACAATTTTATTCCCTCCACCATTCTGGAAGGGTATATTAACTTTGTCCTCCCGCTTGCAATTCCTCGAAATATTTGTAATAGACCCTATTCTGGATCAGCGTAAAATTCTAAGACGATCTAGTGATGTCTGTCTGTCTGTCTGTCTGTCTGTCAATCTGTATGTTGTAATCACGCTATCTTACGAACGAATTGAGATGGAAGGCTAAAATTTTGCATACATGCACAGTTTACCAGTAGGCAGGTTGAGTTCGTAAATGGAGGTTTTCGTATAGCCCCCATATAACGGATATTTTCATGATTTCAGCGACATTATTTACTAGAATTATTTCGTATTTGATGTTCATAATGGGTATATGACAAACATTTTTGTATGCAGGCACATCCCGATATTCCGTATTTTGATGATTTCAGCAACATTATTCAAAGGATTTGTTTCGAATTTGGTATTTGAAGTTCGTAATGGATACTACAGCCTAAACAGAAAATTGACTGTGCAGGTCCACGTCTTCGTATAGCCCCCATATAAAGGTACCTCCCCGATATTCGGTATTTTGATGATTTTAGCAACACTATTCACCAGAATTATTTCAATTTTTATACCCTACAACACTATGTGTTGGGGGTATTATAAGTTTGATTGGGCCAAAAATTATGTAACACCACGAAATATTGGTTTCCCATATAGGAAAGTATATATGGATCTTCCTATCTCGCCGAGCTGAGTCGATCTAGCTATGAATGTCCGTCCGTCCGTCTGTCCGTCTGTCCATGTTAATTTGTAATCACTCTAGAGGTCGCAATTATGGTCCGATCCTCACGAAATTGAAAATGGAGGTGGGGTTAATGTCAGAATAGAACCCTATTTCTTTTGGTGATGATCGCATAATATTTAGGGGTTGAAATGGACCAAAAACTGAAAAATTTCCTGATTTTGCAGTTGCCCTACAGGTCACAATTATAGACCAATCGACGCGGAATTTCGCATGTAGCTATAGCTGTAGGCAGGGAAGAAGCCTACCAATTCGGGTGGTCATCGGATAATATTTAGCGGGAGAAATAGACCATATCTTTTATGTTGAAAAAATTCAAAATTTTTCATTAAACCGCGAATATTTTAAATCCCGGGGAAATCACAAAGCCATGACAAAGTTACTCCTGATCTTTACATTGATATTAACATCCAACTAATCGGATATATAGCAAAATATGTGCGATATATATGTCTATCAAAGAAGATATGCTTGAAAGATCTCTTATATGTCGAGAACGGCTGAACTGATTTCGACAGTTCTCATTAATTCAGAATATCCTCTTGGCAGAAAACATAAAACGTCTAAAAAAATCGCATAAAAATGTCTCTCTAAAGATGAAAATATTGATTTTCTAAAATTTTGTCATATTTTTTCTATTTTGTCATATTTTTGGCATATTTTCATTTTGAATTAAACATTTGGTAATGTTTCTACAGCTAACAAAACTAAGTAGTTAGGATATCAGGATATCATATACAGATCGCATTTATGGCCCGATCCTTACGAAATTTTGCATGGGTATAAGATGAGGGTCAGAATAGAAGCCTACTCTTTTTGGAGATGATCGCCATCTCATCTCATCATCTCATTTAGGGGTTGAAATGGATCAAAAAACTGCAAAATTGTCAGCAGGTCGTAATTATGGCCCGATCCTCACGCACATTTGAATGGGGGCTAACCGGACATTGCAAAAGCCATGCAGTTTTGGATGGCCATCCAAGAATATTCAATGTGTGAAATAGTTTGCCAAAATACGAAAATGTCCATTACAGTGACTTTTTGGAGAATTCACAAATACAGGAAAGACGCACTTCTGACTATTTCGATAACGCTGATTTCGTTGAAGAATATAGTCAAATGTCTGTATCTCATATAGAGGCGTTTCAGTCAAAAACTAAATGTTAATCTTTTGCCACTTCTAAATATTGGTTCCAGATCTAGGAAGACCATTTACGTGCAACATCTACCAATAAATTGGAAATGAGCAAATTAGCTTAAGTTGCTATTATTCGAAAATTAGAGAACGAAACCTGATGGTTTTCTTTTATTATTTGTCACAATATCTTGTGGAATTCATTCGAGTATCTCGCCTATATAAACTGTATGGTTTATTATAATGTTGTAGGGTATTCAACGGTCGGCCCCGCTCGACTGTAGCCTTTGCTTACTTGTTTTTTATTTGAAGTTTGTAATGAATACTACAGTTTTGTTATAGCCCCCAAACAATTGTTCCTCCCTCTATTCGGCATGAAATACATTATTCACCGAGTTTTTTTAAGTTTCGCATTTGAATATTGTAATGGCTTATAACAAAATTTACCCATGCAGATCCCTGTCATCGAATACACCCTAATATAACAGCTACATTTGGTATTTTTAAGATTTTATCAGAATTTTTAACGGATTTTATTGTTTCTGAGAATTGCCAAAATCGTTCCAAATGGTGGAGGGTATTCAACGTTCGGCCCGGGCGAACTTACAGCTTTTATACTTTTTTTTAAATTTTATTTGTGGTATATATAGTATGGTGGTATATTAAGTTCGTCATTCCGCTTGTAACTCATCGAAATAATAATTTTAAACCCAACCAACTATATATACTCTTCATTAGCTTAAAATTCTAAGGCGATTTAGCCCTGTCCGTCCGTCCGTCGGTCTGGCCGTCCGTTGTAATCACGCTACAGCCAAAACGAATTAATATAGGAATCTAAAATTTTACACAGATCTGTATTTTGTTTGCAGGCAGGTCAAGTTCGTAGATGGGCTATATCGTATAACCCCCATACAAGCCCCCGATATTCGGTATTTTGATGATTTTAGCCACATTTTTCATCGGAATTGTCTGAAAATCCACGCAAAGAATTCCTTGTGGGTACTTTATACCTCGACAGAGAATTATCTATATAGGTCCACGATATCGTATATCCCCCATATAACGGTACCCTCCGATATTCGGTATTTGGATGATTTTAGTCACATTTTTCAATGGAATAGTCTGAAATTCTACACAAGGAGTTCATTGTGAGTACCTTATTCCCTGAAAGAGAATGGTCTATATGGGTCCACGATATCGTATAGCCCCCATATAACTGTACCTCCCTATATTCGGTATTTTCATGATTTTAGCAACATTATTTACTGGAATTATTTCAAATGTCATCCTTGAAGTTCGTAATGGGTACTACAGCCTATGACAAACATTTTTGTTTGTAGGTCCACGTCTTCGTATAGCCCCATAGAACGGTAGCTCCTGATATTCGGTGTTTTACATGATATACAAAATATTGAATAAATATTGACAAGTTCCTACATGTAGTATCAGTTTTTGTACGAACTTGTCAATATTTATTCAATATTTTGTATATCATGTATACAGGGTTGCCCATATTCGACGGACCCATGATTTTTTTTAAACATTTCGGCCGGAATAGAGGCTATTTCTTCACGAATGTTGTCCTTGAGCTCTTCTACGGTCCTTGGCTTGTTAACGTAAACCTTTGACTTCAAATATCCCCACAAGAAGAAGTCAGACGGCGTCAAATCGGGCGAACGCGGTGGCCAGTCCAAATCACCACTTTTCGACATCAAACGGCCCGGAAACAAATTCTTCAGAAAATCAATTGTTATGCGATTTGTGTGCGGTGGAGCGCCGTCTTGTTGAAACCAGAACTTCCTCATACGCTTTCGACGAATTACTGGCATCACAAAATTGGTCATCATGTCGCGATAACGCTCCTGATTGATGGTAACAACATGGCCATTTTCATTTTGGAAGACAAACGGCCCAATTACCGCTTTCGCACTAACGCCGCACCAAACTGTGACTTTTTCGTCATGAAGAGAATCTCCCGGGGATTTTCAGTGGCGTAAAAACGGCAATTTTGCTTATTTACGGTCCCATTCAATGTAAAATGGGCTTCATCGGACATGATAATTTTGTTCCAAAATTGCTCGTCATCTTCGGCCATTTCGATGACTCTTTGGGCCCATTCCAATCGACGATGCTTGTCCGCAGGCAACATTCTTCGCGTCAATTGAATTTTGTACGGGAACAAATGCAAATCAACGCGAATAATCCGTTGTAAAGTGGACCGAGCCATGCCCAACTGCTGAGACCGGCGTTTTTGGGATGTTCTTGGGGACCTCTCAACACTGGCTCATACGGCAGCGATATTCTCGGCCGATCGCCTTGGTCGACTTTTATATGGCCTCTTTTTTTTCACAATCGACTTCTTCTGTTGAATGTAAATTTCAACTATTTCAGAGCGCTCGCGTGGCGTGTATTGGTTCATGGTAAAAATCTGCTTGGACTGACGCTTCAAACGCGGTATGTTATTAAGCGATGTGACATCTCTGTCAAAAGTTATGGCGTTGCCAGATGGGTCCGTCGAATATGGGCAACCCTGTATCCTGGAGGCCCACTTAGCTAAAATAACCAAAATGTTAGGGGATCAACTTCAAAAACACATTTTTATACCCTCAGCCATATGGCTAGAGAGGATATATATCATTTTATGGGGCCAAAACGTGCCTCATCGAAATAACGGTTTTAGACCCTAGGTCTCTTTACACCAAATCCGTTTCAAGACATTTGAAGTCGATGTAGCGATGTCCGCCTGTCTGTGGGTCTGTCTCGCACGTTAACTTTGAAAGGGAGTATCTGATTTCTCCCAAACTTGGTACATCGTTATGTTATTCTCCAACTTAGATCTAGTTCGGAGATGGGTAATATCGGTCCACTCCTTCTGCTATCTTCCCCACAAAAGGTCGAAATTTTCCAAAAAAAAATGTTTTACTTCACAGTAAGAGAAAGAATAATCAAATTTTGCTCCAACTTTGCAAATCCTAATATTTGCATCAGTGTTACGTTAGGTTCCCTCCTCGACTTTGGATAACTTGAGGTTTAATCTTTCAAGAAGAAAATTTAAAAAAGGCATAATTATCCGCAATAATCCTTAAAAAATCATTAATATTTTCCAAGACTCCGATGCCATATAAAACTGTTAGATATCCTGTTGATCTAGAGTTTTCATATAGTTTTGAAGTTCGAGTTAATCTCTCGCAGCGATTTCAATTCGGAAATTATAGAATAAAAACCAACAAATTAAATCAATATTAAAAATTGGCAATGAAATTAAACCGAAAAGCAAATTATAACCAAAACCCCAAAAACCAACAACTCAACAAAAATTCACACAAAACTTTCTTTCGCTAAAATATCAGCATGTTTGATATGGGTATGTGGGTAGGTAGGGTAGGGTACGGTAGCTTTCTTTTGTCATTACAACAAGGACGTTTATGAATGTTTTTTCTTTTTGTTGTGTGTTTTTATATTTTTTTTGGGGGAATCTTACTTGCCGCACACCTTGCAGGGAAATTCGGTTATGTCTTTGTTGTTGGCATTGTTGGGATCTTTGGAATTGGCATTGCCTGGCCCGCCCAGTGTCTGATTGCCACCGTTTGTCGTTGGCAATGCATTGGAACCGGCATTTCCGGCAGCATTCTGATTACCATGATGATGTTGGTGATGCTGGTGATTTGCTGAGGAGGATGAGGCTGTGGCTGTTGTGGCATTGGGATTAGTGTTGTTGCTTGGATTGTTGTTGTTGTTACTGTTATTGGAATTGCTAGCTTGGTTATGGCTGCTACTGTTGCTGTTCTGATTGTTGCTGTGGGCATTACGACCATAGGTGTGAATGCGTGTGTGACCATGCAACGCAGCTTTTGAGGAAAAGCTCTGCAAAAATTTCGCACAATGGGTTAGGTTGCAAAGCTTGTGTTGGCTGGGTTAGGGGAGCAGTGGAATTGTTAATACTTACCGCTGAACAATCGGGTATTTCACATACATAGGGCTTGGGGTCGACTGTATGGGGCTGGATCTGGGGTGGTGTCTCCGTTTTGAGGTGGGTCACTTTATAGTCCACACATAGCTTCTTCCAGAAATAATACATTTGTACACATTCTCCGGTGGATTTTGTGGTGAGCTAAGGGTGCAGAAATTGTATGGTTAATAAAGTTTAAGGGACGTATATTATTTCGAACCTACCTCCTTGGAAATTTTACTAAACTCCTTGCCGTATTTCTCCAGGCCCTTGAGAAAACATTCCAGTTCTTGGGAGGACCATTTCATTTGGAAGGAGTTGGATTGCGTCTGCAAGAGATTCAAAACTGCCGTGGCCGTATTGCCTTGGGCCTGTAGCAATGTGTGTAGAGCCACCTCTTCTGTGTGGCTACCCAGAGGCACGGCCGAAGATTTACTCAAGTCGATGAAACGCATTAGAATTTTCTCATCTGGCTGGCATTCTGGACGCCACATCAACTCCGCCGTTACGGTTTCTTCGATGTCAGCCGTCTGGGTGGGCTGATTAAATGCAGGTATCGCAGCCTGATAGGCGGAGCCCAAGTTCACCTTGGACTCATCCGAGAAATCCACCAAACCCACGGGGTCATCGTCAAAATCATCGAAATTGTCAAAGGAGAGCAGAGAGCAACCCAGCTCCTTGAGAACGTTGCAATAGAGCCCATGACCCTTGCGTTCTGGATTAAGGATGGGTGCCGGTGTATAGTGGGTCCTGGAGGGTTTGCGCAACTTCGATTTGTAGGGCGAGAGGGCCTGATATTTGGAATATGATTGGGAGTTGGAGGAGTCGTGGGACGAAGAATGCAAACCTCCGGCCTTCAGGCGTCTTTTGAGTATGGAATTTGTTTGATTGGAGAGGGGTTGCAACGACGTAGATGTGGAGTGATGCAGGGAGGAATATGTGTGGCCACTCCGTGAGGGAGCCAATATTCGATTGCTGGACTGATGTTGTGCCGGGGCGTTCAGGTGATTGCTGCCACCACTACTGCCGCAGCTACTGGAAATGGCCTCGGGTTGCGCTTCTAATTTGATTTCAATTTTATCGGTGGTACCACTGGTGGCATAGATTATTGGTTGCATTAAGGCCTCGTTGAGAGAGTTGATGTGTTGTTGTTGTTGCTGCTGCTGCTGGGAAGAAGCCATAAAATGTGGTTGTTGCTGCTGTTGGGATATCTGTGCATTTCCTGGGTTTTGGGAGCTTTGTACTTGTGGTGTTGTTGTTATTGTTTGTACATTATAATGTATTGTTGTTGCTGCTGTTGTTGTGCTGCTGGTGGTGGTGGACACATTCGGGGAGCTTTGTAGGTTATTTGGGGGTAAACTCAAAATCAGTTGATTCACATCGTTGGTGGTGGACACCTGGCCACCATCCAGGCTCAATTTGAGAGACGTCTGTTGTTGTTGTTGTTGGCTGGAAACTCCTTGATGGCTGTAGCCCAGGTTTTGGCTCAAGTGTTGCTGAAGTTGCTGTTGTTGTTGTTGAGGAATGTTTGGCATTTGCTGTGTCTGTTGTTGTTGCTGTTGCATGGAATTGACAATTTTCAGTTGACCAAAATCGCGGGGTGACGACGAAAGCAGTGGGTCCTCGGAGTTGGGCATCATTTGCGATTGCAGACTCAGGCCCGGCAGATAATACAAATCGATGATATTTTCCTGTTGACTTTCACAGTTCAAATTAATTTGATCATCCGTGAGGACCTCCCGTAACACTTCCTTCACCTCCTCGGCGGTGCCAATGCCACTGGTAAAAAAGGACTCGGACAGGGGCGAGGTGGCATTTCTGGAATCGCTTAGGAATTCTTGATCTTCGTCGAGAAAGGCAAATTCCCGCAAATCACATTCGGTGTCGGCCCCAGAGCCACTCAGCAAATCTTCCACCTTGATGTTGGAATCGAAGGAATGGTCCTCGAGGACATTTTTCAATTTCAAGCCACCATCATTATCCTGATCACCGGGACCATTGTTACCACCGCCGCCACCACCCCCACCGCTCAGCAGGGACTCATTGAAGAAAATGTTTTGATTATCGCCAAAATGATGATTGTCCTCAATGTAGGGCGAAGTTTGGGTAACATTTTCATGGCTCGAGGGGGGTGTGGGATAGGCCAGGGGCGAGTGCAGTGGAGAATTTAAATTTCCAGCAAATTGATGGCCCTTCAAATCATTTGGCAAACTCAAGGTGTGGGAACGCAGGTTGTTTTGACTAAGGATAGACGATGACGACGTGGACATGGATGACGAAGAATTCTGCATGATCAGCTGCTCTTTGGAATGGAAATGTTGGAAATTTGGTAAAGTTTGTTGTTGTTGCTGTTGTTGGCAGGTATTTTGATAGTGCTGCTGCTGCTGCTGCTGAGAGTCCATAATATTACCACCACTCGTATTACTACTCTCCATAACCTCAAAGTGTTCGGAATGTTCAGAGGTTGTGGGTGGGGTATTAAGGCTATTACTCTCCAGCTTTAGACCATGATCAGCGGCATTGTTGGCCTCTTCGCTCAGCAATTGCATGGTGTCCACGGTTTGCAGCAACATTTCAGCCTCACTGACATTATAGACCTCAGCATCGCCAAACAAGCCCCCAGCAGCCTCACTTGTATAGGTGACCGTATACACCTCACCACTGTTGCTGTCCGATCCCTGGGCAATGGTCAGCGACAAGGGAGTGCCATCGGCCAGAGTTAGATTTGTCGTGGTGGTGTTGCTATTTTGATTCTGATGTTGTTGCTGCTGCTGCTGAAGGTGTTGCTGCTGCTGTGACATTTGTTGTTCATCGGCGGGTTTCTTCATTTTCCCTTTGGTGGTGACCACCTGCACCTCTGAGGGTATTATGACACTGCAATTGTTTTTATTCGTAATTATCTGACGTGATATTCCGCCCAGCGGCATATTGGGATTGGATTGTTTCTGGGTCACCGCTATGCGGGTGCCACGTTTCAACAATTCTATGAGGGTTGAGTCTTTGGGATCGGTTGATGTGGAACGAGAGGTCGTTGTATTGATCGTTGTTGCTGCTCCCGCTGCTGCTGCTGAGCTGGATGTTATGGCCTGGAGTTTCGTTGAATTTGTGGACGTAGAGGCAGTGGTTGTACCCACACCTATGTTGTTCATTGTCTTTTGTTGTTGTTGTTGTGGTTTGTTATTGTTGTTGCTGTAAATCTCTATACTTTGTGGTAGATTCATGTCAGGCATATTGAGCATGGTTTTGGGGGAATTTTTAATATTTGTTGTTGTGGTGGTTGTTGAAGTTGCTGTCATTTGTTGTTGTTGTTGCTGTTGCTGCTGTTGTTGGTGATTCTGCTGCCCGTTTATTGTATTCTGTTTGGGATTCAGAAAACTGTCCAAATCACTAATTGATCGTCGCATTGTTGTTGGATTGCCTTGATTGTTGTTTGAGGGCGGAGCAGGAACGGCAAAGGCACCCTGGAAAAAACGGGAGGAAAATGGAAAATAGAGATAAATATATAAAGATAAAGAAAAAAATGTAGAAACAAATTTGGAAAATATCGGTCGATCTTGCCCGCAGCTGAATACCCCCAGAATATACCCAAATACATAAATACGGACTTGGGCCATGTAAGATCTGCGACTGGCGAAACGGCTGAAGCTAGAATCTTAACAATTTTCATGTGTGGGCCACAGTTGATGTGTGGGGGTGATTTATGGAGGGATTTTGGAACTTCGAGCTAAAAATGTACTAAAAGTTACTGAAAATTAAATCCACAAAATCGGACAAAAGCATAGAGCTAGAATTTTGGAATTTGCAATGAGGGTCGCTGGGTGTGAGATAGAGGTATGAATGCTCTTTGGAAATTCGAAGTATGAGGGTACAAAAAGTACTTAAATGCACCAAATTCGGTAATATAACTTAGAAGCTAGATTTCTCAAATATGGGTTGTGGGTCGCTGATCGGATGAAGGATTGATTCTGCAAGTATACTAAAAGTACAAAAACGCTCTAAATTTGGCACCACTAAATAGAAGCTAGAATTCTAAAATTTTGATCGAAAATCGCTGATGGGGTGTAAGATAGAAGTACCAAAGTTTTTTTTTTTTTTTTGGAAATTTAGAACATACAGAGAGATGTAATCAAATTCAGACTGCTGTTATTTCTAAGCCACTCGTCCGACAGCTGTTAAAATTATTCCACTGACAGCTCATTATATTGTTTACAAGCGTACAAAAGCATTTTGGTGAGAATTTTCCAGAACAAAAGTTATTCGTGATGGAATTCAAGCGTGATAGTGAGATTTCTTTATATTTGGCTGGAAAACCACAAGTGGCTATCGTTAGAGCACTCCAGCATTTAAATGTGAATAAATCTTTTGTGTCTCGTACCATCGCTCGTTACCGTGATACTGGTAGCGTAGCCCGACGGCAGGGAAGTGGACGGAAGAAAACAGCAACATCAGCAGAAATGGTTCGAAAAGTAAAGAAGCGACTTGATCGAAACCCGCGTCGCATTGGCTGAAAAATGGCTCGTGAGCAGAACATATCATAATATTCCATTCGGCAAATATTGAAGAAAGGAGCTGGAGGTAAGGCCATTGAAATTCCCAAAAGTGCAAGAACTTACACCGCAACAGAAGGAAAATAGACTCAAAAGAGCTAAAGAGTTGCTTCGCTTGGCCGAAGGTAGTGAACTGCCGAATTTGCTTTTCTCCAATGAGAAAACATTTGTTGTCCAGAAGTTTGTAAAGAGGTCAGCTGAAAATGTGCACCTTCAGTTGGCCACCAGAACTCAACCGCAGGCCATGGTCATGGTGTGGGTCGCCATAACAGCCGATGGTCGCTTTCCGCTCATATTAATCGATCGTGGCATCAGAATAAATGCCGAATATTATCGCAAAAATATTCTAGAGGGTGAATTAAAGCCTTGGGCACGCAAACATTTTGGCTGCAGACCTGGGACATTCCAACAGGACTCAGCACCATCACACTCAGCACGCGCCACCCAAGAATGGTTACAAAATGAGGTTGCTCGCTTCATTTTCAGCGCACGATGGCCACCAAAATCTCCGGATACCAACCCGTTGGACTATTGTATCTGGAGTAGTTTGGAAAGCAAGGTTGGCACAAAAAAATACCAAAGTGTCAATCACCTCAAGCAAGCGCTTCGCCGGGAATGGGCCAAAATATCGCAGAGCAACATTCGGGCAGCACGTGACGGTTTCATTGGCCGTTTGAAGGCCATAATTCGTGCCAAAGGTGACCAATTCGAACAAATCTAAACTTATTCTAAAATTTGATGCTATTTCCGACATTTTTTGCTTTCATTCAATAAAATTAAAAAATTAAAAATTATGACGTTTGACTTTGTTGTAGTTTTTTATCTCACCCTGTATAATTTTCGAAAAGGACTAAATTTGTTGAAATTTGAAAATAGCTATAATTAGACCCTAGGTCAAATCCGTTTCAGAACATGTGGAGCCTAAGGATTGTCGTCCGTCCTTCTGTCTCTCTCTCTCTCTCTCTGGCTGATGCACACTATACTCTCGAAGGGAGTATTTGATTTGGATCAAGCTTAGTACGCCGTAATATTATTATCTAAATTAGAGCGAGGTTCGGAGATGAGAAAAATCGGTTCGGTAGCACATTCCAATATTTTCCGGTATCTAACTCACAACGGGCAAAATTTGGAATAATTATAACACTCATGAAATTTATCCGATCTCTTAAAATTTTACACATGGCATTTTTGAGTGGTACAGTATTTATACCCTCCACCATACTATGGAGGGTATATTAAATTTGTCATTCCGTTTGTAACTCCTATATATATTCTTGATCAGCGTAAAATTCTATGTCGATTTAGCCATGTCCGTCTGCCTGTCTGTTTGTTGTAATCACGCTATCTTTCGAACGAATTGAGATACAAGGCTAAAATTTTGCACACCTGTTTATTTTTCCAGTAGACAGGTTAAGTTCGTAAATGGGCCATGTAGGTCCAAGTTATCATATAGCCCCCATATGACGATATCTCCCGATATTCGGTATTTTGATGATTTTAGCGACATTATTCATCTGAATTATTTCAAATTTGGTATTTCAAGTTCGAAATGGGTACAACAGCCTATGACAGAAAATTATCTGGGCAGGTCCAAGTCTTCGTATAGCCTCCATATAACGGTACCTCCCTATATTCGGTATTTTGATGATTTTTGCGGCATTATTCACCGGAATTCTTTCAAATTTGGTATTTGAGATTCGTGATGGATACTACAGCCTATGACAGAAAATTGTCTGTGCAGGTCAACGTCTTCGTATAGCCTCCATATAACGGTACCTCCCAAAATTCGGTATTTTGATGAGTTTAGCTCCATTATTAACCGGAATTGTTTCAAATTACGTATTTAGAGTTCGTAATGGGAACTACAGTCTGTGACAGAAAAATGTCTATGCAGGTCCAGGTCTCCGTATAGACCCCAATATAACGGCAATATTCGGTATTTTTAAAATTTAACAGAATTTTTTAAGGATTTTATTTTTTTTTTAAATTTCCAAATTCGTTCCAAATGGTGAAGGGTATTCAAAGTTCGGCCCGGCCAAAATTACTTTATGTACGCATTTAATTCGAATTCTGTCGAAAGGTAAACAGCGACTCTCAAATTTCAGATGACAGAGATGTTTGTTCGAATTATCAAAAATGCAGTCAAATTTCTTTATAGCTTTCGAACACCTTTTTAACCATTTACGATAACTATTTCGAATATTCCTGGGAACGCAAAAGGGAACCCACTTAGCAAATTTCACATTCTCAGCTCTATCCGCTCAATGAATTTATACGTTGTATAACATTTTGTGTCAAATCATTTTGTAAATTCATAATTTGACATGCTACGATCCTGTTTATAGGGTCCGCTTTCGGTTTTCCATCCAAGTTATCTTTGTATTGTTATAGGTTTCCTGGGAATATTAATCCAAAATTTTCAAAAAATTTGGAAGAGGGGTAAATTTTCCCCTTACACGCCCATACGAGTTCTCTCTTGTTAGCTCCACTTTTACAATCTTCAGAGATTTTCCATTGATTTAAAAAAAATGCAGTTTTTTTTTCTTCTACTATTCCCAGTTCCATTCAAAAGTTCTCACATTTCAATGTTTGTATTTAAGTAAATAATCAAATGTTGAAGGTATTTTTCTGTCATGAAATGTACTAAAATTTCCTTATTTCCTAATTTATTCCCTAATTTAACCCACCCCACCGCCAACCTACCTTATTCAAATCTTTACTCCTTTTGCTGATGATTTTCTCCTCGATCAAAGCCCGAACACCAATGCTCGCCGTCTGCAGGGGTGGGCCATTGTTTTCTTTCTTTTCGCTTTTCTTCGTTTCGGGATCCTTTTTAAAGTAGCCACCGTGCAGACGCATGTGGCCATTCAAGGCGGGTACATTTTTAAATTTGCGATGGCAAAGATTGCATTCGACGGGCTTTTGATCGATTTTCACCAAATTAAAGAGTTGAGGATTTGACATGGCATTGGAGAGGTCAATATCGATTTCTTCCTCTTTGACTTTGGTGGTGACCACAGAGGCCGCTTCACCTGATGCACTCGAATCTGTGGTGATTTCATCTACGGTTATGGCCACATTTTGGGAGGAGTTGAGCTGCGAATAAAGACATGAATTTATTAATTCTTCAATACCGTAAACATTTTTAACCTTACCAATTGCATATTCCATGTCCTGGGTCTTGGCGCCTGCTGCTGCTGTTGATTTGCCACTACGGCCGGCTGGGGATTTGTATCAATTTTATATGACTGAGAACTCGTGGGTGATGAGACGGTAACCTGGGCCGTTGTTTGCTTGGTTTGTCGCATAATTTTACTTATCAAATCCAATTGTTCACGTGTCAGACCATCTCCTTCCAAATTGCCACTATTATCGGTCAGGGTTATTGTGGCCCCCGGGCCAGAGGTTATACTACTTGTCGACGACATTGAGGATGTTGTAGAGGTGGGTGACAGCAGGGTAACACCTGTTGTCTTCAAGGGTACATTTAAAGCTTTCAATTCTTCTTCGGTTAAAGCTATACCAGTGGCGGCATCTACCACTGTGCCACCGTTCGACAGATATGTTCCTAGACAGGTGGCACCGTCCGGTGAACTGGCATCACCTGAAAAATGAAATGTTAGTTGTATTTGTGTTCTATTTTTATACCCTCCACCATACATAGTATGGATGGTATATTAAGTTCGTCACTCCCTTTGTAACTTATCGAAATAATAATTGAGCGTAAAATTCTAAGACGATTCTTTATTTGTTTTGACTCTAGCGTTATACAACAGTCGGACGGACGGAGAGGGCTAGTCCGTCCGACTCTTGTAATAACGCTAAAGTCAAAACGAATAAAGATAGGAAGCTAAAGTATTGCACAGCTCAGCCTTTGTATACAGGAAGGTCAAGTTCGAAGATAGGCTATATCGGTCCACGATATCGCATGACCCCCATATAACGGTGCCTCCCGATATTCGGCATTTTGATACTTGTACCTAATTTTTTCAATGAAATTGTCTGAAAAATCACAAAAGGAGTTCCTTCTGAGTAATTTACCCCCTGGAAGAGTAGTGTCTACATAGGTCTACGATATCGTATATCCCCCATATAACGGTACCCCCCGATATTCGGACGATTTTAGTGACTCAATACACCTGAATCGTTTCAAATTTCGTATTCGAAGTTTGTAATGGGTACTACAGCCCATGCCTAAAAATTTCGTTTGCAGGTCCACGTCTTTGTATGGCACCCATATAACAGAACCTCCCGATATTCGGTATTTTTAAGATTTTAGCGAGTTAATTCACTTGAATTGTTTCAAATTTCGAATTCGAAGTTTGTAATGGGTACAATAGTCTATGACTAAAAATTTCGTTTGCAGGCCCACGTCTCCGTATAGTCTCCATATAGGATACCTCCTAATATTCGGTGTTTTGATGACTTTAGCGACATTATTCGTATTTAGAGTTTGTAATGGGAACTACAGTCTATGATAAAAATTGTCTACACAGGTCCAGGTCTTCGTATAGGCCGCATACAGGGTGAGATGAAAAAACTGCAACCAAATTCAGACTGCTGTCATTTCTAAGCCACTCGTCCGACAGCTGTTAAAATTATTCGTGATGGAATTCAAGCGTGATTGTGTAATTCCGTTATATTTGGCTGGAAAACCACAAGTGGCTATCGTAAGAGCTCTCCAGCATTTAAATGTGAATAAATCTTTTGTGTCTCGTACCATCGCTCGTTACCGTGACACCTGTAGCGTCAAGGATGTGGACGGAAGAAAACAGCAACATCAGCAGAAATGTTTCGAAAAGTGAAGAAGCGACTTGATCGAAACCCGCGTCGCAGTGGCCGAAAAATGGCTCGTGAGCTGAACATATCGCAATATTCCATTCGGCAAATATTGAAAAATGAGCTCGGGGTAAAGCCATTGAAATTCCAAAAAGTGCAAGAACTTATACCGCAAAGGAGAGAAAATGGGCTCAAAAGATCTAAAGAGTTGCTTCGCTTGGCCGAAAGTGGTGAACTGCCGAATTTGGTTTTCTCCGATGAGTAAACATTCCTTGTGCACCTTCGGTTGGCCACCAGAACTCAAGCGCCGGCCATAGTGATGATGTGGGCCGCAACAACAGTCGATGGTCGCTCTCTGCTCCTATTAATCGATCGTGGCATCAGAATAAATGCCGAATATTATCGCGAAATTCGCGATATTCTGGAAGGTGTATTAAATCCTTGGGCACACAAACATTTTAGCCGCAGACCTTGGACATTCCAACAGGACTCAGCACCATCGCACTCAGCACGCGCCATCCAAGAATGGTTACAAAATTAGGTTCCACGCTTCATTTCCAGCGCATAATGGCCACCAAAATCTTGTGTCTGGAGTAGTTTCGAAAGCAAGGTTGGTACTAAAAAATGCAAAAGTGTCGATCACCTCAAGCAAGCGCTTCGCCGGGAATGGGCCAAAATACCCCCATATATCGGCACCTTGCGAGATTTTAACAGAATGTTTAATGGATTTTATTTTTATTTTTTGAAAATGTCCTAAATTGTTCCAAATGGTGGTTGGTATTCAAAGTTCGTCCCGGCCGAATTTACTGCTTTTTTACTTGTTTTTTCTCACCCCGTTTATCAGTACCTCTCTTTATTCGGTATTTTAACAATTTTAGGTACAATCTTCACCGAAATTGTTTGAAATTTCGTATTTGAAGTTCCTAATAGGTACTGCAGCCTGCGACTGAAAATTGTCTATGCTGGTTCAGGTCTCCGTCCTCCTCCCTTTTTTACATTATTTTTTTTTCAAGTTTAATGTATTTGAATATCGTAGTATATAATGGCTATATTCGGTATTTTTAAGATTTTAACAGGATTTTAAACGGTTTTTATTTATTTATTATTATTAGTATTATTATTATTATTATTATTATTATTATTATTTTATTATTATTATTATTATTATTATTATTATTATTATTATTATTATTATTATTATTATTATTATTATTATTATTATTATTATTATTATTATTATTATTATTATTATTATTATTATTATTATTATTATTATTATTATTATTATTATTATTATTATTATTATTATTATTATTATTATTATTATTATTATTATTATTATTATTATTATTATTATTATTATTATTATTATTATTATTATTATTATTATTATTATTATTATTATTATTATTATTATTATTATTATTTATTTATTTTATTTTATTTATTTATTTATTTATTTTTTTTTTTTTTTGAAGTAGCCGAATATGGGGAAGGGTATTTAAAGTTCGGCCCTGCCGAATTTATGGTTTTTTTAATTGTTTTTGTGCTATTTTTCCGACTTACCGTTTGCCGTGGCAGGGGATAAACTTAGATTTGAATTGGAATTATTATTTTGGGAACCAGACAGAGTTTGATTTTGATGTGGCGTTACAATGCCGGCGTGATGATTTTCCGTATGTCGTCGCAGGGAACGTGCATCACAATACGATTTGCCACAACCTTCAGCTTTGCATTCGTATGGTTTTTTATTCCGATGGGTCATCATATGTCCATTTCTGAAAGAAAAAAAAATAAATTGAAATATATATTAAAAAAAGTTACAAAATATCTACACAATCAACTGAGTTATAGATTGGGCAAAAATTGGTGTCACACACACACACCAGATATTCCTTATCTTAACCTATATAACCCTATACATTTGCTAGTTATTAGTGTGAAAATGAGATATATCATCTTCATTCTTTATGAATTTTCTAACATTAACAAATAAATACCTGAGATTTTTTTGAAAATTATCATAATACTACATTATTAGTATTAATTAATATATATTTAATTTGTCCTACTAATTTCTAATTAATATTAAATATTATTTCTTCATTATTCCAAAAAAAAAAAATTAACAACATTCCATGAAATTTAAGAATTTGTCCATCATCAAATCTTAATATGTGACACATATTTTGACGGCTTCTAATATTTCACCTGCAGATGGCGATGAGGATGTTCTTTTTTTTTTTTTTTTTTTTTTTTTTTAACTTAAGGAGAATCTTTTCATGGCTCGACATGACACAACTCTTTACATGGACTTTTTATCGTCTACTTCGTTCATTCGTTCGTCTCTGACATATGCTTATCACACTGAATGTCTGTTGTTTCACCCACTTAAATGATTTCCGGCACGGTGATGAATTTCTTTGACAGCTACTAAAAAAAATGTGTTAACACGTGGAACAGAATGTGACGCCAACAAATCAAATTCTTTGGTGCCATCCCACCACAAAAACAAAAAAAAATATTTTTTTTTTCTAAACCAACAACATTAATAATAAACAAATTTTTTAAGATGCCACAAAATTGTCATAATCAACTAAATAAACATATAATGGATATTAGGGTGGTTGGGTGCAAATAATGTTATTTATTTCATCATTTTGAATTTCGGATTTTATTATATAATTTCTTTTATTTTTACATTTATTTAGGCACACAGTGGTCACGGTATGTGCGTGGATTTTTTTACCCGATCGAGAATAACCCTATTGAATTAATGTAATTATTTGATCAAAATTTAGATATAGCTCCCATATAAATCTTCGCCCAATTTGTCCTTTATTGTGCAATAAGTGTGTAATATAGACAGATAGAAATCGGTTCAGATCTGAACGTGTCGACCCAAAACGTGTCGCGTCGAAAGAGCGGTTTAGACCTGTTTCTCTGTGTACCAAATCCGTTCAAGATCGGGTTTGCTCCAAACTTGGTACATCGAAATATTACTATCAAACTTAAATCGAGGTCGGAGATGAACATTAGTGGTTCACTTCTTCTTGTATCTCCCCCGGATATCTGATCGGGCCGAATATCTGAAACTTTTTTAGCTGCCTCATGTGAAACATTAATCCCTACCAGAGACTCGTGGATCAACGGATTCCTACCACTAATGTCGACTGGAAACTTTTGTTACACAGACGGCTCAGTGCTAGGGTAGAGAGCGGGACTGGGACCTTTAGGATACAAACAGCGAAATCTCTTTTCGCTTGCCCGATCACAATACGATCCTGCAAGAGGAGGTCCGGGCGATTGCAGAGTATCTCAACTGGCTTAATGCCAACAAGAAATCGGCTACAGTAACTAGTCCTAACGGACAGCAAGACAGCTATAAGGGCTATAACATCCAAAACAGTAACTTCAAAAACTGTTTTGGGATGTATAAATTTAATCAACAACTACTCTCAACACGGCGTAGTACGCATTATGTGGATACCAGGTCATACGGGAGTTAGGGGTAACGAGATAGCAAACTCTCTCTCCAAACCAGGCAGGGAATTAGCAACAATAGACGTAGACAATCCAGTGCCACTAAAAAACGCTCACATATCCTTATGGAACAATGAGAGTGTAGGGAAAACCACAAAAATCTTATGGGGCGATCCCGATGTGATAATGAACCTTTTATTACTAGGTAAAAAAGAGATCAGTGAGGTAACAGGCAACTTTACGGGCACCTGGGCCTAAAAAATTCATCTGTACAAGATAGGATGTGCAGAAAACAACATATGCAGGGCATGTGGGGAAGATGACGAAACATTGGAACAACGACTCCATACCAGACCATAATTTCACAAAGGCAACTGATTTTCAAATATAACAGACTGTAAACTGCCCGCCATCATCAAAAAAACCCTTAGTCTATACCGCACAACAGGCCTATACTGGCTTAAGTGTATGCCCAACAGGACATGCGGCGAATTGCTTCGCCCCTCTTTTCAACCTAACCTAACCTAACCTAACTCCCCCACAAAGGATCTAGATGTAAATAGAAAATAATTTACCTCATAGAACAGTAAAGAATCATCCAAATGAGTACTAAAATTAAATGAAAATTACTAAATCTTACTAAATTTAGTATGAGGTGAAGGGTCAGAAATTCTTAAAATTTGATATTAATGGTTTACTATGGAGATCCATTGTGCAATGGTTTTACTAATATTATCTTCGATAAACTTCAAAATAAAAGGTTAATGCTTTCGGAAAAGGGAACAACTTGAATAATATATAAAACCTTGAAAGTCTTAAAATTTAGTAAGATGTATTAAAAATTAAGTAAATTATTCATTTTGAGTACTAAAAATTAAAAAAGGCAACTTAGTTCGGGCGGGCCGAACTTTTAAAATCTTGAAAAAACTTGAAAAATTTCAAGAACTACTAAGATATGAAAGAAAATACGAAAACATGGACCTGCATAATTTTTTGTCATAGACTGTGGTACCGATTCCGAATTTCAAATACGAAATATAAAAAATTCCGTTGAATAATGTGGCTAATATCAACAAAAAACCGAATAAATGGATGTGCCGTTATATATAATATCGTAGACCTATATAAGAAATTTTGAGAAAATGACATTGAAAAGTTTGGCTAAAATCATGAATATATCGAATATATAGAACTATATAAATAATTCTCTTCCAGGGGGCAAACTACTCAAAAGAAGCTCCTTGTGTGGATTTTCAGAGAATTCCATTGAACAATTTGGCTAAAATCATAAAAATACCAAAACTCGGGAGGTATCGTTATATAGGTGATATACGATATCGTTGACGCATATAGACAATTCTCTTCCAAGGGGTAAAGTAGTCGCAAAAAACTCCTTATGTAGGATTTCAGACAATTCCATTAAAAAATGTGGCTAAAATAATGAAAATATCGAGTATCGGAAGGTGCCGTTGTATGGGGATATACGATATAGTGGACCTATATAGACAATTCTCTTCCAAGGGGAAAACTACTCTTGATGAACTCCTTGTATCGATTTTTAGAGATTTCCATTGAAAAATTTGGCTGTAATCTTCAAAATACCGAAAATCGGGAGGTATCGTTATATGGATATACGATATCGTGGACGTATTTCTACAATTCTCTACCAGGGAGTTAAGTGCTCATAAAGAACTCCTTGTGTAGAATTTCAGACAACTCCACTGAAAAGTGTGGCTAAAATCATCAAAATATCGAATATCAGGGGGTGCCGTTATATGGGGGCTATACGATATCGTGGACATCTTCGAACTTGGCCTGCCTGCAGACAAAAGATGGATCTGTGCAAAATTTTAGCTTCCTATTTCAATTTTATTTTGACTCTAGTGTGATTACAACAGATGGACATGGCTAAACTGGAGGGTATATTAAGTTTGTCATTCAATTTGTCATACATTTAGACCCAATAAAGTACAGGGTTGCCCATATTCGACGGACCCATCTGGCAACGCCATAACTTTTGACAGAGATGTCACATCGCTTAATGACATAACACGCGAGCGCTCTGAAATATATGAAATTTACATTCAACAGAAGAAGTCAATTGTGAAAACTCAACGTGCTTTTAAAACATTAAAAAATGTGAGAAGTGCACCTTCTAAGAACACCATTAAACGTTTATACGAAAAATTTTCGACTGGTAAGGCTCTTTCTAATCCGAAGAGGCCATATAAAAGTCGACCAAGGCGATCGGCCGAGAAGAGTCCCCAAGAACATCCCAAAAACGCCGTTCTCAGCAGTTGGGCATGGCTCGGTCCACTTTACAACGGATTATTCGCATTGATTTGCATTTGTTCCCGTACAAAATTCAATTGACGCAAAGAATGTTGCCTGCGGATAAGCCTCGTCGATTGGAATGGGCCCAAAGAGTCATGGGTCCGTCGAATGTGGGCAACCCTGTATATATATTCTTGATCAGCATAAAATTCTATGTCGATATAGCAATGTCCGTCCGTCTGTGGGAATCACCCTAGCTTCCGAACGAAATGAAGTAGGTTGATAAAATTTTACTCAAATATATATTATGTCTGCAGGACTTTTGGTATAGAAAATGAGTCATGTAGGTCCACGTTCGGTATAGCCTATATTCGGTATTTTGATGATTTTTAGCTAACTTATTCACCGATTTTTTTTATTCAAAATTCGCATTTGAGTATTGTAATGGTTTATGACGAAAGTCGTATAGACCCTAAAATAACGGCTACATTCGGTATTTTTAAGATTTTAAAAAACTTTTTAACGGATTTTATTTTTTTGAAAATTGCCAAAATCGTTTCAATCGTGGAGGGTATTCAATGATCGGCCCGCCGAACTTACAGCTTTTTACTTTTTATACCCTCCACCATACTAAGGAGGGTATATTAATTTTGTCATTCCGTTTGTAACTCCTCGAAATACTCATGTAAGACCCAACAAAGTATATATATTCTTGATCAGCGTAAAATTCTAAGACGATTTAGCTATGTCCGTCGGTCCGTCCGTCTGTCTGTCTGTCTGTCTGCCTGTTGTAAACACGCTATCTTTCGAAGAAATTGAGATAGAAGACAAAAATTTTGCACACATGTATATTTTGCCAGTAGTTAAGTTCGTAAATGGGCCATGTAGATCCAAGTTATCATATAGCCCCCATATAACGGTACCTCCCGATATTCGGTATTTTGATGATTTTAGCGACATTATTCACCGGAATAGTTTCAAATTTATTATTTTGAGGTTCGAAATAGATACTACAGCCTGTGACAGAAAATTGTCTGTGCAGGTCCACGTCTTCGTATGGCTCCCATATAACTGTACCTCCCGATATTTGGTATTTTGATGATTTTAGCGACATTATTAATCGGAATTGTTTCAAAATTGGTATTTGAAGTTCGTTATGGGAACTACATTCTGTGACAGAAAATTGTCTGTGCGGGTCCAGGTCTTCGTATAAGCCCCATATATCAGTACAATACCCACCGAAATTGTTTGAGATGTGGTATTTGAAGTTCGTAATGGATGCTACAGCCTGTGACAGAAAATTGTCAATGCTGGTCCAGGTCTTCGCACAGCTCCAATTTAACGGCACCTCCTTATATACGATATTTTGATGATTTTAGCTACATTATTCACTGTTTATTTCAAGTTTCGAATTTGAATATGGTAATGGCTTAAGACAAACAATGCCTATGTAGGCCCACGTCGTATACACCTCAATATAACGGCTATATTCGGTATTTTTAAATTTTAACAGAATTTTTTAAAGATTTTATTTTTTAAAAATTTCCAAATTCTTTGCAAATGGTGGAGGTTATTAAATGTTCGGCCCGGCCGAACTTACTGCTTTTTAAGTTGTTTCCTTTTATTATTTAATTTAATTTTTTTTTTCATTCAAATACTTACAAGTGATCTTGTCGCTTAAATGCCTTCGAGCACATAACACAAACGTATTTCCGTTCGTCGCTGTGCGTCAGTTTATGTTTGGCCAGGGCAGATGCATTTCCAAAAATTTTATTACAAATCTGTAACGAGACGGAAGAAATAAAATAGAAAAAATGCTTCATCATAAATGTAATGTTGACTTAAATATTAAAATAAACCACGAAACAGAAAAATCATAAAAAACCCATTTACAAATAGTCCACACAAATTGTGTGGATACCCACCAAACAAAAAAATATGAAACATGTTTTAATTAGATGACTAGTTACGTTACTCCCCCCGTCCTCTCCCTTCACCCAGCAACTGGATATATTTTGTTCTATTTTCACATTTAGCCATCCATTCATTGAAAAACTATGCGTCATCCCATCACAATGTCCGCAATCCCGTAGCCACTCTTTCCCTCCCTTCCTCCCTCAAAGGGGCATTGAGTCCATCCATGTGAATGATTGTCTAGTTTGTTGTTTTTGTTCTTGTTGTCGAAAGGGTATTATGACGACGAATGGTTACTGTTTTTGTTGTTGCAGCTGTTAATTCTAATTGCGCTGTGGTCTGTAGTTGCTTCATGTATGTCTCGAACAAATTTTTTGTCATTGTTTTTGTTGGTTGTAGTATGCTAAAAGACATACACATATAGTTTACACAGAGAGAAATACATGAGATCAAGGATTTAAAAAAAATGTTTTTAAGAATTAAACCATGTTTTTCATCGGAAATAAAATACGTTTCCTAAGGTCGTGTGTAAAAACATTTCATGGATTTGAAAAATTGAATTTCTAAGATCGACTTATAAAGCCAAACGGTGTGATTGCTAAAAAATATATTTTATGTAAGCGGATTTAATAAACAAATTGTTTTCAAGATTTAAAACGAAAGAACATGGGAAAAAATCTACAATGACGGTGTTTAAAAAAATCTAAATTTAAAAATCGTATTTTCATTAAAACAGATAAATTTTGCCGACAGATGTATACCCTCAGCAAATTCTGGTTTATTTAAACGTATTTTGACTTCTGTTATCATTATTCAAATTGATGGAATTGGTTCCGAAGGAAAGGGCCAATTTTATTAATTTCGTATCGGACCTTAACAAATGTGATATAAATATTGCGACGTTCCAGACTTAGGCTACATTGGCTACTTCCTTCACTTTATATGAGATATGTGATACTTTTAAGAAAATGTGCGTAAGAAGCCAGATATAATCGATGGAAGTATTTAATTTTTATACCCTTCAGCTTGGAAAGAAGGGTATATTAACTTTGTCATTCTGTTTGTAACATCCTTAAATATTCGTCTTAAACCCCATAAAGTATATATATTGATAATCAGCATAAAATTCTAAGTCGATTTAAAGATGTCCGTCTGTCTGTCTGTCTGCACGTCTGTCTGTTGAAATCACGATATAGCCCACATTATTTGACGTAGAGCGCCAAAATTCGGTATTTTGATGTTTTATGATATGTAGGTCATAACGGGTCCCTGAGCGTGTGGCAAAACATTGCATGCATAGGTCCACGTTGTGATATAGCCCCCATATAAAGGTACCTCCCGATATTCGGCATTTTAGTTTTTTTGCCACATTTTTTCACGGATTTGTCTAAAAATTGGTATTTGTGGGTCATAATGGTTTCCAGCTCCGGTGGCGAAACATTGCATGTATAGGTCCACGTTGTGGTATAGCCCCCATATAAACGTACCTCCCGATATTCGGTATTTTAGTTTTTTTTGGCACTTTTTTTACGGATTTTCTGAAAATTGGTATTTGTTGGTCATAATGGTTTCCAGCTCCGGTGGCGAAACATTGCATGTATGGGTCCATGATTTGGTATAGCCCCCATATAACGGTACCTCCCGATATTCAGTATTTTGATGGTTTTTGCCACATTTTTTGTGTTTTACCAGAAGGTTACCAGAGTGGGCCGATATATTTCATCTTCAGACCAGACTTTGGGATAATAAAAATATTGTGATTTGTAGATAATGGGCCACTTATTTCACATTTTTTAAGAGTTATGTTCAATATTTTAATTCTTTGTGGGAGAGGTACGTACCTGACCTAGCACTGATGCAAATATTACGATTTGCAATGTTGGAGAAAAATCGGATTATCCTTTCTCATTTTGTGCAGTAAACGTGTTTTTGAAAATTTCGACCTTTTGTGGGGAGGTACAAAAAGAGTGGACCGAAATTGTCCATCTCCGAACTCAATCTGACTTTGATATTATAATATTACGATGCAGCTATTTAAGACCAAATGGGATACTCCCTTCGAGAGTTATCGTGCGCACCAGCCAGTCAAACAGAGAGACAGATGGACGGACGGATTCCAAATGTCTAAAACCGTTATTTCGATGAGGCATGCCATATGGCTGAAGGTATAAAAATGTATTGTGGGACTTTTCCAAGGCCACACAGTTTTCCAATAAAAGACAAGTTGGTCTCATCATAAAGGAGCACCATATCTATATCACTGTTGGTTTCTAGGATATAGATATGGTGGTGGAGAATCGTTATTACCAAGATACATTGATATATATATATATATATATATATATATATATATATATATATATATATATATATATATATATATATATATATATATATATATTTGACCAGCAAAATTGGGAAATTTATCCACGAAATAGAAAAAAAATTGAATTTTGAATAATAAAATGAACTGGTGGAACGAATCTAAAATTTTAAGGTGAACTTCCCGCTAACGAAGTTTATGGCATAAATATATTTTTCCAATGAATATCGAAACCATTTGTTTTTCTCAGTGTTACTTCTTTGCTCATAGCTTGTCAAGAACACATTTCATTTTTGTCTTGCTTGAGAATGAAATGGAAAAAAAAAAACGTAATGAAATTAAAAGAAAATGCATTCCTTTATGTTTTCAGGTTTTTTTGTTCGTCTTCGTCTCTTCTTT
Organism: Musca domestica; assembly: GCF_030504385.1. Lineage (NCBI taxonomy): Eukaryota > Metazoa > Arthropoda > Insecta > Diptera > Muscidae > Musca > Musca domestica. Next base: position 11,710,770 of record NW_026712114.1, on the reverse strand, counting down.
TTGCTGAAACTAATTGGTATAGTTTCGTAATTTTTTTCCTTTCCTCTAACAAGACGATGCGTAAACGCACACACACACGAGTTGTCTGCGTTATGCTTTTATTTAAAATGTGATTACCCAGTATTTTTCCCTCAGTTGTTGTGATTTAAAATAATTTAATAAGTTTTGGTCAAAATTGCGTTACTTTTCTGTGTGTGTGTGTGTGTTTTTTTTTCCTTTTTTGAATTAATTAGAAATATGTGCTTCGGTTTTGCGTTAGTAATGAGATCAGAAGATTTTTATTAGCAGGCCTTCACAGTGGTTGACGTTCCGTGAAGACGAGACAGAAATTATCAATTAGTAATAACAATGCTTATGATTTGCGGTAATTATTGTTGCAAAAACTGGGGCAAATGATCGAACATGGTATACAATCCAACCATTAAACGTGAATTTTCCTAAGAATATTTTTTGAAGAACGAATCAAGCATCAAACGTTCATGCTATAGTAATGTTCTCTTCAGGAAGATCTATGGTGGCTGAACCACTAAGTATATAAGAGTATAATATTACTTTTGAAGAAAATTTTTTCAAGGGCCATCAATTCGTCAAACCTGGATTTGATAAAAAAAAATCTGATATGAAACAACTATCAAAATTGGATTTTTATACCCTCCTCCATAGTATGGAGGGTATATTAAGTTTGTCATTCCGTTTGTAACACCTCGAAATATACATTTTAGACCCCACAAAGTATATATATTCTTGATCAGCATAAAATTCTATGTCGATTTATCAATGTTCGTCCGTCTGTCCGTGTGTCCGTCTATGGAAATCACTCTAGCTTCCGAACAAAATGAAGTAAGTTGATAAAATTTCCTTCTCCCTATATTCGGTATTTTTATGATTTTAGCTATATTATAAAAAGTTTTTTTTTTCAAGTTTCGCATTTGAATATTGTAGTAGCTTGTGACAAAAGCTATTATGCAGGAACACGTCATCGTACAGACCCTAATATACGGCTATATTCGGTATTTTTAAGATTTTAACAGAATTTTTAACGGATTTTATTTTTTTGAAAATTTTTAAATTTGTACCAAACCATTAAACGCGGATTTTGTATAAATATTTGTTTAAGGTCGAACAACCCATCAAAAGGGACTTTTTGTTGAATAATAAGAGTTCAACCATTAAATAAACACCTGTCGTGGATATTGCAGGAATATTTTTCAAGGACGATGTAACCATTTTAAACAAATTTTAATCAATGACGAACCAGAAAGCGATTGAGATTTTTTTTGAAACATGGCTTTTAAATAAAATATTTCCAGAAAAATGCATCATTTTTCAGACACAAAATATATTCTTTCGGTTTTAGTTCCAAAAAATGCGAATTCCCATGTTTTTCTTATTGAATTCTAATAATTTGCAATCGTTTGGTATTTTTAACTTTCCTTTTTGCCTTTGCTACCAAAAGATACGCATTATGGAGAGCAAACATTTTCAATTCTTAGAACATGTTGTTAGAGTAGGTATCCATGCCCTACACAACATAGTGGTAAGGGTATTATGTCTTTGTGCATTTGTTTGTAACATGAAGAGGGAAACGAGATAGACCCATGGTTCCTTTTGGTGATCAGCATAGATCACATTTTGAGTATATTTAGGCATGTCCGCCCGTCTGTCCATGTATTTTTGTAAACAAAACAGGTCGCATTTCTTATTCGATTGAGGTGAAATTTTCTAAATAGGATTTGTTTGGCTCAAGGACGAACCCTATTGAAATTGGTGAAAATCGGTCCAAGTTTAGATATACCTCCCATATGTACCTTCATCCGATTTTAGGTTTCTTATGCACCAAATGGTGTGAATATTTCTACATCCGGCCGAATGTGCTTCAAATTTGGCGAAAATCGGTTCAGATATAGTTACCATATATATGTTTCATCCAAATGATAACACACCCTCCAGAATATTTTCTCGATAATATTCGGCATTTATTTTATTGTCACGGACGATTAATACGAGCGGCTGTTATGGTGGCCCACACCATCACCATGGCTTGAGCTCTGATGGCCAACAGAAGGTACACATTTTCAGCTGACCTCTTTGGCAAGTAAACACGATCATTTTGTTTGTTTACAAACTGTTGGACAAGGAATGTTTTCTCATCGGAGAAAACCAAATTCGGCAGTTTACCACTTTCGGCCAAACGAAGCAACTCTTTAGCTCTTTTGTGTCTATTTTCTGTCTGTTGCGATGTAAGTTCTTGCACTTTTTGGAATTTCAATGGCTTTACCCCGAATAACTTTTTTTCTGGAAAATTCTCACCAAAATGCTTATATGTCTTTCGGTACCTCGATTAATACGAGCAGAGGCATCAGAATAAATGCCGAATATTATCGCGAAAATATTCTGGAGGGTGTATTAAAGCATTGGGCACGCAAGGACTCAGCACCATCGCACTCAGCATGCGCCACCCAAGAATAGTTACAAAATGAGATTCCTCGCTTCATTTCCAGCCCACAATGGCCACCAAAATCTACGGATACCAATCCGTTGGACTGTTGTGTCTGGAGTATTTTGGAAAGCAAGATTGACACTAAAAAATACCAAATCACCAAAAAATACCACCTCAAGCAAGCGCTTTGCCGGGAATGGGCCAAAATCCCGCAGAGCAACATTCGGGCAGCGTGTGACGTGTGGTTTCATTGGCCGTTTGAAGGCCATAATTCGTGCTAAAGGTGACCAATTCGAATAAATCTTAACTTATTCTTAAATTTAATAATATTTCTGACATTTTTATACCCTCCACCATACTATGGAGGGTATATTAACTTTGTCATTCCGTTTGTAACTCCTCGAAATACTCATGTCAGACCCAACAAAGTATGTATATTCTTGATCAGCGAGTCGATTAAGCGATGTCCGTCTGTCTGTCTGTGGTAATCACGCTATCTTTCGAATGAATTGAGATAGATGGCTAAAATTTTGCACACATGTTTATTTTTCCAGTAGGCAGGTTAAGTTCGTAAATGGGTCCACGTTTTCATATAGCCCCTATATAACGGTACCTCCCTATATTCGGAATTTTGATGATTTTAGCGACATTATTCACCGGAATTGTTTCAAAATTGGTATTTGAAGTTCGTTATGGGAACTACAGTCTGTGACAGAAAATTGTCTGTGCGGGTCTTCGTATAGGCCTCATATCAGTACCTCCCTATATTCGGCATTTTAACGAGTTTAGGAACAATACCCACCGAAATTGTTTGAGATGTGGTATTTGAAGTTCATAATGGATGCTACAGCCTGTGACAGAAAATTTATTTAGTCACATTTAGTTTATTTCAAGTTTCCAATTTGAAAATGGCAATGGCTTATGACAAACAATGCCAATATATGTCCACGTCGTATAGACCCCAAAATAACGGCTATATTCGGTATTTTTAAAATTTTAAAAGAATTTTTTAAGGATTTTATTTTTTCAAAATTTCTAAATTCATTGCAAATGGTGGAGGGTATTAAAAGTTCGGCCCGGCCGAACTTACTGCTTTTTAACTTGTTCGCTTTCATTTAATAAAATTTAAAAATTATGGCGTTTGATTTTGTTACAGTTTTTTTTTATCTCGCCCTGTAGAGAACTTTACCCAAATTTGGACTCATCTTCGGGACAAGCAAATGAACTGTGCAACATTATAATCGGTCAATGATTTTTACTTTGTTTACAAAAATGCGTGAATCGACTCAGAATATGATTCTATGGATATCATCAAAAGAAACTATGGCTCTATTTCGATTCCAGCTACATGCTACAAACAATTGCAAATAAACATGATACCTTGTTCCACAGTGTGGTGTGGGTCATAAAAATCAGAGCTCTGGCATTATTAGTAATTTTTTGTAGTATTCGTCCCTTTTTTAATACCTCCGACCCAGGGTCGAGCCTTACCTTATATCTCAAGCTTCTAACTTCAGCCGTTTCGTGTATTGTGATTTGTGATGTGAAACCATAAGTTAAGTTCCAAATGAAATATATCCCAATCTTATTTCTTTAAGACATATCCCCTCCCCACTCCAAAAAAAAAAAAATCTTCCCCAACTCACCTGACACTGTTGTGGACCGTGACGACTGGGCGCCGATATCTTTGAGCGATTTTTCTTTAAAATTTTCGCTGAATTTGCAGCGTTACTATTTGCAGCTGACGCCGCTGCTGCAGCTCCTCCCGCTGCCGCTGCTGCTGCGGATTGTGATAACGGCGATGATGACAGTGGGCCACAAGGAACTTTTCTTGCACCGTGACTTAACGAAGTTATGCTGCGGGCAATCGAGTTACCGCTGCTGCTATTGCTGCTGTAGCTGAAGCAGCTGTCGTTGCTGCTGGAGCTGAAATTGCTGTTGCTGCAGCTATTCGTGTTGTTGCTGGCTGGGTTGTTAAGTTGTTGTAACAAAGTACCGTTCGAATGATTTTGGGAATTCAAAGAGTTGTGGTTGTTGTTGCTGTTTGAGTTATTGTTGTTGCTATTGCTGCCATTTGATGATGACGTACTACTATTGCTCATTATCTGAGCCAGGGATGTAATGTTGGTTGTGTTGCTGCAACTGCTGCTGCGTATCAGGCAATTCTTGATGTAGCTGTTGGTCTTATTGACACTGGTGGTTGTTGTATTCGTCGACGTGGAGACCGTCTGCACCGAGGAGGCTATGACACGGTGGCTACTACTGCTGCCAATGTTGGTTACATTGTTGCCGGTGTTGTTGTTGTTGTTGCTGCTATTGGGGGAGGTACGCTTGCTAATGGTAATGCGGTTCTTCAGAGAACCATTTAAACTTGTGTGGATTATTGTATCACTGTTGCTGTTTTGGTTGCTACTGGAACTGGTGGAGCCATTCAATTTTGAGGAATTCACTTTTGTACTTTCACTGGCACTGACACTGGTATTTTTCAATGCTGTAATGAGGGGGGAAATTTTTGGGAAAATTAATATTTTTCTTAGGAAATTTTCAATGTGGTATTTCTATCCATAACTTACACGCTGTTTGTAATGTTCCCAAGACATCAGCCAACATTTCTGGATCTGGATAACCAATGGTTAATGCATTATCCAGTGTCGTGGCTGTTTGGGCATTTGTCGTCTGTGACTGGGCAGGTGTTGTGGTCTGATGTTGCTGTAGCTGATGTGTCGAATGCTGGTGTGGGTGTTGATGTTGTTGTTGGGGTGCTGTTGACGTTGTGTGACCAATGTAATGGGAGGCTGCTGATGAGGCGGACGACTGATTGGAATCATTGGAATTGACATCTCTCAGATGAAGTGTCACAGAGGCTTCGGTGCCCACAGAAGCACTACACATCAGCACCCGGGGCGCCGATGATAAACTTGTGGTCAATGGCAGGTGAATACTTTTGGTAACCTAAAAAAACAAGCACAAGAAAAAAGAACCAAACATTAAAGAGTTGTTTTAGTTGTTGTTGTTTTAAAAATTAGTCATGTTTTTATAAAATATATTCTCTATGAAATATATAAATCTAGAAACCTTTAATTTGTATTTGTCTTTGTTACAGAATGTTTTTCTTTTACTGCGGCTGCTGCTGCTGCTGGCGGGGGTGCACTTCAACGTAATTTTTTTGCTTCCTACAAATCTTGTCATTTCGTTTTGGGTTGCGCCAACATTTCCTAATTAATTAGGTTATTTGTTACACTTATGCGGGCTGTTGAAAATTCACAAATTTTTGATTTCTTAATATTTTGTACTAATCTTGAGGCATTGGGTTTAGAATGTGGCATGCTAGTAATAATCGTCTTGAGGAAAGCGGAAGAGTTTTTTTTTTTGCTGTGAAATTATTACATCTTGTTTGAATTCTTTTCAAATTATCTATATAACATTTGACAATGAGCAATCTTGGTCTATATAATGAAAATGTTAAATATGTCTTCAAAATGACAAATAATTTAAAACCAATAAAAATACTTAATTTAAATAGGGCGAAACTTTTATAGTCCAGGGTGAGATAAAACAAGTAAAAATGTATCGGTCGGTTTTGCCGAAGCAAATGTTCGATTTTTTAAAAATATTTTCACTTCTGTTTCACATTTATATCCAATTTATGGGAAATCTTAAATTCCATATTCATCTCAGGATTCTGGTTGAGAGACAAATGTTTAGATATAGCAAGTTGTAAAGAATCGCTGAGTTGTTGCAATTTATGACAGATAAAACTACTGAAAATTGTGTTCCTTTGTGGGTGAGGTACCAGAAGGGGTTCGCAGATATATAGCATCTTTACAACAGCAGGTGTCAAAAGAAATGGTCCGATTTCTACCATCTTTATAACAGATCTAGTGTTGATGGAAATTTTTTAGATGTCCGGAATGGAATCGGATGTTGATTTCGCTTATTATGAGATTCATGGACTCATATTCAAAATTCTGAGCGTTTGTGAGGGAGGTACAAGAAGGAGCGGACCGATATTGTCAATTTTCGCACTTGACCTAGAACTGACGTAAATATCAAGATTTGCAAAGTTGGAACAAAATCGGATTATCGATTCTCTTTCTGTGCAGAAAAAATATATATTTTTTTGAAAATCTCGATCATTTGTGTGGAAGGTACCAGAAAGAGTAGATTGATATATTCCATCTTAACACCAGACCTTGGGTTAATATAAATATTGGGATGTGTGAAATTTGAAGACAATCGGAATCTTATATCACATTTTATGAGAGTTGTAATTATTTAAAATTTTGACCTTTTGTGAAGGAGGTACCAGAAGGAGAGGACCGATATTTTCCATTTTCACACTGACCTAGTACTGACGTAAATATCAGGATTTGCAAAGTTTGAGCAAATGGGATTATCGTTTCTCTTTCTGTGCAAAAAATATATATATTTTAAAATTTTGACCATTTGTGGGGGAGGTCCCACAAGGAATGGACCGATATATTCCATCTTAATATCAGACCTTGGGTTACCATAAATACTGGCATGTGTGAAATTTGAAAACAATCGGACTCTTATTTCACATTGTATAAGGGTTATTTGTATTATTCAAAATTTTGACCATCTGTTGGCGGGGAGGGGTTGGGGGGGATACTTGATGATGTGGACCAATATTGTCCATTTTCGCACCTGACCTAGCACTGATGCAAATATTAGGATATGCAAACTCGGATCATCCTTTCTCTTTTTGTGCAGAAAATAATGTTCTTTGAAAATGTTGACATTTTGTGGGGGAGGTACCAGAAGGAGAGGATCGATATGGCCCATTTCCGAACTAGATCTAGGTTTGACAATAATATTACGATGTACATAGTTTCTATCATATCGAATACTCCCTTCGAGAGTTATCGTACACACCAGCCAGCCACACGGAGGGACGGACATAGCTAGATCGACTCCAAATGTCCTGAAACTGATTTGGTCCAAAAAGACATAGGGTCTAAAACCGAATATTGGGAGATGCCGTTATATGGAGGCAATACCAAAACGTGGACCTGCACGAACAATTTTCTGTCAAAGACTGTACAACTTCAAATACCAAATTTGGAACAATTCCGGTGAATGATGTCGCTAAAATCATGAAAATACCGAATATCGGAGGTGCCGTTATATGGACCTACATGACCCATTTTTAATACCAAAAGTCCTGCAGACTAATATAAATTTTAGTAAAATTTTATCAACCTACTTCATTTCGTTCGGAAGCTAGAGTGATTTCCATAGACGGATAGAGGGATGGACATCGCTAAATCGACATAGAATTTATGCTGATAAAGAATATAAATACTTTGTGAGGTTTAAAATATATATATATCTAGGAATGACAAACTTAATATACCCTTCATACTATGGTGGAGGGTATAAAATAAAGTTAAATAACTGATTGACTGCCTAAAAATCAACGCCCAGTCTAAGGGCGTATTGTAAGTCTTGGTTTTTGGAAACTCTCACTAAGAGGGTAGTTCTATAAATACTGAAATACTGACCAGCAAGGAAAAGTCAAAAGTCGGGCCGGGCCGACTATATGATACCGTACACCACTATGCATATTTTGTATAGCTTCCATAACAAAAGAATTCATTTGAAGTAGATCATACCATCCATTTGGCTTTAGAACAGTTAAATTTTTCGGAGTTCCAGAGGGAACTAATATATGGGAGACATATGCAATTCTGAATCGATTTTCACTAAATCTTGTATACCAAATAACATTGCATGATATCACTTCGATAAGGATTATATTAGAGACAAGTAAAACAGCTGTAAATTCGGCCGGGCCGAACTTTGAACACCCTGCACCATTTGGAACGAATTTTGCAATTTTCAAAAAAATTAAATCTGTTAAAAATTCTATTAAAATCTTAAAAATACCGAATGTAGCTATTATATTAGGGTCTATACGACGACGTGGACCTGCATAGGCAACGTTGGTCATAAGCCATTACGATATTAAAATTACGAGGGCTATACGAAGACGTGGACCTGCACAGACAATTTTCTGTCTTAGGCTGTAGTATCCATTACGAACTTTAAATACGAAATTTTTTACAATTCCTGTGAATAATGTCGCACAAATCATAAAAATACCGAGTATTGGGAGGTACCGTCATGTGAGAGCTATACGAAGACGTGGACCTGCACAGACAATTTTCTGTCATAGGCTGTAGTATCCATTACGAACTTCAAATAGTAAATTTAAAATAGTTCCGGTGAATAATGTCTCTAAAATCGTCAAAAATCCCCATTATCGGGAGGTTCCGTTATATGGGGGCTATGCGAAGACGTAGACCTACATGGCTCATTTTCTGTCTTAGGATGTATTATCCATTACGAACTTCATATGTCAAAATTGAAACAATTCCGGTGAATAATGTCGCTAAAATCATACAAATACAGAATATCGGGGGTACCATTATATGGGGGCTATACGAAGGCGTGGACCTGCACTGACAATTTTCTGTCGTAGGCTATAGTATCCATTACGAACTTCGAATACCAAATTTTAAACAATTCCGGTGAATAATGTTGCTAAAATCATCAAAATACCGAATACCGGGAGGGGCCGTTATATGGGGGCTATACGAAGGCGTGGACCTGCACGGACAATTTTCTCTCGTAGGCTATAGTATCCATTATGCACTTTAAATACCAAATTTGAAAAGATTCCGGTACATAATGTCGATAAAATCATGGAAATACCGAATATCGGGAGGTATCGTTATATGGGGATTATACGAAGACGTGGACCTGCATAGACAATTTTCTGTCGTAGGCTGTAGTATCCACTACGAACTTCGAATACCAAATTTGAAACAATTCCGGAGAATAATGTCGGTAAAATCAACAAAATACAGAATATCGGGAAGTGCCATTATATGGGAGCTATACGAAGGCGTGGACCTGCACTGACAATTTTCTGTCATAGGCTGTAGTATCCACTACGAATTTCAAATACCAAATTTGAAACAAGACGTTGACCTGCAAAGACAATTTTCTGTCATAGGTTGAAATTTGAAACATTTCCGGTGAATAATGTCGCCTAAATCACCAAAATAGAGAAAATAGGGAGGTACCATTATATCAGGGCTATACCAAAACCTGGACCTACATGACCCATTTTCATCACCAAAAGTCCTGCAGACATAATACACATTTGAGCCTGCTTCAACCTACTTTATTTGGTTCGGAAGCTAGAGTGACTTCCACAGAAAGGCAGACAGACGAACATCGCTAAATCGACATAGAATTTTATGCTGATCAAGAATATATATACTTTGTGGGGTCTAAAATGTATGTTTCGAGGTGTTACAAACGAAATGACAAAAGTATAAAAAGTCTTTCAAAAAAAAATAATAATTGAAATATATCTGCAATGCATGAACCATCATCCACACACCTGTGGTCGACAAATGTGAATGGCTTTCATTCTAAAAATAAATATAACTCAACATTTTTTGAAAGAATTTCTCTGTTTCTGGAAAAACACTAAAATGTCAATGGGCAATGACGAAGTGGCAACGTCCACTGACGACTGATGGTGCACCTGTGGTGATTGATAGTTTGAAGGATGGCTGGTGGATTGATGGAAATATTTTATTTAAAAAGGCTTTTAAAAAATTAAAAATAAAATACAGAACCAAAAACTTAAAAGTCTCATATATGGAAAAGATAATTTAATGAATTGAAACCCACAGTTGCTGTTTTTTATAAAAAATGTGTTGTTTTGTATTTATAAAAATATTCAAATATATGTGTCAAAATATAAAGTACATGCGGTTTGCAAATAAATACATATGTATGTATGATTGTACATAGGAAAGAATGCATCATGCAAGCGAACAAACCGTCAGACGGAGGGCCATACGACTACAGACTATGAAACAACAGACAAATGCCGTTTGTATTCGTATTTACATAGATTTTATTCTTTTGTATTTTTTTTTTTCAGTTTTTTTTCTTCATCAGACAATTCGTTGTGCCCTAAATCCATTCTAAACAAACAGGACCATATGACAGAGATAAGAAGCCAAACATGTTTTGCATTCTTTTTCGATTTTGTTGTTGTTGTTTTTTTTTTGCAACATGAATTCTCATACGATTTGGACTGGCCAACAGTACACTAAACATCACAACTCAAGTACAAATTTATGCAAAATCTAAAGAGAAATGCGCTTTTAGCCAATTGTAGATGAAGATATATTCACATACATCCATACATACACAATTTTTTTATAAATATATGTATTCATAGAATGCAAACAAAAAAATTATGTGTTTTATAAAATTCTTACGACATTTGCAGATGTTTTAGCTCATTTTTTAATTTATTCGATTCCTTTCTAGATTTCCAATAAACTTCCCAAAATGAACGAAATAACCTCTAAAAGAGGTAATATAAACAAACTAACTTCTGCATCGTTAGTAGGTTGGAAATAATGGATAATTCCTTTAAAAGATATAAAGAAAGGGCGTCTAGTTTCCTCATTACGAAGTGATAAGTAACGTCGACATAAAGTGTATTTGTCCGACAACAAAAAATTGTGAGTTTTGCCTTTTTAAGGCGAAGATCATATGTTTATTTCTCTTTGAGTTCTGGAGTCGGCGTCTGTAAAGCGAGAAAAAGTAAAAAAAAAACAGTAAAGAAAGTCCTAAAACCGGGCGGGGCCGACTTTATGATACCCTACACCACTTTGCTAATTTAGTAGAGCTCCATATAACAATTAAAAGTTTTTATGGGAGAATTCAATCATACACGCTATGATTATAATTATATAAAAAAAATATAAAAAAAAATATAAAATATTATAAAAGTTAAAAGGACTAAATATGCCGAAGCATTTGTATCTTTTAAATTCGGACTTGTATTGCCCATTTCATATATATTGGAGCTATATCCAAATCTGAACCGATCTCGATAAAATTTAGCAAATGTATTTCTGAGCTGAATTTGATATATTTTCCCAAATATTGTTGTTACAGAGTGCATATTACGGCTGCGGAGGACAAAAATAACAAATCGGATGAACAATATATATGTGGGAGCTAAGCTATATCTGAACCGGTTTCGATCAAATTTGGCACACTTATTTTCAGGCCTAATTTGGTTGTATGTGCAAAATTCCATACTATTCGGCTGATATTACACGTTTGGTGCACAATAAAAGGCAAATCGGACGAAGATATATATTGGAGCTATATCTAAATTTTTACCGATTATCTCCAATTTCAATAGGGTTCGTCCTTGGGCCAAACAAATGATTTGTGCAAAATTTCATCTGGATAGGGCAATAAATGCGAACTGTACTTTGTTTACAAAAATACGTGGACAGACGGACGGACGGACATGCATAAATCGGCTCAGAATGTGATTCTATGCAGATCATCAAAAGGAACTATGGGTCTATCTCGTTTCCATAACGCATAATACCCTGACCACCTTGTGGTGTAGGGTATAACAAATAAAAAAGTATCAATCGGTTTTGCCGACAGACTTATACCCTCAGCCATTGTTCAATTATTTAAATATATTTTGACTTCTGTTATGATTATTCAAACTGTTGACCCTCTATTGAGTGGGTTCTGAGGGAAGGGCGAATATTGTCTACTTCGTATCGGACCTAAATAAATACGAAATAAGTATGGAGTAACTTGGAAACAGGTTGGTAACTTCCTTCACTTTACTTGACACATGTGATAATATTTTAAAATGTTAACATGTGCGTGAGGCACTAGCTATAGTCCGAGGTATTTCATTTTCATGTTTTATCTAAAACATATATAAATATTGGTTTGGGCAATCTTTCAAGAAAATCGAACATTAATGTCCAATTATTCGGAAATCATAAATTCCATATTCATCTCAGGCTTCTGGTTGACATAAATATTTAGATATATCAAGTTGTAAAGAAGCGCTGGGCTGTCTCGCAATTTATAACAGATAAAAGTACTGAAAATTGTGTCCCTTTGTGGGTGAGGTACCAGAAGGGGTTCGCAGGGTTCACAACAGATCTTGTATTAGCAAAGATGTTTGAATGGGTGAAATTTGAGAAGAGTTAGATGCTTATTTCACTTCCTTTGAGCGTTTTATTTTTCAAAATCTTGAACCCTATGTGGAGCAGGTAGCAAAAGAAATGGCCCGATCTCTACCATCTTTATAATAGATCTTGTCTTGATGGAAGTATTGAGATATACCAAGTCTGGAAGGGAATCGGATGTTGAATTCGCTTTTTATGAGCTTCATGGATATTCAAAATTTTGAGCATTTGTGAGGGAGGTACAAGAAGGAGCGGACCGATAAGACCTAGCACTGACGCAAAAATTAGTATATGCAAAGTTGGAGCAAAATCGGATTATCGTTTTTCTTTCTGTGCAAAGAATATTTATTTTTTGAAAATTTCGAAAATTTTTAGGTGAGGTACCAGAAGGAGTGGACTGATATATTCCATCTTAACACCAGAACTTGGATTAATATAAATATTGGGATGTGTGAAATTTGAAGACAATCGGAATCTTATATCACATTTTATGAGAGTTGTAACTATGCAAAATGTTGACCCTTTTTGGGGGGAGGGGGGTTCTTGATGGAGTGGACCGATATTGTCCACTTTTTCACCTAACGCAGCACTGACGCAAATATTAGGATTTGCAAAGTTAGAGCAAACTCTGATTATCGTTTCTCTTTCAGTGAAGAATTTTTTTTTCTACCTTTTGTTGGGGAAGTACCAGAAAAAGTGGACCGATGTATTCCATCTTGGCACCCAAGGTTAATAAATATATTGATTAATAAAATAATTGGGATGTGTGAAATTTGAAGACAATCGAACTTTTACATAACATTTTATAAGAGTTGTAATTATTCAAAGTTTTGACTCTTTGTGGGTGGTACTTGATGAACTGGACCGATATTGTCAATTTTTGACCTAGCACTGATGCAAATATTACGATTTGCAAAGTTGGAGCAAAATCGGATTATCGTTTCTCTTTCTGTGCATTTTTATACCCTACAACACTATGTGTTGGGGGTATTATAAGTTTGATTGGGCCAAAAGTTATGTAACACCTCGAAATATTGGTTTCCCACATAGGAAAGTATATATGGATCTTCCTATCTCGCCGACCTGAGTCGATCTAGCTATGTATGTCCGTCTATCCATGTTAATTTTTAATCACTCTACAGGTCGCAATTATGGCCCGATCTTCACGAAATTTAGAATGGAGGTGGGGCTAGGGTCAGAATAGAACCCTATTTCTTTTGGAGATTATCGCATAATATTTATTTAGGTCGAAATGGACCAAAAACTGAAAAATGTCCTGATTTTGCAGTTGCTCTACAGGTGTGGATGGGGTACCAGAAGAAGTGGACCGATATTGCCCATTTCCGAACTAAATCTAAGTTTGACAAAAATATTACGATTTACCAAGTTTGGACCAAATCGGATACTCCCTTCGAGTTACCGTGTGCACCTGCCAGACAGACGGACATCGCTAGATCGACTCCAAATTTCCTGAAATGGATTTGGTGCAGATACCTAAGGTCTAAAAACGGTATTTCGACTAGGCACGTTTTGAACGTATCAAATGATATAAACCCTCTCTGGTCCTATGGCTGAGGGTATAATAAGTGTCAAGGGTATAAAAAGTGTCATATCACACCCCAAAAATTTTACCAGTAATAACTGAAGTGGGAAGAAAATGGAATAGATCGGTCCTCTATTTCTAGTATGTCCTAAAAATAGTTCAACGTTTTCAAAAAAAAAAAAAAAAAAAAAGCAGTAAGTTCGGCCAGGCCGAACTTTGAATACCCTCCACCATTTGCAACGAATTAGGAAATTTTCAAAAAAAAAATCCATTAAAAATTCTTTTAAAATCTTTAAAATATCTAATATAGGAAGGTGCCAATATATAGGGGGGATATACGATATTGTGGTCATATGAAGACAAATTTATGTCTGGATGTAAAGTACCCAAAAGGAACTCCTTGTATGGACTTTCAGATAATTTCATTGGAAAAAGTGGCTAAAATCATCAAAATACCGAATATCGCGGGGTACCGTTATATGGGAGCTATACGTTATCGTTAACCTATATAGAGAATTCTCTGTCGGGGGGTAAAGTGCTCACAAAGAACCCCTTGTTACCATTCCGTTGAAAAATGTGGCTAAAAACATCAAAATACCAAATATCGAGGGTACCTTTATATGGGGGCTATACGATATAGTGGACCTGTATAGACAATTCTCTCTCAGGGGGTGAAGTACTCACAAGGAACTACTTGTGTGGATTTTAAGACAATTCCATTGAAAAATGTGGCTAAAATCATCAAAATGCCGAATATCGGAGTGGTACCGTTACATGGGGGCTATACGATATCGTGGACCGATATAGCCCATCTTCGAACTTGACCTGCCTGCAGGCAAAAGAGAGACCTGTGCAAAATTTTAGCTTCCTGTCTTAATTCGTTTAGACTGTAGCGTGATTACAACAGACGGACGCACGGACAGGGCTAAATCGTCTTAGAATTTTACGCAGATCAAGGAATGACGAACTTCATGGTGAAGGGTATAAAAAATGTAAAATGTGAAAGTAAAGAAATTAGTAGTTGTAAACCACCTGGTAGATCAGATCAAGTGCAGTTCATGCATTTTCTTCAAAAAAAAGCTCCCAACGATTTCCACATTTTTTAAAGATCACATTTTCAAAGATAAAGCAATTCCTAAGAAATTAATTTTCACCGCGTAGAAAGAAATCATTTTCACAATAATATAAATATTGGAAAAAAATAAATTACCCGAATTATGTAAAAATAAGTGCGAATTATATTTCCATATTTATATTATTGTTTTTCACTCATCTTCCTCCTCCTCCCAAAATCAACATCCTTTTTCCTTTTGTGAATGAATGAGTGAATGCTTCCTTAGCATAACAACACACCACAGGCATACCCACATATGTTTCCGGTTCAAAGAATATTAATGTGCCACAACAGAAGCAACACCACCAACAACAACGTAACATTTTTACATCTTTTCGCACAACCATTTATGCCGTCATAAAATGTTTTCCTTCGTTTTTTTTCTTCTTCTTCTCATATTTTCATATTTTTCTCGCTAATTAACAATAAATTTTTGCTGTATACACACACGAAAGATAATAACAATTAATATAAACATTTAATATTGTGTATTTATGATTGTTATGGTTAGTCGTTGTTTGTTATTGCTATTCTTCTTGGTAATGTTATATCCGCTACCTCAAAATTTCCCGCTCGAAAAATTATATTTACAATTTAAAAATCATCATCAAGGGGCGGAAAGGAAGGGCACTGACAGACCACAAAAAAAAAAGTGAGAAAAACTCAAATTGCATGTGTGATGATTCATGTGTCAATCAAATGTCAATGTCAGTTAAATCATCGTGTGTTTATAAAATATCCTAACACACTGAGTATGCTGTCGATATTTATGAAATGTGGGTGTGAGTGTGCGTGGGGATGACTGTGTGTGGCTGAGGATCAGTGTGAGTGGCAGGTGACGTAAAAATTATGCCAAAAATAATAACAAAATTTGGAAGCAACAACCTAAAATAAAAGAAAAAAAAATAAAACACACCAAGACAGACCATGAAATTGAAAAACACTTTTACTTTTTCGCTTTTCCTTATTTTCAATTATTTCATTTCAGGTGAGTTGAGGTGAGGTGAGGGAGCAAGCACATATACAATAATATGTGTATTTGTTGTGGAAATTATGGGGTAGTAGGAATCGGTATTATTATACCCTACACCATAAGGTGGTCAGGGTATTATGTCTTTGTGCATTTGTTTGTAAAAGGCAAAAGGAAACGAGATATACCCATAATTCCTTTTGATGATCTGCATAGAATCACATTCTGAGTCGATTTATGCATGTCCGTCCGTCCGTCTGTAAACAAAGTACAGATCGCATTTATTGCCCTATCCAGATGAAATTTTGCACAAATCATTTGTTTGGCCCAAGGACGAACCCTATTGAAATTGGAGTTAATCGGTCAAAATTTAGATGTAGCTCCCATAATATCTTCGTCCGATGTACCTTTTATTGTTCACCAAACGTCTAATGTTTGTCCAAATGGGATGGACAGTATGCCAAATTTGGTGAAGATCGGTTCAGATATAGCTATATATATAGCTATATATATATATATATATATATATATATATATATATATATATATATATATATATATATATATATATATATATATATATATATATATATATATATATATATATATATATATATATATATATATATATATATATATATATATATATATATTGTTCATCCGATTTGTTATATTTGTTACTCACAGCCGTAATATGCACTCCGTAACAACGATGTTCAAGGAAATATATGAAATACAGCTCAGAAATATCTTAAAAAAATTATCTAGAAGGTATTTCTGAGCTGCATTTGATATATTTCCCCAAATATTATTGTTACAGAGTGCATATTACGGCTGCGGAAGACAAAAATAACAAATCGGATGAACAATATATATGGGAGCTATAGCTATATTTGAACCGATTTCGATCAAATTTAGCATACTTATTTTCAGGCCTAATTAGGTTGTATCTGCAAAATTCCATACTATTCGAGCTGATATAACACGATTGGTGCACAATAAAAGGCAAATCGGACGAAGATATATATGGGAGCTATATCTAAATTTTTACCGATTATTTCAAATTTCAATAGGGTTCGTCCTTGGGCCAAACAAATGTTGTTTGGAAAATTTAATGTCAATCGGATAACAAATGCGACCTGCTTTTTGTTCACAAGAATACATGGACAGGGGGACGGACTGACATGCTTAAATCAACTCAGAAAGTGATTCTATGCAGATCATCAAGAGGAACTATAAGTCTATCTCGTTTCCTTTTGCCTGTTCCAAACAAATGCACAAAGACATAATACCCTGACTACTTTGTGGTGTAGGGTATAAATATTGACATGGGTGTCTGTAGTTAAGACGTGGAGGTGGTTTTGGAAACCCGTCCTATATTTGAATGAAAACTACTAAATGATACAAAATTTAGTATTGAGTGAAGGAATAAGGCTGAAATCCCAAAATTTTTATAGCCTCCACAAAAAAGAAAGTATGGAAGGTATGTTAAGTTCGTCATTCCGTTTGTAACTCATCGAAATATTAATTTTAGACCCAACAAAGTATATATATTCTTGATCAGCGTAAAATTCTAAGACGATTTAGCCCTGTCCGTCTGTCCGTCCGTCCGTCTGTTGTAATCACGCTACAGTCTAAACGAATTAAGATAGGAAGCTAAAATTTTGCACAGATTTCTCTTTTGTCTGCAGGCAGGTCAAGTTCGAAGATGGGCTATATCGGTCCACGATATCGTATAGCCCCCATGTAACTGTACCCCCGATATTCTGTATTTTGATGATGTTAGCCACATTTTTCAATGGAATTGTCTTAAAATCCACACAAGCAGTTCCTTGTGAGTACTTCACCCCCTAAGAGAGAATTGTCTATACAGGTCCACGATATCGTATATCCCCCATATAACGGTATCCCCCGATATTCGGTATTTTTATGATTTTACCCACATTTTTCATCGAAATTGTCTGAAAATCCACACAAGGAGTTCCTTGTGGGTACTTTATACCTCGGCAGAGAATTATCTATATAGGTCCACGATATCGTACAGTCTTCATATAACGGTACCCCCGATATTCGGTATTTTCATGTTTTTAGTTATATTTTTCAACGGAGAGAGAATTCTCTATATAGGTTAACGATAACGTATAGCTCCCATATAACGAAACCCCGCAATGTTCGGTATTTTGAAAATCTACACAAGGAATTCCTTGTGAGTACTTTACACCACAATATCGTATCGGCACCTTCCTATATTAGATATTTTAAAGATTTTAAAAGAATTTTTAATGAATTTTATTATTATTATTTTTTTTTTTTTTTTTTTTTTTTTGAAAATTTCTAATTCGTTCCAAATGGTGGAGGGTATTCAAAGTTCGGCCCGGCCGAACTTACTGCTTTTTTACTTGTTTATTAAGGTCTCGAACATTTATATCCAATTTTATGCGAAATCATAAACTCCATTTTCATTCGGATTTCTTGTCGAGATATAGCAAGTGCTAAAGAATCGCTGCGAAACAAGTCGCAAGTTACGATAGATAAAAGTATAGAAAATTGTGACCCTTTGGGGATGAGGTACCAGCAGATCTTGTGTTAGCTACAATTTGTGTGTGTGTGTGTGTGTGTGTGTGTGAATTTGAAGATAGTTGGATACTTCTTTCGCTTTCTTTGAGCGTTATGTTTTTTTTTAACCCTATGTGGGACGGGTAGCAAAAGATCTCTACCATCTTTATAACAGATCTTGTGTTGATGGAAATATTGAGATGTACCACATCTGGAATGGAATCGGATGCTGATTTCGCTTTTTATGAACTTCAAGGAAATTCAACATTTTGAGCGTTTGTGGAGGAAGTACCAGAAGTAGTGGACCGATATATTCCGTTTTACTACCAGGTCTTGGGTTCATAAAAATAGTAGGATGTGTGAAATTTGAAGACATCATATTTTTTAAGATTTATAATTATTCAAAATTTGACCCCTTGTGGGAGAGGCACTTGATGAAATGGACCAATATTATCCATTTTGGCACAAGACCTAGAACTGATGCAAATATTAAGATTTGCAAAATTAGAGCTAATTTAGATTATTGTTTCCCTTTCTGTGCAGAAAAAATTTTTTTTTGCAAATTTCGACAATTTGTGGAGGAGGTACTAGAAGGAGTTTTTCACACCAGACCTAGCACTGATGCAAATATTAGGATATGCAAAGTTGTGCAAAAAATATATTTTTTGAAAAATTCGACCTTTTGTGGGGGAGGTGCCAGAAGGATATTGCCAATCTCCGAACTCGATCTAAGTTTGACAAAAATATTACGATGTACCCAGTTTAGACCATATCGGATACTACCTTCGGGAGTTATCGTGCGAACCAGCCAGACAGACAGACGGACGGACAGACATCGCTAGATCGACTCCAAATGTTCTGAAACGGATTTGGTCCAACGAGACCTGGGGTCTAAAACCGTTATTTCAACTAGGCACGTTTTGACCGCATCTAATTATGTATACCCTCTGTAGCCATATGACTGAGGGTATAAAAAGTAATTGGTGATAGAATTAGGCGTGATAGTGCCATTTCTTTATATTTGGCCGAAAACCCACAAGTTGCTATCTTTAGAGCACTCCAGCATTAAAATGTGAATAAAATTCGGTGGTGAACCGCCGAATTTGGTTTTCTCCGATGAGAAAACATTCGTTGTCCAGCATTTTGTAAACAAACAAAATGATCGTGTTTATTTGTCAAAGAGGTCAGCTGAAAATGTGCACCTTCTGTTGGCCACCAGAACTCTAGCGCCATGGTGAGGGTGTGGGCCGCCATAACAGCCGATGGTCGCTCTCCGCTCGTATCAATCGACCGTAGCATTAGAATAAATGCCGAATACTATCGCGAAAATATTCTGGAGGGTGTATTAAGCTTAGGGCACACAAACATTTTGGCCGCAGACCTCGGACATTCTAGCAGGACTCAGTAACGTCGCACTCAACACGTACCACCCAAGAATGGTTACAAAATGATGTTCCTCGCTTCATTTGCAGAGCATACTGGCCACCAAAGTCTCCGGATATCAATCCGTTGGACTATTGTGTCTGGAGTATTTTGAAAAGCAAGGTTGGCATTAAAAGGTACCAAAGTGTCGATCATCTCAAGCAAGCACTTCGCCGGGAATGAGCCAAAATGCCGCAGAGCACCATTCGGCCATCGTGTGACGGTTTCATTGGCCGCTTGAAGGCCATAAAGGTGACCAATTCCAACAAATCTAAACTTATTCTAAAATTTGATGCTGTTTCCGACATTTTTGCTTTCATTCAATAAAATTAAAAAAATAAAATGTAAAAATGATGGCGTTTGACTTTGTTGCAGTTTTTCTTTATCTCACCCTGTATATGCCTGTGAACATATTATTATTGTTATTAGTTTCATTTTAAAAATACTCTACAATCATTACCAACAAAATTCCAGTGGGAGAAAAACAAAATCATCATTAACTCATATTTTTCTTTTTTCAGAATGACAGCTGATGACAGCCTTGCCTGCCAAAAAAAAACCTCTCAGACATTGTTTCATTGAAATTGAAGGTTTTTGTTAATGTTCTCCTTCAAAATTAACCAACATCACCGGGAACTAATTTTGTCTAGAGATTGCATTAAAAAAAAAAAACTTTCCTTGAACTAAACTTAAAAATAATGAACTAAAATTATTCCACTTCGACAAGTTTCCCCCATCCCTACCTACCTTCCTGTTAATTATCCACACATTTTATTTATTTCTATTTTCCTCCCAATGACATCAATTTGTATTTGCCTAACATAGATAAATCAAAGTAAAAAAAAAAATGTTAAAACAGAAGGAAATTTTGAAATTTGGTATTTTTTTAAATAATAAGGAAGACCATCGCATTTCAAATTCAAATACATTGTTTCTAAGCATATGGTCAAATTTTTGACATATTTTCTTAGTAGATTTTTAGTTGCAGATATACATACATGTATACAGCATAATGCAATGCACAATGGGGTGAATTGTCGTTAAAACCTCGAAAAAAATCCCAGATTTATAAATGCAAATTTAGCCAGGGAATAATGAAAAGTTCCACTATTTTGATCCAAAACGACTTATGGAAAAGTTCCTTCAGGATCATCATATTAAAAATATTAATAAAACGTTTCATATGAAGGCGGAAAGTCATTTAATTGTTGTTTCTTTAACAATATTAATATTTTTTTTTCCAGAAAAAATTTCATGGTTAAAAAACAATTGTTTATATGAAGCCGGAAATTCATTTATTTTTTTTTTTTTTTCAACCATCTACCATATATACAGCCACAGAAGCTTTACTAAAATAAAATTCAGGTTTAAAAAATTATTTTTAAAATTCCATAATTGTGGCTAGAAAAAATATTTTTAGAAAATCGGCCTTTGCAAAATTATTTAAAGACTTTGAAAATTTGTTTTTCAAATCAAAACCCACGAAAAAAATATTACTTTTTACAATCCATGACCTATGTCCAGAAAGAACATGATTTTTTAAATCCACGTTATTTATTCAGGAAGACGCTGCATTTGTTTCCCAGAAAATTAAAAAATTCTCTATATTTGATGAGAGGATCTTGATAGTTCTTCTATAAGTCCATGAAATCTATATAGTCGAAGTTACACAAAGACGGAAAGGCCTATATATATATATGAGGCGAATATCCTCCTCTGAATCGATTTCTACTAAATTTTCCGAGGCATTTGGTGCAGAGTTGACTTGAAATCGGATAAAGATATATATAGGAGCTATATCCAAATTCGAACCGATCTCCGTTTTTTGTATGCTGTATTTGATAGTTGGCACAAAATAGCGTTGTTATGGAGAGAATTGTATGGGTGTAAGGGACTAAAATTCGATGAAACATCGGATGAAACATGTATATGGATGTACTTTCTGCTAGGCTGAATTCGGTTGGAAGTGCCACATTTCACTTCATTTGGGCTGATATTAGCCATTTGGTGCACAAATAACCTGAAATCGGATAAAGGTATACATCGGAGCTATATCCAAATCTGAACCGATCTTAATACAACTTGGCAGAAGTATTTCTTAGCTCTATATTATATCTTGTACCAAATATGCATTCGAATGCATATTACGAATGTGAGGGACTTAAACACCAAATCGGATGAAACATATACAGGGTTGCCCATATTCGACGGACACATCTCGCAACGCCATAACTTTTGACAGAGATGTCACATCGCTTAATGACATACCACGTTTGAAGCGTCAGTCCAAGCAGATTTTTACCATGAACCAATACACGCCACGCGAGCGCTCTGAAATAGTGGAAATTTACAAGAAGTCAATTGTGAAAACTCAAAGTGCTTTTAAAACATTAAAAACTGTTAGAAGTGCGCCTTCTAAGAACACCATTAAGCGTTTATACGAAAAATTTTCGACTGGTAAAGCTCTTTCTTCTCCGAAGAGGCCATATAAAACTCGACCAAGGCGATCGGCCGAGAATATCGCTGCCGTACGAGCCAGTGTTGAGAGGTTCCCAAGAACATTCCAAAAACGCCGTTCTTAGCAGTTGGGCATGGCTCGGTCCACTTTACAACGGATTTTCCGCATTGATTTGCATTTGTTCCCGTACAAAATTCAATTGACGCAAAGAATGTTGCCTGCGGAAAAGCCTCGTCGATTGGAATGGGCCCAAAGGTGCGTCGAATATGGGCAACCCTGTACATGGGAGCTATGGGTATATCTGAACCGGTTTTCACCAAATTTTATGTACTTGCTCCTAGACTAAATTCGGTAGGATGCGCCAAAATTCAGGACATCTGGACCGATAATGGCCATTTGGTGAGCAATTAACCCGAAATTGCTTGAAGATATATTGTACGGGAGGTATATCTAAATTTGAACCGATTCTCATCAATTTCAATAGGGTTCGTCCTTAGGCCAAACAAATATTGTTTGGAAAAATGTCATCTCAATCGGATAATAAATGCAACTTGCATTTTGTTCACAAGAATACACACGAATATGGACAGACGGACTGACATGCATAAATCGACTCAGAAAGTAATTCTATGAAGATCGCCAAAAGTAAATATGGGTGTACCTCGCTTCCTTCTCCATGTAACAAACCAAAGACATAATACCCACACAACCATGTGGTTTAGGGTATAAATATTCTTCACCTATTCCAAACTAGATGCACCATAATATTTCTATCAGGTTAATATTAAGTGCAAAATAAAAACAAGTAAGCAAAGGCTACAGTCGAGCGGGGCCGACCGTTGAATACCCTACAACACTATAATAAACGATACAGTTTATATAGGCGAGATACTCGAAAGAATTCCACAAGATATTGTGACAAATAATAAAGGAAACCATCAGGTTTCGTTCTCTAATTTTCGAATAATAGCAACTTAAACTAATTTAAATGGTCTTCCTAGATCTGGAACCAATATTTCCCAAAGACCTATAATCTCTCGAAGTGGTAAAAGATTAACATTTAATATTGGTTTTTGACTGAAACGCATCTATATGAGATAAAGACATTTGACTATATTCTTCAACGGAATCAGCATTAACGAAATAGTCAGGAGTGCGTCTTTCCTGTATTTGTGAATTCTCCAAAAAGTCACTGGAATGGTCATTTTCGTATTTTGTCTACAAAAGTTGGCAAACTATTTCACACATTGAATAATTTTGGATGGCCATCCAAAACTGGCTTTTGCAATGTCCCGTAACCCTCATTCAAATGTGCATGAGGATCGGTTGATAATTACGACTTGCTGACAATTTTGCAGTTTTTTGGTCCATTTCAACCCCTAAATATACGGCGATCATCTCCAAAAAGAGTAGGCTTCTATTCTGACCCTCATCTTATAACCATGCAAAATTTCGTAAGTATCGGGCCATAAATGCGAAATTCCGCGTCGATTGGTCTATAATTGCGACCTGTATAGTTACTGCAAAATCCGACATTTTTTCAGTATTTGGTCCATTTGAACCCCTAAATATTATGCGATCATCTCCAAAAGAAATAGGGTTCTATTCTGACCTAAGCCCCACCTCCATTCTAAATTTCGTGAACATCGGGCCATAATTGCGACCTGTAGAGTGATTACAAATTAACATGGACAGACGGACAGACGGACGGACGGACATACATAGCTAGATCGACTCAGCTCGGCGAGCTAGGAAGATCCATATATACTTTCCTATGTGGGAAACCAATATTTCGAGGTGTTACATAAATTCTGGCCCAATCAAACTTATAATACCCCCAACACATAGTGTTGTAGGGTATAATTATTAAATATCTTAAAATCTTGCCTCAGAAAAATTTATTATCAATAAACTCATCAAGGTCTTTCAGCTTGGAACAAGCTTTTATTATCCTTCACCATTTGGAACGAATTTGGTAATTTAAAAAAAAAAAACTGTTAAAATTTTAAAAACACCGAATATAGCCGTTATTTTAGGGTCTATACGACGACGAGGACCTGCATAGGCAACTTTTGTCATAAGCCATTACAATATTCAAATGCGAGACTTGAAAAAAAATTCGGTCAATAATGTAGCTCATACCGAATACAGGGAGGAACCATTATATGGTTCTGCCATAGGCTGAAATATCCATTACGAACTTCAAATACCAATTTTGAAACAATATACCGAATATCGGGATATACCGCTAAACGGGGGCTATACGAAGACGCGGGCCTGCAAAGACAATTTTCTGTATTTGGCTGTAGTATCCATTTCGAACTTTAAATACTAAATTTGAAACAATTCCGGTAAAAAATGTCGCTAAAATCGCCAAAGTACGGAATATCGAAAGGTACCGTTATATGGGGGCTATACGAAGACGTGGACCTGCACAAACAATTTTCTGTCATAGGCAGTAGTATCCATTTCGAACTACAAATACTAAATTTGAAACCATTCCGGTAAAAATTGTCGCTAAAATCGTCAAAGTACGGAATATCGGGAGGTACTGTTATATGGGGGTTATACGAAGACGTGGACCTGCACAGACAATTTTCCGTCACAGAAAGTAGTATCCATTACGAACTTCAAATATCAAATTTGAAAGAATTCCGGTAAATAGTGTAGATAAAATCATCAAAATATCGAATATAGGAAGGTACTATTATATTGGGCCATACCAAAATGTGGACCTGCACAGACAATTTTCTGCCATAGGCTGAAATATCCATTACGAACTTCAAATACCAAATTTGAAACATTTCCAGCTTTATAATTTTAAATTTATTTTCGTACCAAATTCTGTCACTCATTCCAAATTTTGTTGAAATCGGACAAACATACTGTGTTTCGTGTATCAAATGTATGAGATTGGCCGAAATTTATTTGTGGAAGCAATTTCAAAACCTCAACTGATTTCAATATAAATTGGCATTTTTTTTTTAATTTTTGTACCATATTTTACCTCCTTTTATTTTTCGCGTTTGGTGCATCAATTATGTCAAATCTCCCGAAAATATATATATATGGGTACTAAATCCAAATCACAACCGATTTGTATATAATTTTCCAAATTTATTTGTGTATTCCGTCACTCATTCCGAATTTCATTGGAATATCGTGTTTGGTGTATCAGATGTGTAAAATCGGTCGAAAATATATATGGAAGCTATATCACAATCTGAATCCATTTCAATATAATTTGACAAATTTATTTTTTTTTTTAAATTTACCATGGAGGATAACTGTAAAACCATTGCACCCATTGGACCCACATCCAATTTTTGTGTTCAAAACTATTTGAACGTCTCCGTATGTAAAGCCTAAAAATCAAAAGTGGCCTTAATATCAAATTTCAGAATTTCAGAGCTATCCCTTCAAAATTCAAAAACAATTTACCACACATATCCAAAACAATCTAAATCTCACCATCCTAGATACCAACTGTGATCCAAAATTAGTACCATTAGGTACTTTTCGAACAATTGTAGTACGCATTTCCAAATCCACCTCTAAATCTCAACCCCAGATACCAACAGTAATTTAAATATTAAAATATTGTGTCATTCAATACTTTTCGTACAATTATAGTAGATATCTTCGAAACAGCCTTTCCAACCCAAATTTTAGATTTCAAGTACTATCTTTTCACCCAATACCGAATTGTACAAATTTTGTACTATAAGGAAACTATTGTGCACATGTAGTATACATCTCTAAAAACCACTTCTTTATTAACAACCTACCATCATCAGGGTCCCCAATACAAAATTCCCAAATTCAGGCTTCATCCGTTCATCCTAAACCAAATTAAGCACCATTTAGTAAAGTTCGCACACTAAGTACACATTTCCAAAACCACCTTCATATATATGAAACTTACTTTCCACTTTTGATTCTATGTTATCACTAAGCTTTTATTATACCCTACACCACAAGGTGGCCAGGGTATTATGTCTTTGTGCATTTGTTTGTAACAGGAAAAAGGAAACGAGATAGACCCATAGTTCCTTTTGATGATCTGCATAGAATCACTTTCTGAGTCGATTTATGCATGTCCGTCCGTCCATCTGTCCATGTATTTTTGTAAACAAAGTACAGTTCGCATTTATTGCCCTATCCAGATGAAATTTTGCACAAATCATTTGTTTGGCCCAAGGACGAACCCTATTGAAATTGGAGATAATCGGTCAAAATCTAGATATAGCTCCCATATATATTTTCGTCCGATTTGCCTTTTATTGTACACCAAACGTGTAATATCAGTCCGAACTGTATGGAATTTTGCACTTACAATCAGATTGGACCTGAAAATAAGTATGCCAAATTTGATCGAAATCGGTTCAGTTATAGCTTTAGCTCCCATATATATTGTTCATCCGATTTGTTAATTTTGTCCTCCGCAGCCGATAAAACACTCTGCAACAACAATATTTGGGGAAATATATCAAATACAGCTCAGAAATATCTTCGCCAAATTTTATCGAGATCGGTTCAGATTTGGATATAGCTCCCATATATAACTTAGTCCGATTTACTTTTTATTGTGCACCAAACGTCCAATATTTGTCTAAATGTGATGGAATTTGGCACTTATGACCGAATTGAGTCTAGAAGCTAGTATGTCAAATTTGGTGAAGATCGGTTCAGATATAGCTATAGCTCCCATATATATTGTTCATCCGATTTGTCATATTTGTTAACCACAGCCCTAATATGCACTCCGTAACCACGATATTTGGGGAAATATATCAACTACAGCTCAGAAATATCTTTGCCAAATTTTATCGAGATTGGTTCGGATTTGGATGTAGCTCCCATATATACCTTTATCCGATTCCAAATTAATTGTGCTCCAAATGGGCAATACAATTCCGAATTTAAAAGATACAAATGCTTCGGCACATTTAGTCCTTTGAACTTTAAATTATAATTATAATCATAGCGTGTATGATTGAATTCTCCCAAAAAAAACTTTTAATTGTTATGTGGAGCTCTACTTAATAAGCAAAGAGGTGTAGGGTATCATAAAGTCGGCCCCGCCCGACTTTAGGACTTTCTTTACTGGTTTTTTTCTATTTTTTGGTTGACTTGAAGCATAAAGAACATATACTGGTCTTTGGATGAGATGTCTCTTCGAAAATTATGGCTTAGTAGATTGATTTGTAAGGAGTAATGGAAGTTTTAGCTGAAAAAAAAAATATTAACAATAAAAACTAACAATTTTAACAAAAAAAAAAGTAAACTTGCTGTCCTTGTACTAAATCTTCTGAAAATATGGAAGAACTACTCCTGTCTGCCTTATACTTACAAAAAATATTTATAGCCGATCCGTGGCCTGTCGACTAGCTTCTTTACACACTTGCTGATCAATCAGATCCTAACCATTTTTGAAGTTAAGTACCATTTCAGAATTTTTCGTAACCTTAAAGTTCGAATTTCCAAAAATCCTTTGGTACATCTACCCGGCACTCCATTAGTGAGTCTCATTCCGAATTTCAGAATTCTAGCCCATTCCGTTTGTACAATATAACATTTTAAATTTGTATTATATTTTAGTACCTTTTAGTACGAATTTCCAAAAACCCAGCCTTATCACATGCCTACGCACAAGGACTGACTTGCAAAATTTCAGTACAGATTCTAGCCTTAGCCGCTTCGTATGGTCTCGGTCAGCCAGTTGTTTTAATTATATACATAATTTTATTTATTTCCTTTTACCTAAAAATATTTTCCATACATCCCACTGTGACTAAGATGGATGGCTATTTTGTTGTGGGACATATGCAGCAAGACAAAAGCCGGAAATTCTAAACAAAACAATGGAAAGTATGCCAATTTTTTTGTGTTAAATTTTTATTTTTTTTTATATTATTTGCTTATGGAATTTTTTTCTCCGACTTTGAAGGCATGGAGGGCCAAAGACTCATTTAGTTCAATGAATTATATTCGCTTGTACGTAATTCATAAACGTCATTTGTCATAGAAGACGTAGCTTCCTATTGGATAATATCACCGCCATACTTTTTGCCCGGTGACAACAACAAAATACAACCCCACACCCACACATATACAGACGTATGTCTATCCACTTTTGCCTATATTTAGAATTGCATCATTTGTGGCAGTGGGCGTATAATATTTTATATTCCATTTATTTGTATATTTTTTTCTTTGCTGTTTTTTTGCTCTTCCTCTTGTCCACTTGTCAATGATGTATTAAATAATCATTTCATGTATTATTTAGTCATAATTATGTGAAATAATTGTTGTTTTTCATTGTTGTTGTTATTGTTTGCATTTGTTTTTTTTTTTTTTTTTTTGGTGTGTCCGAAAACGTTTAAATGTGCCAAAAGATTTATTGTCTGTCATAAAGATTTAACGTTCCGCAAGTGACACTTCATTTCGGAATGGCCAATAAATTTGTAATTTTTACAACAACAACACCAAGAAAAACAACCCATACACAATTGAACGTCCACACTTTTATTGTCACTTAAAATCTGAGTAAAAATATACATGTCATATCGCAAAAAGGTCATCATTTGGACAAAATTTGTTTTTTTTAAATCTGTATGAAATAATGAATTTTTCAAAATTTCGACCCTTTGTGGGAGAGATAGTGGAATTATTTCAACGTAAAAATCTATATTACGAAATGTCTTGAAAATATGAAGAAACTAGTGACTTGACATAACGCCCAATCGACGAAAAATCGAAAATTCCTTTCGAGTTTAATGACCGCAAGTATTGCCGCAAGTTACCATTGTTTTTGAGCGTTAGGAAAAAAAACTAGAATTTTTATACCCTCAGACATATGGCTACAAAGGGGTATTTATCATTTGATAAGGACAAAACATGACTAGTCGAAATAACGGCCATAGACACTAGGTCTTTTTGAACCAAATCCGTTTCAAGACATTTGGGGTCGATCTAGCGATGTCCATCCGTCCTTCTGTCTGGCTTGCTGGTGCGCAGTATAACTCTCGAAGGGAGTATCCGATGTGATCCCAACTGGGTACATCGTAATATTATTATCAAACTTAGATCGAGTTCGAAGATGGACAATATCGGTAAACTCCTTTTGGTACCTCCCCAAATGTCGAAATTTTCAAAGAAAACATTTTATTGTACAGAAGAGAAAAGATGATCCGATTTTGCTCCAGCTTTGCAAATCCTAATATATCCATCAGTGCTAGGTCAGGTGCGAGAATGGACAATATCGGTGCAAAATTTTGAATAATTATAACTCTTATAAAATGTGATGTATGATGATCGGTCCACTCCTACTGGTACCTCCCCCGCAAAAGGTAGAAATTTTCAAAAAAAAATATTTTCTGCACAGAAAGAAAAACGATAATCCGATTTTGCTCTAACTTTGCAAGTATTAATATATGTACCTCGCCCATATAGGGTCCAAATTTTGAATATTTATAACTCTTATAAAATGTGATGTAAGAGCCCGATTGTCTTCAAAGACAAAGTGTCAAAATTTTGAATATCCTTGAAGCTCACAAAACACGAAATTTAGATCGGATTCCATTCAGACTTGGTACATATCAATATTCCCATCAACACAAGATCTGTTATAAAGATGTAGTAGGGATCGGATCATTTCTTCTGGTACCTCCCATACATAGGTTTCAAAATTTTGAAAAACAAAACGCCCAAAGAAAGCGAAATAAGCATTTAACTCTCTTCCAATTTCACACATACAAACATTTTTGCTAACACAAGACCCGTTGTGAAGATGATATATATCTGCGGACCCCTTCTGGCACCTCGTCCACAAAGGATCACGCCATAACTTCCTAAATATTTCTCTCAACCAGAAACCTGAGATGAATATAGAATTTATGATTTCGCATAAAATTGAATACGAACTTTTGATTTTCTTGTAATTTTTCTCAAACCAGTATTTTTATCTGCATTTGATTAAGTATGAAAATGGAATAGTTCGGTCGACCTGTTTTCTTCCAAGTGATTTAGAAGAATTTCCAAAAGAATTTTAGTTTAATTTAATTCTTTGGTTCCTCTTCTATTGAGCTTACGATCTCTTCACTTGGGTAAAAGAAAAAAAACATTTTGTCATAGGTGTCATTTTATAATTACTCCTGGAGAGAATATCCCAGACAAAAAGCAAGGGAACTGATGTGGATTAATCGCTTTTTCGAAACCTAAGTATTCCCTGCCTTACAACAAAAGTTATTTTAATAAAAACAAATGTTGTTTTAGCTAGCCCCACCTCCATGCTAAATTTCGTGAGGATAGGGCCATAGTTGCGACCGGTAGAGTGATTATAAATTAACATGGATAATGGACAGACGGACGGACGGACATACATAGCTAGAACGACTCAGCTCGGCTAGATAGGAAGATCCATATATAGTTTCCTATGTCGAGACCAATATTTTGAGGTGTTACATAATTTTTGGACCATTGGGTAATTAAGGACTTCTTGAAACTGAATTAATTTTTTTAAGTTTTTTTTTTTCTAGGTATTTGTGTTTGAAATCCGGGGATTTTCAAGGAATTCCTAACAAGGATAAAACATAGGTCTCTATGCAAGGGAAACCTTTCTGACCAAGAAATCAGGGGTATATATGCATTCTAGATCAGCTCAAAAACCAAAATCTACTTAGTGATGTTTATCAGCACGTCTATTGTAATCATGCTAACCTTTGAACGAATTGAAATAGAGCTAAAAGTTTGTACATATGTGTATTATGTCAGTTTGCAGATCAAGGTCGTAGATTGACCATATTATATTTGTTTAAAATTCCGTATATGTAGTTCGTACTTAATTCCATCTCCACTGGCGAAACATTTTTTGTATAGCTCCACGTTTTCCTAAATATTTTATCACGGGATGGTTCACAATTAATTACAATCAAAAACCAGTAAAGAAAGTCCTAAAGCCGGGTGGGGCCGATTTTATGATACCCTACACCACTTTGCTAATTTAGTTGAGCTCCACATAACAATTAAAAGTTTTTATGGGAGAACTCAATCATACACCCAATGATTATAATTATAATTTAAAATTCAAAGGACTAAATATGCCGAAGCATTTGTATCTTTTAAATTCGGACTTGTATTGCCCATTTGGTGCAAAATTAATTTGAAATCAGATAAAGATATATATATTGGAGCTATATCCAAATCGGAACCGATCTCGATAAAATTTGGCAAAGATATTTCTGAGCTGTGTTCGATATATTTCCCTGAATATCGTTGTTACGGAGTGCATATTACGGCTGTGTGTAACAAATATGACAAATCGGATGAACGGTATATATCGGAGCTATAGCTATATCTGAACCGATCTTCAAATTTGACACACTAGCTTCCAGACTCAATTCAGTCGTGAGTGCCAAATTTCATCCCATTTGGGCAAATATTAGATGTTTGGTGCACAATCAAAGGTAAATCAGACGAAGTTATATATGGGAGCTATATCCAAATCTGAACCGATCTCGATAAAATTTAGCAAATGTATTTCTGAGCTGTATTTGATATATTTCCCCAAATATTGTTGTTACAGAGTGCATATTACGGCTGCGGAGGACTAAAATAACAAATCGGATGAACAATATATATGGGAGCTATAGCTATATCTGAACCGATTTCGATCAAATTTAGCATACTTATTTTTAGGCCTAATTTGGATCTATATGCAAAATTCCATACTATTCGGGCTGATATTACACGTTTGGTACACCATAAAAGATAAATCGGACGAAGATATATATGGGAGCTGTATCTAAGTTTTTACCGAGTATCTCCAATTTCAATAGGATTCGTCCTTGGGCCAAACAAATGATTTGTGCAAAATTTCATCTGGATAGTGCAATAAATGCGGACTGTACTTTGTTTACAAAAATACATGGACAGACGGACATACGGACGGACGGACGGACATGCATAAATCGACTCAGAATG
The DNA here is from genome assembly GCF_030504385.1 of Musca domestica. Lineage (NCBI taxonomy): Eukaryota > Metazoa > Arthropoda > Insecta > Diptera > Muscidae > Musca > Musca domestica. The sequence goes on along the minus strand of NW_026712114.1, from coordinate 11,678,210 downwards.
TGATTCTATGCAGATCATCAAAAGGAACTATGGGTCTATCTCGTTTCCTTCTGCCTGTTACAAACAAATGCACAAAGACATAATACCCTGACCACCTTGTGGTGTAGGGTATAAAAAAACATTCTCACAGTATATCTATAGGTGAAAATAAATCCCTTGGAACTTACTAAAACTCGTACCAGAAACCCACTGTCTTCCGAAAACATTTCATATCGTTATACAAGGTGAGATGAAAAAAGTGCAACCAACTTCAGACTGCTGTCATTTCTAACCCACTCGTCCAAAAACTGTTAAAATTATTCCGGGGAAACCGGATTATATTGTTTACAAGAGTACAAAAGCATTTTTGTGAGAATTTTCCAGAAAAAGTTATTCGTGATCGAATTCTAGCGTGAAAGTGTGATTTCTTTATATTTGGCTGGAAAACCACAAGTGGCTATCGCTAGAGCATTCCAGCCTTTAAATGTGAATAAATCTTTTGTATCTCGTACCATCGCTCGTTAATGTAGTCCGACGACAAGGAGGTGGGCGGAAAAAAAAACAGCAACATCAGCTGAAATGGTTCGAAAAGTAAAGAAGCGACTTGATCGAAACCCGCGTCGCAGTGGTCGAAAAATGGTTCGTGAGCTAAACATATCGCAATATTCCATTCGGCAAATATTGAAAAAAAAAAATGAGCTCGGGGTAAAGCCATTGAAATTCCACAAGTGCAAGAACTTACACCGCAACAGAAAGAAGATAAACTCAAACAAGTTAAAAAGCATTAAGTTCGGCAGGGCCTCCACCATTTGTAACGAATTTGGAAATTTTTCTAAAATTATAATCCATTGAAAATTCGGTCAAAATCTTAAAAATACCGAATATAGCCGTTATATTAGTGTCTATACGACGTGAACCTACATAGGCATTGTTTGTTATAAGCCATTATCATATTCAAATTCGAAAAATGGAATACACGGTGAATAATGTAGCTAAAATCATCAAAATACCGTATATAGGGAGGTACCGTTATATCGGAGCTATTCGAAGACCTGGACCCGCATAGACAATTTTCTGTCATAGGCTGTAGCATCCATTACGAACTTTAAATACGAGGTACTGATATATGGGGCCTATGCGAAGATCTGGACTCCAAATACGTAATTTGCAACTGCTCCGGTGAATAATGACGCTTAAATCATCAAAATACCGAATATAGGGAGGTACCGTTAAATGGGGGCTATACGAAGACCTGCAAAGACAATCTCCTGTCATGGGCTGTAACACCTGTTACAAACATCAAATACCAAAATTGAAACAATTCCGATGAATATTGTCGCTAAAATCGTCAAATTACCGTATAGAGTGAGGTACCGTTATATTGGAGCTATACGACGACGTAGACCTGCACCGACAATTTTCTGTCTTAAGTTGTAGTGTCTGTCTCGAACTTCAAGTACCAAATTTGAAACAATTCCGGTGAGTAATGTCGCTAAAACCATCAAAATATCGAATATAGGGAGGTATCGTTACATTGGGGCTATATGAAAACGTGGACCTACATGACGCATTTACGAACTTAACCTGCCTACTGGCAAAACAAACATGTGCCTTTTATCTCAATTTGTTCAAAAGATAGCGTAACTACAACAGACAGACGGATAGACAAACAGACAGACATCGACTTAGAATTTTACGCTGGTCAAGAATATATAAGCATTGTTGGGTCCGACATGAGTATTTCGAGGAGTTACAAACAGAATGGCAAAGTTAATATACTCTCCATAGTATGGTGGAGGGTATAAAAAGCTAAAGTGTTGCTTCGCTTGGCCGAAAGTGGTGAACTGCCGAATTTGATTTTCTCCGATGAGAAAACATTCGTTGTCCAGCAGTTTGTAAACAAACAAAATGATCGTGTTTAATTACCAAAGAGGTCGGCTGAAAATGTTCACCTTCAATTGGCCACCAGAACTCAAGCGCCGGCCATGGTGATGGTGTGGGCCGCCGTAACAGCCGCTCTCTGCTCGTATTAATCGACCGTGGCATAAGAATAAATGCCGAAAATTATCGCGGAAATATTCTGGAGGGTGTATTAAAGCCTTGGGCACGCGCGACCCAAGAATGTTTACAAAATGGCCACCAAAATTTCCGGATATCATTCCGTTGGACTATTGTGTCTGGAGTATTTTAGAAAGCAAGGTTGGCAGTAAAAAGTACCAAAGTGTTGATCACCTCAAGTAAGCGGTTTCATTGGCCGTTTGAAGGTCATAATTCGTGCCAAAGGTGATCAATTCGAACAAATCTAAACTTATTCTAAAATTTGATGCTATTTCCGACATTTTTTGCTTTCATTCAATAAAATTAAAAAAAAAAAAAAAATTACACATTATGGCGTTTGACTTTGTTGCAATTTTTTTACACCCTCCACCTTGGGTATATTAACTTTGTCATTCCGTTTGTAACATCCATAAATATTCGTCGTAGACCCCATAAAGTATATATATTCATAATCAGCATAAAATTCTAAGTCTAAGTCTGTCTGTCTGCTGAAATCACGATACAGCCCACATTATTTGACGTAAAGCGCCAAAATTTAGCTGAAAATTGATAGTTGTAGATCATTATGGGTCCCAGTTCGTGCGGCGAGTCATTGAAATTATAGGTCCACGTTTTGGTATAGCCCCCATATAATGGTACCTCCCGATATTCGGTAATTTGATGATTTATGCCACATTTTTTCACGGATTTGTCTAAAAATTGGTATTTGTTGGTCATAATGGGTTCCAGCTCCGGTGGCGAAACATTGCATGTATGGGTTCACGATTTGGTACAGCCCCCATATAACGGTACCTTCCGATATTCGGTAATTTGATGATTTTTGCCACATTTTTTCCCGGATTTGTCTGAAAATTGGTATTTCTAGATCATAATGGGTTGTAGCTACTTTGGCGAAACATCGCATGTGTAGGTCCACGATTTGGTTTAGCCCTCATATAACGGCCTCCCGATATTCGGGAGGTGGAGGGTATTAAAAGTTTGGCCCGGCCGAACTTAATGTTTTTTTACTTGTTTTATCTTGCCCTGTATGTAGTTTGGAGAAACATTTTCTATATAGGTCCACGTTTTCCCAAAGGATATGTAACGGTATTTGGGGGATTTAAGCCACATTTTTTCACGGAATTGTTCCAAACTTGATATTTGATATTCACAATACATTTCAACAACCCAAAAAAAATTAAAGTTAAATATTTGGAATATATACATGTATATACATTTCGAAGGGTGTCCGGCCTCTTGGGCCGCCACCCTTCTATGTCCGTAAGCTAGGTGTATATATGTCATCAAATCGGCTGATATCTTATAACTTATTAAATTTGAATTTTCCATTTTTCAGAGTCTCCTCAATCTGGCCGTTTACCGGCTAATCAAATTTTATTTTGAATTCTCTCCGAATCTAGTTTTTCAATTTCTATTGCTGTTAAAATGGAAAATAAATTTTTCCATTTCGTTTGGAAAGGCAATAAATCTGCCCGCCACAAGACAATCTAATTGATATTGAAATATTTTTTATTTTGGAAATTAATGTGACATTTTGTTATGGGGTTATAAATTTTTCTTTTAAAGTCTTTCATCTTTTGTGTTTTTAATGCTAATTGTATCTGTCATAACATTTAGGGGTCGGTTTGCCGAAATTCTTTTGAACATGGTGACGTATGATTGCTGTGGAGGTGTTGCTAACACATACGCAAAAAGAAGATGAATCTTGGACATCTGCTGGATCACTTTATGGACCCCACCCCTCTTCTATGGCCGTAATAAAAATCTGAACCAAATAATTTCTCAATATTCATTTGTAATAATTGAATAGAGGGGAGAGAGAGAGAGAGCAGAATGTCCCTCTGCCAGCCCTGACTTCATGTGCTCCATGCTGGCGTCATTCTGCCTGATTTAGAATGACTTGCTTGCCGCAAAGAAACAACATTTTAACGCTTATCAAAGGGAATCCGGAGTGAATCATTAAAAACCCATAAAACTTAATTTTCCAAATGAAACAAAACAAAAAATAATATTTCCGGCTGTTTGGTAATTATGCTGACATAAACAGCCGCATACATAATAATATATATGTGTGTGTATGTTTATGGGGATTACAACAACAAAATAGTTTCAATAAAGGCAATAAAAACAGAAGAAGAATTATTTTTTTCTTTTTTTTGGTTTTTTTTTTTTTTTTGTTTAAAAAAAATACTTACCGAGTTAATGGTAGCCATGATGACGACGGAAGTGACGAGGACGAGGATAAGGGAATCGGTGTTGGATTTGTACGGGCAACTACTACAACACTAACACGCTGATGATGACGATGGCTATGGAGGTGTTGGTGGTAGTGGTAGTGGTGGTGGTGTTAGCAATGGACGATAGCGATGACGATGATGATTCTGATACTGACTGAGATTTTTTAATGCTGATGATTTGTTCTTTTAGTTTTTCCTGGTTTTTGTTTCTTGTTTTTTTTTTCTGTTTTGGCTGGGACTATGGCTGTCGGTGTCTTTCGTCGATGATTTATAATTTTTTTTTTTTTTTGACTATCAGTTTGTTTTTTTGTTGTTGCTGCGCTTTGCTTGATTTATTTTTCTGGCTTTTTTCCTGGCGTTTTTCATTAATATGGCTGATGATTTGATTTGATTTTGCTCTGTGGTGTTGGTGGTCTGTGGCTCAAAAAGCGGGAATTTCTAATAATTCGTTTGTTTTTTCAAATTTGGTGGTGGTGGTTGTGGGGGAACAAGCGGTTTTGTTTGGTTTTTTTAGACAATTTTCTTTTGTTGCTGTGATTCTGGCTGTTCTGATCGCTGATGACTGATAACTTGGCCAAGACAGAGCCTAAGTTTGTGGCTGTTGTTGTGGTTCTTTTGTAGGTGGTGGTGGTTATTGTGGTAATGGCGGTCGTGGTTGTGGTGGTGGTAATGGAACTTGTGATGATGCTGATGATAATGGTGGCTATGTCGGTGTTGGTGGTTGTGGTGGCTGAGGGGGGCGACAACGACAACAACAACATAAATCATAAAATCTGCAAAAATGAATAATAAAAAAAGAAGAGAAAATAATTAAATGAAACATAATCAGAATTTATGACTTAAAAAAATTTAACACAGAGGATTAAATTAAGGTTAATGCAAAAATATAATTAATTTTATATTTTGGAAATAAAAATTTAATTTTTTTTTTCTTATATTTTTGTGCATACATATTTTATTAATTAATTAACTAATTATTTTTTTTTTGTTATTTACATAAATAAAAAAGAAATATTATATTTAATTATATTTTTAAAATGTATATTTTTTTATAAAGCCTATAAAGATCGTATATCATAGAAAGGAATACACATTTATGGGTTGCTTATAGAAGGTACCATATTTCAGCCTCCTTCTCTTCTTCATCGTATCTGATATTCACAAAAATATCTTATCCCATATAATAAAAAAATAGAATATAACACAAAATCCCACAATAATTTCCCAAATCAAATACCAACAAGTAAAAAAGCAGTAAGTTCGGCCGGGCCGAAATTTTAATACCCTCCAACATTTGGAATGAATTAGAAAATTTTCAAAAAAAAAAAAAAAAATAAATAAATAAAATTTATTAAATTCTTTTAAAATCTTTAAAATATCTAGTATAGGATGGTGCCGATATATGGGGGATATACGATATTGTGGACGTATAAAGACAAATCTATGTCTGGGTGTAAAGTACTCACAAGGAACTCCTTGTGTGGATTTTCAGATAATTCAATTGGAAAAAGTGGCTAAAATCATCAAAATACCGAATATAGGGGAGTACCGTTATATGGGGGATATACGATAGTGTGGACCCATATAGACAATTCCGTTCAAGAGGGTACAGAGCTCACAAAGAACTCCGTGTGTGGATTTTCAGACAATACGATTGGAAAATGTGGCTAAAATCATCAAAATACCTAATATCGCGGGGTACCGTTATATAGGAGCTATACGTTATCGTCAACCTATATAGAGAATTCTCTGTCGGGGGGTAAAGGGCTCACAAACAACCCCTCGTGTACAAAGAACCCCTTGTGACCATTCCGTTGAAAAATGTGGGTAAAAAAATACGGAATATCGGGGGTACCGTTGTATGGTGGCTATACGATATCGTGGACCTATATAGATAATTCTCTGCCGAGGTATAAAGTACCCACGAGGAACTCCTTGTGTGGATTTTCAGACAATTCGGTTGAAAAATGTGGGTAAAATCATCAAAATACCGAATATCGGGGGGTACCGTTATATGGGGGATGTACGATATCGTGGACCTGTATAGAAAATTCTCTCTCAGGATGTAAAGTACTCGCAAGGAACTACTTGTGTAGATTTTAAGACAATTCCATTGAAAATGTGGCTAACATCATCAAAATACCGAATATCGGGGGGTACCGTTATATGGGGGCTATACGATATATAGACAATTCTTTTTGAGGGGGTAAAATGCCCACAAGGGACTCCTTTTGTTTAATTTCAGACAATTCCTTTGAAAAATGTGGCTAAAATCAACAAAATACCGAATACCGTTATATGGGGGCTATACAATATCGTGGACCGATATAGCCCATCTTCAAACTTGACCTGCCTGCAGACAAAAGAGAGATCTGTGCAAAATTTTCCTATCTTAGTTCGTTTAGACTGTAGCGTGATTACAACAGACGGACGGACAGGGCTAAATCGAAAAAATCTCCAATCACGGTAAGTCTACGCAATTTAATCTTCCGAACTATTTGAGAAACAGACGGTGGTTTTACCCTACAACAACAACGACTTTTATGCAAAGGTACTGGAAAAAAAATCTGTAAGAAAGTCCTTTAAAATATTCATTCAGTTCAAAAGGCAGCCAGACGGTTTTAGACACTTTGGACCAAATCCGTTTTAGGATATTTGGAGTCGCTCTAGCGATGTCCGTCCATCCATCAGTCTGGCTGGTGCTCCCGATAACTCTGAAGGAACTATCCGATTTGGTCTTTACTTGGCGCATCGTAATATTATTATCAAACTTAGACCGAGTTCGGAGAGTGCCAATATCGGTCCACTCCTTCTTGTACCTCCCTAAAAAAAGTTCGAAATTTCAATAAAACAAATATTTTACTGCATGGAAAGAGAAAGAATAATCCGATTTTGCTCCAATGTTGAAAATCATCAGTGTTAGATCAGATGCGAAAATGGACAATTTCGGTAAACTCCGTCAAGTACCTCCCCCACAAATGGTCAAAATTTGGAAAAATTATAACTCTTATAAAATGCGATGTAAGAGTCCGATTGTCTTCAAATTACACACATCACAATACTTTTAGTAACCCAAAATCTGGTGTGAAGATGGAATACGTCGGTCCTCCTTTCCTAGTACCTCCCCCACACATTTTGAATACTCATAAAGCTCATAAAATACGAAGTTAAGATGCGATTCCATTCAGATTTGGCACATCTCAATATTTCTATCAACACAAAATTTGTTATAAAGATGGTAAAGATCGGACCTCTCCTTCTGGTACCTCCCCCACAAAGGATTCAAATTTTAAATAACCAAAACTATCATAACATCCGAAAGAAGCATCCAGTTCTCTTCAAAATACACCCGTCAAAATATTTTTATTAACCCAATGTCTGGTATGAAGATGAGATATATCGGACAACTACTTCTTGTACCTCCCCCCCAAAGGGTCAACATTTTGAGTACCCATGAAGCTTATAAAACGCGAAAATAAGATACGATTCCTTTCATACATGGTAGATCTCAATATTTTTATCAACACAAGAGTTGTTATAAAGATGGTAGAGATCGGACAATTTCTTCTCAAAAATTTGCACATATCTCCTATGAAATATAGGAAGCAGTCGCTATACATCAAATCTGGCAAATTGTAATATTTAAAAATTGGCTCGTGACCTGAACATATCGCAATATTCCTTTCAGCAAATATTGAAAAATTAGCTCGGGGTAAAGCCACTGAAATTCCAAAAAGCAAGAACTTACACCATAACAGAAAGAAAATAGACTCAAAAGAGATAGAGTTGCTTCGCTTAGCCGAAAGTGGTGAACTGCAGAGTTTGGTTTTCTCCGATGAGAAAACATTCGTTGCCCAGCAGTTTGCAAACAAACAAAATGATCGTGTTTACTTGCCAAAGAGGTCAACTGAAAATGTGCACCTTCGGTTGGCCACCTGAACTCAAAGGACGACCATGGTGATGGTGTGGGCTGCCATAACAGCCGGTGGTCACCATCACCATCAGCACCATCGCATTCAGCACGCACCACCCTAGAATGGTTACAAAATGAAGTTCCTCGCTTCATTTCCACAATGATTACCAAAATCTCCTGTTACCAACCCGTTGGACTATTGTGTCTGGAGCATTTTGGAAAGCAAGGTTGGCACTAAAAAATACCACCGAGTCAATCACCTCAAGCAAGCGCTTCGCTGGGAATGAGCCAAAATACCGCAGATCAACATTCGGGCAGCGTGTGACGGTTTCATTGGCCGTTTGAAGGCCATAATTCGTGCGAAAGGGGAACAAATCTAACCTTATTCTAAAATTTGATGCTATTTCCGATATTTTTTGCTTTCATTCAATAAAATTGAAAAAAGATTAAAAATCAAAAAAAAAAATTGTTGCAGTTTTTTTATTTCACCCTGTATATCTATGAATGTTTCCGCATGTTTATATGAAAAAAAAACACCCGCATAAACCACCGATTTTTTTGTGTACGACAATGATGAATTATACGGCATATATTCTCTACACACATACATATATATATTAAAAATACAGACACACAGAAAACGACAATAACGTCTTGCGGACAAATGAAAATGTCTGTGAAAAAATATATTTAAATAATTTAATATCAACGCCAACAATTCACAGAGAACTATTTCACATTAATAACATTGAATATTAACAATTGGCCTTCAAGCCTTTAAATAAGCCTCTCTTAGCTGATAAATTATTTTCATCTAATACCCGATATTCCAGATGTAATAAGAAACTCTAAAAAAAAACTAAAATTAAAAATTTTGGCCTACTTTGCAATTCCAAAAATCGGCAAGTGATCGCCCGTAAAACTACTCCAAACACCATATCCATTTTAGAATAATATTTTGAAGTATTTTCTAACAAAATTGCCAATACATTTTATTGTAAGATCCATCTTTTTGTTGTAGTTAAACGTGTTTTCAACAAAACCTCATTTTAAACATTTAGAAAATTTGAACACGGTTTCGTATACATAATTTCTTTATCTGTCAATACTCATACGCCACAATATCCAAATAGAAATGGAATTCTTATTGTCAGTCGATAACCAATTTAAAATACCATTTTACTATGTTCCACTCTCGCACATTACTTCTCAGAATTGCTCAGACACACATACACACACACACATACATCCCATAATAAAAATGAAATGAATGGACGAGAATATTCAGAATTGCCAACAGCTGAGGCGCCTGTCATGCTAGCCGTCTAAAGTTTGCTGTCTTACAATTCGTATTATTTTATTGGGTTTAGATAGTTTGCGTTGCTATCGTTTTGTTTTTCTTGTGAACTATTTAATAGGGAATACAGAATAAGGCATGAACACGACAAATTTATAAGCAAAAAAAATCATTAATAATTATTTTGCAATAATGGGACGATGTCCAGAATTCCAAGAAATCAGATTGGTAATGTCTTGTACTTCTGGGGTTTACAATAAAATGAAAGAAATTTTCTACGCAATTTTTTCTATTTCTGCCGAACAAATGTTAAAAAAAATTCTCATTCATTTAAAAGCCCTCTGTCGTATTGCTATGATAAAGAAAAACCAGCTATAGAAAAACCTCAGCAAATGTTCGATTATTAAAATATATTTTGATTTCTGTTACGGTTATTCAAATTGTTAACCCTCTATGGAGCAGGTTCCGAAAGAATGGGTCAATATTATCCATTTTGTATCGGACTTAAATAAATATCATATATATATATATATATATATATATATATATATATATATATATATATATATATATATATATATATATATATATATATATATATATATATATATATATATATATATATATTTTTTTTTTTTTTTTTTTTTTTTTTCATAAAGTGAAGGATGTAACCAATATAGCCCAAACCTGTCACATCGCAATATATATATATATATATATATATATATATATATATATATATATATATATATATATATATATATATTGCGATGTGACAGGTTTGGGCTATATTGGTTACATCCTTCACTTTATGTCAAATATGTTAGGAAATGTTAAAATATGCGTGAGGTGACAGACATAGTCGACCGAAGTATTCAATTTTCCTACTTCTGTAATAAAGATTCTGATAGATATTGGTATATGCAGAATTACAAGAAAATCGAACATTTATATCCACTTTTATGCAAAATCATAAATTCGATATTCAGCCCAGGTTTCTGGTTGAGAGAAATATTCAGCTATAGCAAGTTGTAAAGATTCACTGACATGTTTCGCAAGTTACGACAGATATGTAGGGTTGCCCATATTCGACGGACCTTTGGGCGCTTTGGGTCCATTCCAATCGATGAGGCTTGTCCGCAGGCAACATTCTTTGCGTCAATTGAATTTTGTACGGCAACAAATGCAAATCAATGCGAATAATCCGTTGTAAAGTGGACCGAGCCATGCCCAACTTCAGAGAACGGCGTTTTTGGGATGTTCTTGGGGACCTCTCAACACTGGCTCGTACGGCAGCGATATTCTCGGCCGATCGCCTTGGTCGACTTTTATATGGCCTCTTCGGATTAGAAAGAGCCTTACCAGTCGAAAATTTTTCGTATAAACGCTCAATGGTGTTCTTAGAAGGCACACTTCTCACATTTTTTAATGTTTTAAAAGCACGTTGAGTTTTCACAATTGACTTCTTCTGTTGAATGTAAATTTCAACTATTTCGGAGCGCTCGCGTGGCGTGTATTGGTTCATGGTAAAAATCTGCTTGGACTGACGCTTCAAACGCGGTATGTCATTAAGCGATGTGACATCTCTGTCAAAAGTTATGGCGTTGCCAGATGGGTCCGTCGAATATGGGCAACCCTGTATATTTAATCTTCACAACAGACTTTGCGTTACCTTTTGTGGGGGAAGTACGAGAAGAAATGGTCAGATCTATACTATCTTCATAACAGATCTTGTGTTAAAAGAAGTATTGAGATGTACCAAGTCTGAATAGGATCGGATGTTTATTTCCCGCTTTATGAGCTTCATGGAAAAAAATTTTGACTCTTTGTGGGGGAAGTACCAGAAGGAGTGGACCGATATATTTCATCTTCACAGCAGATCTTGTGTTAGTAGAATTCATGGGATGTATAAAATTTGAAGAGAACCGGATGCTAACTTCGGATTTTATTATCGTTTTTTGTTATTCAAATTTTTGACCTTTGTGGGGAAGTTACTAGAAGGAATGGTGCGATATCTTCCATTTTTAAAACAGATCCTGTGTTGATAGAAATATTCAGATGTACTAAGTCTAAATGGAATCTGGTATTAGCTTATTATGTGCCTAATGGATATTTAAAACATCGACTTTTTGTGGGGGAGGTACTTGATAGAGTGAATCCTTATTGTCTATTTTCGCACCTGAACTAGCACTGACGTAAATATAAGGATATGCAAAGTTGAAGCCAGAAAGAGTGGACCGATGTGTTTCATCATAAAACCAAACCTTGGCTTAAGAAAATTATTGGGATGTGTGAAATTTGAAGACAATTGGACTTCAAAAAAATCAAAATTTTGACCCTTTGTGGAGGGGGTACTTGATGGAGTGAACCGATATTGTCCTGATTTTTGCACCTGACCTAGCACTGACGCAAATATTAGGATTTGCAAAGTTGGAGTAAAATCGGATTGTCGTTTCTCTTTCCGTGCCGAAAATACATTTTTTTTAAAAATTTCGACCTTTTGTGGGGCATGTACCAGAAGGAGTAGACAGATATATTCCAACTGAACACCAGACTTCGGGTTAAAAAAAAAATATGGGGATTTGTGAAATTTGAAGACAATCGAACCATTACATCACATTTTATAAAAGTTGAAATTATTCAAAATTTTGACCCTTTGTGGGGGAGATACTTGATAAAGTGAACCGATATTGTCCATTTTCGCATCATACTAAACACTGATGCAAATATTAAGATTTGGCAAGTTAGAGCAAAATCGGATTATAGTTTATATCTTTGTGCAATAAAATATTTGTTTTGAAAACTTTGACCCTGTGTGGGGGAGCTACCAGAAGGAGTGGACCGATATTGTCTATCTCAGAACTCGATCTAAGTTTGATAATAATATTACGATGTACCAAGTTTCGACCAAATCGGATACGATCGTCGAGAGTTATCGTGCGAAACTGCCAGACAGACGAACATCGCTAGATCGACTCCAAATGTCCAAAAACGGATTTGGAACAAAGAGGCCTAGGGTCTAAAATCGTTATTTCGATTCGGCACGTTTTGGACATATCAAATGATATATACCCCACCCTCTCTGGCCATATGGCTGAGTGCATAAACCGCATATTGTGACACATATTTAGTTGTAGTTATAAATCCTAACATTGCTAGTTTTACAACGATGGCCTCAGGGACAGACATTTACGATTTTTTAAAAAAGAAAATCAAATTTACTAAAATAATTCCCATTGTAATTCCCTATTTTTGTAATGTTTTTCCTTGGGAATACCCTCCGCAAACCCACAAAGAAATGTCCATTGTTGTCGACATTATCTCAACTGTTCTCAAAAAGAGAACAATATTACAATATTCTTTAATTAAGGAACACGCAAAAAAAATATCGTGTTTAGATGTTTACAACTGCAATAAAAACAACAAAAAGGAAAACAAAGACAATAATCAGACATGTGTGATTTTCATACAGTGCTCAAAAGACCTCTCTATGAAAAAAAAAACAATAACAACAACATGAGATGTATAGAGTCTTTGAGAAGAGATTTGATTGTCCGCATTGCCTTCTCCCATAACAACACTCAAAATACAATTTCTCATATTCACTGCACAATGAAGAGGAGTGTAAAATTTTCACAGAGAGTAAAGTTTTGCAATGAGATTTTTCAGAGATGGATAAGTTGAATCGTTGAAATTAGTGGAAAATATTAAAAAAAAAAAAAATAATTACTATAAAAAAACATTTTTTGTCTCGAATTGGTTGGGATTTATTATACCCTCAGCCATATGGCTACAGAGGCCAAAATGTGCCTCATCGAAATTACGATCTTAGACCCTAGGTCTCTTTGGGCCAAATCCGTTTCAGGATATTTGGAGTCGATCTAGCGATGTCCGTCTGTCTGCCTAGCTGGCTCGAGCACACCATAATTCTCGAAGGGAGTATCCGATTTGATCCAAACTTTGTACACCGTAATATTATTATCAAACTTAGATCGAGTTCGGAGATGGGCAATATCGGTTCACTCATTCTGGTACCTCTACCACATGACATTTTGAAATTAATTTTATTGCACAGAAAGAGAAAGGATTATCTTATGTTTCTTAAAATTGTTAAATCCTAATGTTTTTATCTGTTCTAGGTCAGGTGCGAGAATGGACAATTTGAGTTCACTCCAATAAATACCTGCCCCACAAAAGGTCAACATTTCGAATAATTATAACTCTTATAAAATGTGATGTAAGAGTCCGGTTGTCTTCAAATTATACACATGACAATATTTTATTAACCCATGGTTTGGTGTGAAGATGGAATATATCGGTCCACTCCTGGAATATGTCGTTCCCCATAAGTGGTCAAAGTTTTTAATAACCAAAATTATAATAAAATCCAAAATAAGTATCGGGTTCAAATTTCACACATCCTATTGTTTCTACAAGCACAGGATCTGCTGTGAAGATGGGATATATCGGTTCATTTTTCCTGCACATCCCCCACAAATGGTCAAAATTTGGAATATCAATACACATAAAACGTGAAATTAACATCAGATTTAATTCCGACTTGGCACATCTCAATGTTTTTATTAACACAAGATCTGTTATAAATATACTAGAGATATGACCATTCCTTCTGGTACCTCCCCCATAAAGGGTCCACGTTTTGAATAACCAAAACGGTAATAAAATCCGAAATAATCATCTGGTTCTCTTGATATTTCTTACATCTTATTATTTCTATCAACACAATATCTGCTGTGAAGTTGGAATATCTCTTGAGAATCAAGAAGCGAAATATGCATCTAACTCTTTTCAAATTTCACACATATAAGCATTTTGCTAACACAAGATCTGTTTTGAAGATGAAATTTATCTGTGAAGCCCTTCTGGTACACATAGTGGTAAGGGTCTACACCACATAGTGGTAAGGGCATTATGCCTCTGGGTATTTGTTTGTAACGTTTATAGACCCATAGCAACTATTGAAGATCTTCATAGAATCACTTTCTGAGTTGATTTATGCACGTCTGTACGTCTATCTGTATCCTTGTGAACAAAATATAGGTCGCATTTATTATCCGATTGAGTTGACATTTTCCAAATCTACATTTGTTTGACCCAAGGACGAACCGTATGGAAATTGATGGGAATCGGTTCAAATTTAGATATATTTCCCATGTATATGTTCCACAGATTTCGGATAAATTGTGCAATAAATGGCTAATAACAGTCCAAATAACCTAAAATTTGTACATCGAATTTGGTGAAACTTTGATTCAGATATAGCTATTGCTCCCATATATATGTTTAATCCGATTTGGTGTTTAAGACCCTCACATTCGTAATATCCTTTAAAAAAAAAAGAACAATTTGGTACTAGACATCAAATACAGCCCAAAAATACCTCTGCAAATTTTATCAATATCGGTTCAGATTTGGATATAGCTTCCATATATATCTTCAACCGATTTCAGGTTAATTGTGCACCAAATGGCCAATATCAGTCCAAATGACCTGAATCTCGGTACATCTGATTGAATTCATTCTAGAAGCAAGAAAATTTGGTGAATATCGTTTTAAATATAGCTTTAGCTCCCGATTGTTTCATCTGTTTCATCCGATTTGGGGTTTTAAGTCCCTCAAATTTGTAATATGCATTCCATAAGAATGATATTTGGTACCAGATATCTTAGGGAGCTCGGAAAAACGTTACCAAATTTTATCGAGATGGGCCAAGATTTAGATATAGCTCCCATATATATCCTTAATCCGATTTCAGTTCAATTTTGTGGAACTGGGCTCCGATATATATGTTTTAATGTAATCCTTCTCGAAGTGATATCATGCACTCCATAGCAATGTAATTTGGTATAAAAGATAAAAATGTATCCGTCAAGTTTGGTGAAAAACGATTCAGAATTGGATATGCCTCCCATACATTAGTTCCCTCTGAAACTAAATTATAACTGCTTTAACGGCCAAATGTAAATAGGTGCTATGATCTACTTCAAATAGATTCTTTTCTTACATGAGCTCTACTAAATATGCATAGTGGTGTAGGGTATCATAAACTGGTCATCACTGGTTTTATCTGTATTAGATGAAGCATGAAAATGGAATACTTCGGTCTACCAAATATCTGGAAGTCCAGGCACATTTTAACATTTACTAAAAATTATCACATATTTCATATAAAGTGAAGGAAATAGCCAGTATGGTCCAAACTTGGCACGTGGCAATATTTATATCACATTTATTTAGGTCCGATACGTAATGGACAATATTGGTCCATTCCTTCTGAACCTACTCTATAGATTGTCTACAATTTGAATAATCATAACACAAGTGGAAATATATTTAAATGGTCGAACATTGCCTGAGGGTCTACATCTTTTGGCAAAACCGCCTGATATTTGTATATCCTCCACCATACTATGGAGGGTATATTAACTTTGTCATTCCGTTTGTAACTCCTCGAGATACTCATGTCAGACCCAACAAAGTATTCATGATCAGCGTAAAATTCTAAGTCGATTTACCGATGTCCGTCTGTCTGTCTGTCTGTTGTAATCACGCTATCTTTCGAACGAATTGAAATAGAAGGCTAAAATTTTGCACACCTGTTTATTTTTCCAGTAGGCATGTTAAGTTCGTAAATGGGCCATGTAGGTCCATGTATTCATATAGCCCTCATATAACGGTTCCTCCCGATATTCGTTATTTAGATGATTTGAGCATCATTATTAACTGGAATTGTTTCAAATTTGGTATTTGAAGTTCGAAATGCATACTACAGCCTAAGACTGAAAATTGTCTGTGCAGATCCACGTCTTCGTATAGCTCCAATTTAACGGTACCTCCCGATATACTGTATTTTGATGATTTTAGTGAATTTATTCACCGAAATTGTTTCAAATTTGAAGTTCGTAATGGATACTGCAGATTATGACAGAAAATTGACTGTGCAGGTCCATGTCTTCGTATAGCCCCAATATAACGGTACCCCCCTATATTCGGTATTATCATGACTTTAGCGTCATTATTCACCGAAATTCTTTCAAATTAAGTATTTAGGGCTCGTAATGGGAACTACAGTCTGTGACAGAAATTTGTCTATGCAGGGCCAGGTTCTTGTATAGGCTCCATATATCAGTACCTCCCTATATTCGGTATTTTGACGATTTCAGGTACAATACCCACCGAAATTGTTTGAGATGTCGTATTTGAAGTTCATAGTGCAAAATTGTCTATGCTGGTCCACGTCTTCGTATAGCCCCCATGTAACGGATCTCTGATGATATTTTGATGATTTTAATTACATTATTCACCGATTATTTCAAGTTTCGAATTTGAATATGGTAATAGCTTATTGCTAACAATGCCTATGTAGGTCCACGTCATATAGACCCCAATATAATGGCTATATTCGGTATTTTTAAAATTTTAATAGAATTTTTTAAGGATTTTATTTTTTGAAAATTTCAAAATTCGTTCCAAATGGTGGAGGGTATTCAAAGTTCGGCCCGGCCAAACTTACTGCTTTTTAACTTGTTTAACTTGTTATGTTTTTTTATTTATTTTTTATTTTTTTATTTTTATTTTTTTATTTATTTTATTTATTTTTTATTTATTTATTTATTTTTTTTTTTTTGATCCATTCTGTATCTAACACCCCTCGTACAGAATTGTGAGTACTCAAAAATTCTACAATTTTATTAAGTGTTTCTTTCCCTCACACAATAAAATATTCGAAATTTTATTGCAATTGTTGTAGCCGCTATTGTTTTTGTTTTTTATTTCTTTTTCTGTTTTGTTTTTGTTCATTTTCTTACCAACACCACCGCCTCATGTTAATGTACGAAAAATGTTGTCGAGCGCGACAACAATTTGTAGCATACAACAAATGCTGAAATAACAACAATAACAAAAACAACAACACAAACAAAATATCTGTGATCAACATAAACAAGTGTAAAAACCGAAGAAAAAGTAGAAGAAGAATGATGCAAATACAACAATACCAAAGACAAATCACACAATGACACACACACACACAAACACAGTGATATACAGCAACAGCAGACAACAACAATGACAACAACAACTCAATAGGGAATACATTTTGGCAGATTGCCCACTAAAACAGCGCCGACGACAACAATAACTTACCAACTAAACTACAACAAAAAAAAGAAAAATTTGCAACAACAATAACAACAACAAAAGAACTGAAAGTTGCAGCAACACTACACTTTTAGATCCGAGACACAAATCAATGGAAGACAAACGGCAGAAGGGGCAACAGCAGTAGCAATGACTGGCTGGCTGGCTTGCTGACTGACTGACTAACTGCCTAGCTGGCTGGCTGGCAGGCTAGCTGACTGCATTAGAAATAATATCAACAATAGCAGCAGCAGCAGCAACAACAACATCGAACACATCTGATAGACAATAACTTTGAACAGCCGCAATCGATGCATGTACGAATGAATGTTCATGCGAACACACATACTTACATGTACACGTGTGTGTGTGTGTGTGTGTCTCAGTCAGTGAGCACTGAACGACAGACACTTTACATCAACTACAAGCTACAGAACATCTTCTTGCGACCGAAGAGTTATGCCATGGCTAACCCCTAGCAGTCACCTTTTGCATTGTTTTTAGGTGTTCTTTCGCGTTCTTTTGCGTTTTTTTTTTTTTTTTTTTTTTTGATACTTTTCGTTGTTGTCTTACGAAATATTTTTCACTTGTTGTACTCGATGCTGATATTGTTCTTATTGTTGTTGGCGATATTTGTGTTGTTGCTGCTTATATGATACATTGTTTCTTTAATATGTGTAAAGCCAAAGTGACCAATGCGTTTGGGGCACATTGTAAACCCTTAAGAATGTTAGGGGTTATTTGTTGTCTGTTTTCCGATGAAGAGGTCTATTCTTGCATTTCGAATACCAGGCGCACAGTTCAAATACCCAGCAAAATTTTGAAAGTTGCATGGGTGAAATGTAACAAAAAACCAGTAAAGAAAGTCTTAAAGTCGGGCAGGGCCGACTTTATGATACCCTACACCACTTTGCCAATTTAGTAGAGCTCCGCATAACAATTAAAAGTTTTTATGGTAGAATTCAATCATACACGCTATAATTATAATCATAATTATAATTATATATAATTATAATTAAGAACGTTTGGGGAGGACTATATATGCCGAAGCATTTGTATCTATTAAATTCAGACTTGTATTGCCCATTTGGTGCACAATTAATTTGAAATCGGATAAAGATATATATGGGAGCTATATCCAAATCTGAACCGATCTCTATAAAATTTGGAAAAGATATTTCTGAGCTGTATTTGATATATTTCCCTGAATATCGTTGTCACGGAGTGCATATTACGGCTGTGGGTAGCAAATATGACAAATCGGATGAACAGTATATATGGAAGCTATAGCTATATCTGATCTTCACCAAATTTGACATACTAGCTTCTAGACTCAATTCGGTCGTAAGTGCCAAATTCCATCCCATTTGGAAAAATATTAGACGTTTGGTGCACAATAAAACGTAAATCGGTCGAAGTTTTATATGGGAGCTATATACAAATCTGAACCGATCTCGATCAAATTTTGCATACTTCTTTCCAGGTCTAATTTGGGTGTATGTGCTATTCGTACTATTCGGGCTGATATTACACGTTTGGTGCACAATAAAAAGCAAATCGGACGAAGATATATATGAGAGCTATATCTAAATTTTGACCGATTACCTCCAGTTTCAATAGGGTTCGTCCTTGGGCCAAACAAATGATTTGTGCAAAATTTCATCTGGATCGGGTAACAAATGCGAACTGTACTTTGTTTACAAACAGACGGACGACGGACGAACAGGCATAAATCGACTCAGAATGTGATTCTGTGCAGATCATCAAAAGGAACTATGGGTCTATCTCATTTCCTTTAGCCTGTTACAAACAAATGCACAAAGACAGAATACCCTGACCACCTTGTGGTGTAGGGCATAAATAGTTAAAAGAGTATCAGTTTGACCAACAGATGTGTTCCCCCCTTACCTCCAATATTCGATTATTTTTCTTATGTCTTCTGTTATGATTATTCAAAGTGTTGACCCTCTATGGAGTAGGTTCCGAAGTCCAATATTGTCCATTTCATATCGGACCTAAAGAAATATGACATAAATATTGCGAAGTGGCAGCTTTGGACTATATAGTCGATATATCTTCACTTCATATGAAATATAAGAAAAATTAAAAAAAATACATTTGCATGAGGTACCAGATATAGCCGACCGAAGTGTTCCATTTCCACTCTGCATCTAATACAGATACAGACACAGGTATGGAAAAAATTACAAGAAAATCGAACATTTGTATCCAATTTTATGCGAAATCATAAATTCCATATTCATTTCAGGTTTCTGGTTGAGATAAATTTAGATAAAACAGGTTGTAAGGAAAGTGTTAACAATTGTAACCCTTGTGTATTCCACGTTATATTTTTTTGTATCCTTAAAGGATGAATTTTTATACCCTCCACCATACTATGGAGGGTATATTAATTATGTCATTCCGATTGTAACTCCTCGAAATACTCATGTCAGTCCCAACAAAGTATATATATTCTTGATCAGCGTAAAATTCTAAGACGATTTAGCCCTGTCCGTCCGACTGTCCGTCTGTTGTAATCACGCTACAGTCTAAACGAATTAAGATAGGAAGCTAAAATTTTGCGCAGATCTCTCTTTTGTCTGCAGGCAGGTCAATTTCGAAGATGGGCTATATCGGTCCACGATATCGTATAGCCCCCATATAACGGTACCCCCGATATTCGGTATTTTGATAATTTTACCCACATTTTTCAATGGAATTGTCTGAAAATCCACACAAGGAGTTCCTTTGGGGTACTTTATACCTCGGATGATTTTAGCCACATTTTTCAATGGAATTGTCTGAAATTCCACAAAAGGAGTCCCTTGTGGGCATTTTACCTCCCCAAAAGGAATTGTCTATATAGGTCCACGATATCGTATATCCCCCATATAACTGTAACCCTTGATATTCGGTAGTTTGATGATGTTAGCCATGCTTTTCAATGGAATTGTCTTAAAATCAACACAAGTAGTTCCTTGTGAGTATTTCACCCCCTGAGAGAGAATTGTATATACAGGTCCACGGTATCGTATATCCCCCATATAACGGTACCCCGCGATATTCGGTATTTTGATGATTTTAGCCACATTTTCCAATCGTATTGTCTGAAAATCCACACACGGAGTTCTTTCTGAGCACTTTACCCCTGAAACGGAATGGTCTATATAGGTCCACAATATCGTATATCCCCCATATAACGGTACTGCCCTATATTCGGTATTTTGATGATTTTAGCCACTTTTTCCAATGGAATTATATGAAAATCCATACAAGGAGTTCCTTGTGAGTACTTTACACGCAGACGTAGATTTGTCTTTATAGGTCCACAATATCGTATATCCTCCCATATATCGGCACCTTCCTATATTAGATATTTTAAAGATTTTAAAAGAATTGTTATTGGATTTTATTTTTTTGAAAATTTTGTAATTCGTTCCAAATGGTGCAGGGTATTCAAAGTTCGGCCCAGCCGAACTTACTGCGTTTTTACTTGTTAATATTTTAACAGAATTTTTAACGGATTTTATTATTATTATTTATTTATTTATTTATTATTATTATTTATTTATTTTTTTTTTTTTTTTTTTTTGGAAATTGCGAAATTTTACCAAATGGTGGAGGGTATTTAAAGTTCGGCCCGGCCGACTACCAATGTTTAGCTATGAGACAGTACAATGTTACAAACAAATGCACAACGAGTTTATATCCTTACCACTATGTGGTGTAGGGTATAAAAATCGGGATATAAAACGACATTTTTGTCACGAAATCTTGAACTGCAGAAGTTCAAAAAATATTTATAAAAAATCCACAATTTTTCTCCAAGAAGATCGAGTAGAAATATTTGTAAAAAGTCTTGGAAAATATGTTTTATAGGTTTT
Source organism: Musca domestica (assembly GCF_030504385.1). Lineage (NCBI taxonomy): Eukaryota > Metazoa > Arthropoda > Insecta > Diptera > Muscidae > Musca > Musca domestica. The sequence continues at coordinate 11,656,679 of NW_026712114.1, read as the reverse complement.
GAAAAATAACATGGGCTGACAAATATTTAAAAAAAATTACAGTAAAATTTGATTGACAATATATGGTAAAGTTTGCATCCACATTTAGATTTAGACAATTGGACTGAAAATTGAACCAAAAATCTGAATCGTGTTATACGATATGTTTGAAATTTTGGATTCAGGATTTTGCAATGTTTCCGTCATTTAAAGATACCAAATTTCAGTCGACATCAATACAAATTTTATAGCCATATAATCACGGATCTCAAAATTTCAACGAATCCAAAAAAAAAAAAAACATTTACATTTTGTGTTGTTGTGTATTGTAATAAAAATATTTCAACAATAAACAACTGCCGCTGCCCCATCAATGAATGTAGTGTCCTTGATCTTGAAATTTGGCATCGATCATGTCTGACAATAAATCACGCCTAAATAGCTCTTCTTAGATCATTTTTATAGTTTAATTTTTGATCGATTTCAGCTGAGTCAAATTTTTGAAATAAAAGAAACAGCAACAACAACGAGTTGAAACAGCCGTCCATCAGCTATCGATCAAAAATGTAAGGAAGCATGATTTTTGTTTAATAAATTCCAAAATGCAAATATATATATTTGAATTTTTTGGGAAATTATTACTCAACAGTTAAATGGAATTAAAAAGATGATTATATGAGGAGACCGTGCAGCATCTACTTAAATTAATGTCTTCCACCATTTAGATTTTATTATTCAAAAAATTTGTGAATTTTTCAAAATTGTTTTTAATCCACTGCGACAAAACAGCAGCAACAGCAGCAGCACAGAATTATATTCATAATTTATGGTTTGCATTTAGCTGATGTTTATTTTTGTTGTTGCCATTTGTTGTTCTAAACGTTGATGGCATCTCCATGTCTCTAACAATCCACAAAGCAGGCTGGCTGGCAGGCAGGCCGGCTGTCAGACAGACAGACGGACATCCTCACCGGACGACCATACACAACAAGTGTGGGCGTTTCTGCCCGAGAACAGAATAGTTGTTCGTCGCATTGTCGTCGTCGTTGTTCTCAAGAAGACTGCGTCTCTGTTTTTTTATGAGGGTCAAGGTTAATTTAAATCTAAACTGAAAATATATAAACATTTGTTCTTTGTATATCATGTGTGGTTGTTGTTGTTGTTGTTGCTGTTTTCTGTTTATTTTATTTAAATGTCTGCATCTTGGACATTCCAAGTGTTGTTCTAAGAATACAAAAAAAAGATGTATTTGATTTTGTAATCAAATGAATTAGGTGGGGGGGGGCATTCTTAGAGAAAATTTGTTTTGGATTAATGCCTAATGTCAATTAATAAGGATATTTTGTTTGCGAATTATTCGAGGATTATTACAAGAAAATTAATGTTATTCAATTATATTGGAATGTTTGTTTTTGTTTTGGGGCGAGAGGACACAATATTACATTTTTAAGAAAGTTTTTGTAAAAAGAGAATTTATAAAATACCATTGGCGAATATGTTGAAGTAGTTTCTAGAAAAGCTACAGATCTGCTCACGACAGGCGCTTGTAAGAAAAGCCTTGTCGATGTTTAAGGGGCAAACACAGCATATTTCCTTACAAAATATATATATTTTTTTGATTTTCATTAGAAGATCTGGAAGTGATATATTCGAAGATCGGTAAATATTTTGCGACATTAAGAGCTATGTCTGTTGCAATTACGCTAGAGTCAAAACGAATAAAAATAGGAAGGTAAAATTTTGCACAGATAAGTATCTTGTCTGCATGCAGGTCAAGTTCGATGATGGGCTATATCCGTTCACAACATCGTATAGGCCCCCATAAAACGGTACAATCCGCTATTCGATATTTTGACGATTTTAGGGACATTATTCACCCGATTTTTTTTAAACATCGTATTCAGAATTCGTAAAGGGAACTACAGTCAAAGACACGAAATTGTCTATTCAGGTACAGGTCATCGTATAGGCCCCATACATCACTACATCCCTATATTCGGTATTTTGACGTACATTTTATGTACAATACAGGGTGAGATAAAAACAAGTAAAAAAAAACATTAAGTTCGGCCGGGCCAAACTTTTAATACCCTCCACCTTAGGGTAAAGGAAACATTAGAAGAAATGTGGCGAAAACCATTAAAATACCGAATATCGGGAGGTACCGTTATATGGGGGCTGTACCAAAACGTGGACCTATAATTACAATGACTCGCCACACGTACTGGGACCCATTATCATCTACAACTACCAATTTTCAGAGTAATTCTTGAAAAAATGTGTCGACCCACAAATACCAATTTTTAGACAAATCAGTGAAAAAATATGGCAAAAACCATCAAAATACCGAATATTTGGAGGTACCGTTATATGGGGGCTATACCAAATCATGGACCCATACATGCAATGTTTCGCCACCGGAGCTGGAACCCATTATGAGCAATAAATACCAATTTTTAGACAAATCCGTGAAAAAATGTGGTAAAAAATAAAATACCGAATATCGGGAGGTACCTTTATATAGGGGCTATATCAAAGCGTGGATCTATACATGCAATGTCTCGCCACACGAACTGGGATCCGTTATGACCTACAAATACCAATTTTCAGACAAATCCGTGAAAAAATGTAGCATAAATCATCAAAATACCGAATATCGGGAGGTACCGTTAGATGGGGACTATACCAGAACGTGGACTGATATATCTCATTTTCAATACCAACCATCCTAGACACAATACAAATAGCTCTACCAAATTTTGGCGCTCTACGTCAAATAATGTGGGCTGTATCGAGATTTCAACAAACAGACGGACAGACAGACAGACATCTTTAAATCGACTTAGAATTTTATGCTGATTATGAATATATATAATTTATGGGGTCTACGACGAATATTTAAGGATGTTCCAAGGTGGAGGGTATAAAAAACCGCAACAAAGTCAAACGCCATAATTTTTAATTTTTTTTTTTTAAATTTATTTAGTGAAAGCAAAACACGTCGGTAATAGCGTCAAATTTCAGAATAAATTTAGATTGGTTGGAATCTCTGCGGTATTATGGCCCATTCCCGGCGAAGCGCTTGCTTGAGGTGATCGACACTTTGGCATTTTTTAGTGCCAACCTTGCTTTCCAAAATACTCCAGACACAATAGTCCAACGGATTGGTATCCGGAGGCCTTGGTGGCCATTGTGCGCTGGAAATAAAGCGAGGAACCTCATTTTATAACCATTCTTAGGTGGCGCGTACTAAGTGCGATGGTGCTGAGTCCTGTTGGAATGTCCAAGGTCTGCGGCCAAAATGTTTGCATGACCAAGGCTTTAATACACCCTCCAGAATATTATCGCGATAATATTCGGCATTTATTCTGATGCCACGGTCGATTAATACAAGTGGAGAGCGACAATCGGCTTTTATGGCGATTCACACCATCACCATGGCCGGCGCGTGTTTTCTGGTGTCCAACCGAAGGTGCACATTTTCAGCTGACCTCTTTGGCAAGCAAACCCGATCATTTTGATTGTTTACAAACTACTATTTTCTCATCGGAGCAAACCAAATTCGGCAGTTCTCCACTTTCGGCCAAGCGAAGCAACTCTTTAGCTCTTCTGAATCTTTTTTCTTTCTGTTGCGGTGTAAGTTTCTCCACTTTTTGGAATTTCAATGGCTTTACCCCGAGTTCATTTTTCAATATTTGCCGAATGGAATACTGCGATATTTTCAGCTCACGAGCCATTTTTCGCCCACTGCGACACGGATTACGATCAAGTCGCTTCTATGCTTTTCGAACCATTTCTGCTGATGTTGCTGTTTTCTTCCGTCCACGTCGGGCTACACTACCAATATCACGGTAACGAGCGATGGTGGCGATATTTGGTCCACTTTTTACGGCAATTATTTCAAATTATGAGTTCACAATGGATACTAGTTCCTAGAAAAACCAAAAATTTTGTAGAGCCCCATAGAACGGTACGCTAACTCCCAATATTCGGTATTTTGAGGATTTTAGCTACATTTTTCAAACGGATTATCTCAAACTTTACCATTTTCTCTGACAAATAATTGGATATAGAGGTGGACGTTTTCGTATAGCCCCCATATAGTAACTAGTGCTTATTTCGTAAATGGTAACTCTTAACTTATGTCTGATTTGAACGATAATTAGTTTTGTCAAGAAGGTTTAAAAAAAAAACAGGGTTGCCCATATTCGACGGACCCATCTGACAACGCCATAACTTTTGACAGAGATGTCACATCGCTTAATGACATACCGCGTTTGAAGCGTCAGTCCAAGCGGATTTTTACCATTAACCAATACACGCCACGCGAGCGCCCTGAAATAGTTGAAATTTACATTCAACAGAAGAAGTCAATTGCGTTTATACGAAAAATTATCGACTGGTAAGGCTCTTTCTAATCCGAAGAGACCATATAAAAGTCGACCAAGGCGATCGGTCGAGAATATCGCTGCCGTACGAGCCAGTGTTGAGAGGTCCCTAAGAACATCTCAAAAACGCCGTTCTCAGCAGTTGGGCATGGCTCGGTGCACTTTACAACGGATTATTCGCATTGATTCGCATTTGTTCCCGGACAATATTCAATTGACGCAAAGAATGTTGCCTGCGGACAATCCTCATTGATTGGAATGGGCCCAAAGGGCCCAAAGGTCCGTCGAATATGGGCAACCCTGTACTCTTGGTCAGAAAAAATATATATTTTGAAAAATACTTTTTAAATTCCTCGATTTACTTATTCGGGAAGTCCATGAGATATATTTTCAATAAATCCACTATTCTTGGACAGAAGGGAGGTCTTGAAAAAAAAATTAAAATGCTCGATTTAAAAATCCAGGAAAATTAATCCACTTAATCCATTCCATTCCATTCTTGAAAAATAGGTTTAAACATTCACGATATTGTGGTACATTTTACCCGCTATATATTATTCGAAGCCCATCTTAAATGCAAGGCTTCTACCCTGCCTCTGTGTAAAATTTCCTGTAGATCGGCCAAGAATTGCCACCTATAGCGTGATTACAAAATTATATGAACGGATGACTGAGTGTTAGGAGGACCATATACATCAAGGATGTCCTAGGATCGAATATTTCGAGGTGTTACAAACTTTTTGACCCGATCAAACTTATAATTAGCACATGGTCAAAGCTTGACAATCATAATGGATCAAATCGAAGGCCTCTTTGACATAAAACCAGATTCATTTAAAAAACCAGTAAAGAAAGACTTAAAGTCGGGCGGGCCTGACTTTATGAAACCCTACACAACTTTGCTAATTTAGTAGAGCTCCGCATAACAATTAAAAGTTTTTATGGGAGAACTCAATCATACACCCTATGATTATAATTATAATTTAAAGTTCAAAGGACTAAATATGCCGAAGCATTTGTATCTTTTAAATTCGGACTTGTATTGCCCATTTGGTGCAAAATTAATTTGAAATCAGATAAAGATATATATATGGGAGCTATATCCAAATCTGAACCGATCTCGATATAATTTGGCAAAGATATTTCTGAGCTGTATTTGATATATTTCCCTGAATATCGTTGTTACGGAGTGCATATTACGGCTGTGAGTAACAAATATGACAAATCGGATGAACAGTATGTATGGGAGCTATAGCTATATCTGAACCGATCTTCACCAAATTTGACATACTAGCTTCTAGACTCAATTCGGTCGCAATTGCCAAATTTCATCCATTTTGGACAAATATTAGACGTTTGGTGCACAATAAAAAGTAAATCGGACGAAGTTATATATGTGAGCTATATCCAAATCTGAACCGATCTCGATAAAATTTGGCAAAGATATTTCTGAGCTGTATTTGATATATTTCCCCAAATATTGTTGTTGCAGAGTGCATATTACGGCTGTGGAGGTCAAAAATAACAAATCGGATGAACAATATATATGGGAGCTATAGCTATATCTGAACCGATTTCGATCAAATTTGGCCTACTTATTTTGGTTGTATGTGCCAAATTACATACTATTCGGGCTGATATTACACGTTTGGTGCACAATAAAAGACAAATCGGACGAAGATATATATGGGAGCTATATCTAAATTTTGACCGATTATCTCAAATTTCAATAGGGTTCGTACTTGGGCCAGACAAATGATTTGTGCAAAATGTCATTTGGATCGGGCAATAAATGCGACCTGTACTTTGTTTACAAAAATACATGGACAGACAGACGGACGGACATGCATAAATCGACTCAGAATGTGATTCTATGCAGTTCTTCAAAAGGAACTATGGGTCTATCTCGTTTCCTTTTGGCTGTTACAAACAAATACACAAAGACATAATACCCCGACCAACTTGTGGTGTGGGGTATAAAAAATAGTAGTCATTGTAAAGCAAATTGTGAATCACTATGGAGCGTATACTCAATGTGTGCCATAAATATTAATCATACTCCCAAGATCACAAAGGAAGTTACAAAAAAATGAGCTTTAAAGTTGTATATCATAAATTTGACATTTAATGTATATCTAGATTAAAAATATTACATTTTTTCTTCCTTGTATAAAAAATATTAAAACAATTCTTATTAAAATTCAACATCTACCACCAAACATTCCACCCTATATCGGAAAAACCACAGCAAAATATGATTTAAATTTGCATGTGAAAAAAATACCGAAAACCCAATAACATCAATTGATCATTGAAATGAGGAGCAAATGAAAAAAACCTACGAAATAAACAACCTAAAAAAATTATAATAAAAAACAAATTAAAAAAGAGAACCTCAATGGGTGGGCAATTTTGGGTTGAGTGAATTCATGATGATGACGATGGTGTTGATGGTGGTGATTTAAAAGTATCTCCCAATAATGATTCAGAAACATTGTTTTTCAATAAAAAAAAAATAGGTAAAAAACAAATCAATAAATAAACAAAATTTGCCAATTAAAAATAAAAGGGTGTTTGTTTTAAATTAGATAGAACTTTAAATTGTAAAAAGTAACACAAAAAATTAAATTTTGATGAAACTTTTTTTATTTGTTTCAGTATGCGCTGACAAATCATCATGAATGGAACAACGCTTGAACAACGCTACGAAATTATCCAAATTTACTTTGAAAGCCAGGCTCTAGAGCAGTTAGCAAATTACCCGCTGCTTTATCGCAAAATTGTGTTCAGCGATGAGGCGCATTTTTGGCTTAACGGGTTTGTTAAAAAGCAAAATTGCCGCATATAGAGTGAGACCAATCCACAAGACATCCTACAGAGTCCATTACATCCAGAAAAATGCACCGTATGGTGCGGTTTTCACGCTGGGGGCATCTTCGGACCTTATTTCTTCAAAAGTGAGGCCGAAGCTCGCGTTACGGTCAATGGAGACGGTTACCGCACCATGATCAATGATTTTTTGTTTAAAAATATGGATGACATTGATCCGGAGGAGATGTGGTTTCAACAGGATGGAGCTACGTGCCATACGGCGAACGCAACCATCGACTTATTGAAATCAAAATTTGGCGATAAGTTGATTTCGAGAAGTGGACCTGTCAATTGGCCTCCAAGGTCGTGCGATTTGACACCTCTCGATTATTTCCTGTGGGGCTACGTGAAGTCACTGGTTTATGCTGATAAACCAGCAACAATTGACGCCTTGGGGGCCAGCATTGTTCGTGTTATTCGTGACATACGGCCAGCAGTGCTTGAAAAAGTGGCCAAAAATTGGACGTCCAGAATGCACTTCGTCAAGAACAGTCGCGGTGCCCATATGCCCGAAATCATTTTCAAATGTTAATGCCACGTTTTGATCTTTCGAATAAAAAAATGTGATTACAATTTAATTTTTTGTTTTATTTATTTTTTTTTTTTTTTCAATTTCAAGTTCTATCGGACTTAAAAATACTCCCTTTATGTTCTCTTCAACCAAAAAATCGGAGGCGGGAAAACAATCAACTTTCCCATGTGAGTTGACCACATTCACTGCACCTTTAACCAAAATGTTTCGTGTCCATCTATGCTAGAGTAAATCAGATGTTATGGCTAGCAAAAAATTATTGTTTCCGTTTCAGGTTTTTAATTCATGAATTTATTTTTATATTTTTTGCTGGGAATAATCAGGCATGTCACAGAAGTTTTACGAAATCGATTTATTTCACCTTTTCCAAATCGTTACGATTTGCTTTTGCTTCTTCAGCACTCGTACGTTTTGACAAATCCGGAAAAAAATCATTTCACATTTTTGAAATAAAAATATGGTAACTCCATGAAAAAAAAGTCGTAAACAAATTATTGACAATTAAAAAAGGAGTTTAAATTGTTTTTTATAATATAAACACCAAAAGTAAAAATGCCAGGGGCTTCAATACTTGCTGTAATGGATGAAGAAATAAATCAGCGGTCTACTGAAAAAATTCGTCGCCGGACATTGAGGAACGCATCAGATCCTTTATCTCACTCAAATGCAGAGTAAGGATCCACCAGCAATGAGTTATTTTCAAATTTATTTTAATAATAATTTATTTCTACAGATTTATAACTTATTATCGGCTAAATAAAGAAGCTTTTGTTTTAGTTTTGGAAAAAATTTCTCCCCACGTCAAACGTTCCAATATACCGGCTATTATCCAGCTTGCAACAACGCTTAGGTTTTTGGCTACGGGTGCATTTCAAGGAGTTATAGGTAGAGATGTGGAGCTAAGCCTTGGGAGAAGTACAGTTTCTACAATTATGTGGAGAGTTATTAATGCAATTGAAGCTGAAATTTGTCCACATTGGATCAAATCAAGAATGTCTTCCGAAGAAAAAAGAAAGTCGAAACCAAACAATTAATTGTTTTTTTTGTTTTTCCCCTTTCTTGCTTTTTGGTCTGTCAGTTGTACATTTCTACACCTTCTTCTTCAACACATATGGCAATAATTCAACAATACAAGTCTGCCGTTCATTTCTGCATATTTTTTTGCGTTTTCATCATGGATTAGAAAAATAATAGATTTTTTGTAAAATAAATTCCAAAAACATGTTCATTCTAAGAGAATTTGGTTAATACAATATTTTCTGTTAAATGTATGTGTCTTCTATTTATTTTTTACGTTAAAATCACTAAACATTTCAATTTCACCCTGCTTTTTGAAAATGATATCAAAACGCAAAATTTTTGCGTTATGCCTTGTTAAAGCGAAGATCATATGTTTTATGATTTAAGTGTTTGTTTTCTCTTTCGAGACGAGCTTAATGATCTGAAATTTGCAGTGAAAAGGAAAGCCAGATAGACACTATCACACACTCACCACTATGCGACGCGTTTCGCCGTTGGTTAAGCGGCTCATCAGGCATATTTGATGTGGATGATGGCTTACAAGGGCCGTTCTCTGGAAAGTAGTATATATTTCGAACTTATTGCAAATTAGCATATGCGAATTATACACTAGAAACTCTCCAGGTTCGACTCAAGTTCTATTGGCAGATCTTTTTTCACAGCAACGTTTTGTTTTTTGTAGTGATGGATTTTTTGTCCACAACAACTACATTGCTTCCAATGCATACACTTGTTTTAGTGCTGCTTTAGGAAGACGGGTTAATGTCTTCCGAGGAGAAGCTAAAACCGTTTTCGTTTTCACTCTTGAACGATTTTACATTCTGTGACATGCCTGAATGTTTAGGAAAATTGTTTTGTTTTTTTTTTTTTCATTTTTATTTGACGACTTCGACTTCAAGCCCACAAACAATTCATATCAAATCAAAGATGATAAATCTTATTGTTTTCTGTTTTTTTTATTAATTCAATAACAAATACAGTTCCATGGAAAAACTCGATCATAAATTGTCTTTTAATACGAGTTGTTTTTTTCAAATAACAAAAAATTATATGAATTTCCATAAAATTCCAAAGTTATGGATTTCATTCATTTGATGGATTCATTGAAAAACAAAACTCAACATCTTTTCCACCAGACACTTGCCACATGGCTTCCTGTGTGTGTGTGTGTTTTTTTTTTTTTTTTTTCTCAAAGATATTTTTATAATTCAATAGGAAGTACTTAAAATACTTCGGAATTTTTATTGATGAAGGGGGGTTTGCGAAATTAAAAATACATTCAAAGATGCAACAGCAGACCCTATTTCAAGCGAAATAAATCATTTATGTTTCTTCACTGTTCCCTAACATATCGAAATGAGAATAATGGTATTTGCGATTTGTACGAAAAATACGAAACAGTACTAAATAGTATTGGTTTTGGAGGTAGGATTAGGGCTGGAATTCAGAAATCTGATATGAATCTCACAATTGGTGCCTGCGTTTAGGATATGGGGCTTAACTTGCCAATATGTACTATAATTGTACGAAAGTAATAAATGGTACTATATTGGGTATTGGGTGAAGAGATAGAGATAAAATGCTGAAATTTGATATTTTGATTTCTGATGGCATCTATGTTTGAGATTTGGCGTGGGCTTGGAAATGTGTACTATAATTGTATTAAAAAGTACAAAATGGTACTAAATGGGATATTGGATGAAGGATTATGGGTGAAATGCTGATATTAGATTCTGCGGTTGAGAGAAGACGGTTGTTGTGGAACTGTGTCCTATATTTGTACGAAAAGTTATACATAGTACTACATTTAATGTGGGGTGAAGAAATAAGGTTGGAATCGTCAAATTTGATAACGATGTCCCTGTTAGTATCTGGAATTGAGATATGGAGGTGGTTTTGGAAATGTGAACTATAATTGTTCAAAATTAACTAAATAGTACTAAATTCTGTATTGGGTGAAGGATTAGGGCAGAAATCGTTAAGTTTGATCTCATGAATCTGAATCTCACTGTTGGTACTAAATTTGGTATTGAGTGAAGGGATAGAGATACAACTGTGAACTTTTATATTTAGATTACTGAAGGTAACTGTGTTTGAGATTTGGCAGTGGCTGGGAAATGTGGACTAATTTGTACGAAAAGTACTAAATTTGATATTGGATGAAGGATTAGGGCTGATATCCTGAAATTTGATATGAGTCTCATTGTTGGAGTCTGCGGTTGAGAGAAGATGGTGGTTGTAGATTGTTGTCCTATATTTGTAAGAAAAGTTCTACATGGTACTAAATTTAATATTGGGTAAAGGAATAGGGTAGGAATCCACAAATTTGATATTGATCTCTCTGTTAGTATCTGGAATTGAGATATGGAGGTGGCTTTGGAAATATGTACTATAATTATACAAAAACTCGTAAATAGTACTAAATTTAGTATTGGATGAAAGAAAAGAGGTAAGATCTTGAAATTGTTCACACATGTCACTATTGCTGTATGTGGTTGAGGGAAGGAGCTGGTTGTTGATATTCGTTCTAAATTGTACTAAATGGTACTAAATTTTAGTATTGGGAGAAGGAGGAGAGCTGAAATCCTTAAATTTGATATTAAGATCATTGTTGGAATCTGAGGTGGAGATATAGTGTTTTTTTTTTAAATATTTCTATTATTTTTCGATAAGTAATAAAGGGTACTAATCTTGGTATGTGGAATAGTAAGGAAATATGGTCTTGAAAATTCCGAAATTTGATATGAACGTCACGGTTGGTGTCTGTGGTTGAGAGAAAAAGCTTGTTTTGGATATGCGTTCTAATATTGTACTAAATTTGGTAATGGGGAAAATTACAGAACGGAAATCCTAAAATTTGATATTGAGGTCTATATTGGTATCTTGTGTTCAGATTTGTGCGATTTCCTTGAAAAGATCCGTACAAATCCATAATTTCTAATCAAACGGACAAAAACTGCAACCAACTTCAGACTGCTGTCATTTCTAAGCCACTCGTCCGACAGCTGTTAAAATGATTCCAGTGACAGCTCATTGAATTGTTTACAGGCGTACAAAATGATTTTGGTGAGAATTTTCCAGAAAAAAAGTTATTCGTGATGGAATTCAAGCGTGATAGTGTGATTTCTTTATATAGAGCACTTCTGCATTTAAATGAGAATAAATCTTTTGTGTCTCGTACCATCGCTCGTTACCGTGATACTGTTAGCGTAGTCCGATGTCAAGGAAGTAGATGGAAGAAAACAGCAACATCAGGAGAAATGGTTCGATAAAAACCCGCGTCGCACTGGCCAAAAAATGGCTCGTGAGCTGAACATATCGCCAATATTTCATTCGGCAAGTATTGAAAAATGAGCTCGGGGTAAAGCTATGGAAATTCCAAAAAGTACAAGAACTTACACCGCAACAGAAAGAAAATAGACTCAAAAGAGCTAAAAAGTTGCTTCGCATGGCCGAAATGGGTGAACTGCCGAATTTGCCGTGTTTACTTGCCGAAGAAGTCAGCTGAAAATGTGCACCTTCGTTTGGCCACCAGAACTCAAGCCCTAGACATGGTGATGGTGTGGGCCGCCATAACAGCCGGTGGTCGCTCTCCGCTCGTATTAATCGAACGTGGCATCAGAATAAATGCCGAATATTATCGGGAAAATATTCTGGAGGGTGTATTAAAGCCTTGGCACGCAAACATTTTGGCCGCACACCTTGGACATTCCAACAGGACTCAGCGCCATCGCACTCAGCACGAATCACCCAAGAATGGTTACAAAATTAGGTTCCTCGCTTCATTTTCAGCACACAATGGCCACTAAAATCTCCGGATACCAATCCGTTGGACTATTGTGTCTGGAGTATTTTGGAAAGCAAAGTGGCACTAAAAAATACCAAAGTGTCGATCACTCAAACAAGTGCTTCGCCGGTAATGGGCCAAAATACCGCAGAACAACATTCGGGCAGAGTATGACGGTTCCATTGGCCGTTTGAAGACCATAATCTAAATTTATTCTAAAATTTGATGCTATTTCCGACATTTTTTGCTTTCATTCAATAAAATTAAAAAAAAGAATGTAAAAGTTGTGGCGTTTGACTTTGTTGCAGATTTTTATCGCACCCGGTATAATCACCTTTGATAGCTACTTTTGATCTTAGCTCGCTCTTCTTTATCTTCAAAACTCCTTTATTAATCCTACTCTGACTGCCATTTGTAAGAGTAGTAAAAAATTGACGGACTGAGAATCAGCGCCCAGGCGAAACGGCAAGAATCTTGAAATTTTCCACGAGGGTTACTTTTGGCTTGGTTTTTGGAAATTCGTACTAAAAGAGTACGAAAACAACTAAATCTTTGATACGAGAGTCTCTGATGCAATGCAAGATATATGTGCCAAAGGGTTTTCGGAAATTCGAACTTTAAGTTTACGAAAAGCTCTAAAATGGTACTAAATTTTTAAAATGGTACCGTTTGGAATTCTATAAATGGATATAGTCACAAATAAATAAAGTTGGTTATATGAAGGTGGTTTTGGAAATGTGTACTAAGTGTGCGAACTGTACTAAATGGACTGTGGGACAATTTGATTTACAGAGAACGTTTGAAGCTGAAAATTTGGAAATTATATATTGGGGCCCTGCTTGGTGGTAGGCTTGTGTTAAAGATGAGGTTTTGAAACTGCAGGGTGAGCTAAAAAAACTGCAACAAAGTCAAATGCCATCATTTTTGAAAGCAAAAAATGTCGGAAATAGCATCAAATTTTAGATTAAGTTTAGATTTGTTCGAATTGGTCAACTTTTGCAGGAATTATGGCCTTAAAACGTCCAATGAAACCGTCACACGCTGCCCGAATGTTGCTCTGCGGTATTTTGGTCCATTCCCGGCGAAGCGCTTGCTTGAGGTGATCGACACTTTGGTATTTTTAGTGCCAACCTTGCTTTCCAAAATACTCCAGACGCAATAGTCCAACGGATTTGTATCCGGAGATTTTGGTGGCCATTGTTGGAAATGAAGCGAGGAACCTCATTTTGTAACCATTCTTGGGTGGCGCGTGCTAAGTGCGATAATGGTAAGACCTGTTGGAATGTCCAAACTCTGTGGCCAAAATGTTTGCGTACCCAAGGCTTTGATACACCCTCCAGAATATTTTCGCGATAATATTCGGCATTTATTCTTATGCCACGGTCGATTAATACAAGCGAAGAGCGACCACCCGCTATTATGCCGGCCTACACCATCACCGTGGCCGGCGCTTGAGTTCTGGTGGCCAACCGAAGGTGCACATTTTCACCTGACCTCTTTGGCAAGTAAACGCCATCATTTTGTTTGTTTACAAACTGCTGGACAACGAATGTTTTCTCATCGGAGAGCGGAGAAAACCAAATTCGGCAGATCACTTTCGGCCAAGCGAAGTAACTCTTTAGAGTCTATCTTTTGAGTCTATTTTCTTTCCGTTGCGGTGTAAGTTCTTGCACTTTTTGGAATTTCAATGGCTTTACCCCGAATTCATTTTTCAATATTTGCCGAGTGTAAATATTGGAAAATGTAAAAATTGTATTAAATATTGGGGGCTCTGAGTCTTAAGGCAACGTTTTTATACCCTACACCATAAGGTGGTCAGGGTATTATGTCTTTGTGCATTTGTTTGTAACAGGCAAATGGAAGCGAGATAGACCCATAGTTCCTTTTGATGATCTGCATAGAATCACATTCTGAGTCGATTTATGCATATCCGTCCGTCCGTCCGTCTATCCATGTATTTTTGTAAACAAAGTACAGCTCGCATTTATCACCCTATTCAGATGAAATTTTGCACAAATCATTTATTTGGCCCAAGGATGAACCCTATTGAAATTGGAGATAATCGGTCAAAATTTAGATATAGCTCCCATATATATTTTCGTCCGATTTGCCTTTTATTGTGCACCAAACGTGTACTATCAGTCCGAGTTGTATGGAATTTTGCACATACGATCAGATTGAACCTGAAAATTAGTATGCCAAATTTGATAGAAATCGGTTCAGATATAGCTATAGCTCCCATATATATTGTTCATCCGATTTGCTACTTTTGTCCTCCGCAGCCGTTCTATGCAACCTGGAACAACAATATTTGGGGAAATATATCAAATGCAGCTCAGAAATACTTTTGCTAAATTTTATCGAGATCGGTTCAGATTTGGATATAGCTCCCATATATAACTTCGTCCGATTTACCTTTGATTGTGCACCAAACGTCTAATATTTGCCCAAATGGGATGAAATTTGGCACTTACGACCGAATTGAGTCTAGAAGCTAGTATGTCAAATTTGGTGAAGATCGGTTCAGATATACCTATAGCTCCCATATATACTGTTCATCCGATTTGTTATATTTATTACCCACAACCGTAATATGCACTCCGTAACAACGATGTTCAAGGAAATATATCAAATACAGCTCAGAAATATCTTTGCCAAATTATATGGAGATCGGTTCAGATTTGGATATAGCTCCCATATATACCTTTATCCGATTTCAAATTAATTGTGCACCAAATGGGCAATACAAGTCCGAATTTAAAAGATACAAATGCTTCGGCATATTTTGTCCCTTGAACTTTAAATTATAATTATAATCATGGCGTGTATGATTGAATTCTTCCATTAAAACGTTTAATTGTTATGCGGAGCTCTACTAAATTAGAAAAGTGGTGTAGGGGATCATAAAGTCGGCCCCGTCCGACTTTAAGACTTTCTTTACTAGTTTAAGATTATCAGGATGTACCAAAGAGGACTATAGATGAATAAATTGCAACTTGTTATTTTATGGACTGGATAAAACCTCTTTAGAGGATGCTCCATTGAAAATCTATCACAGAAACTTTAAATTTCCTACTCATGAGACATCGATCCTGGATCTGTTTCTACAAAATTATCAGTGGCACTTGGCCAGCTTAACTGAAAATGGTATTATCACCCCATAAAAAACGTATATGTATTCCAAGTCCCAGATCAGTCTGACAAGTTCGCAATTATTATTATAATTAATATTTTAAATTAATAAAAATTCATTTGTCTTTAAAATTCGTGTTTTGGTGAGTGTGACAAGAAAATTATTCACTGTGACATTCACACACACACACACACACATTTAAAAAAGCGTATTAAATTTTAAGAAAGTTTTGTCATAGAAAATACCTAAAATCAATTGTTATGCGACATCCAAGCACTACGCAGTCGTCGAAACTAAATTGCAAAGGTTCAACTGTACTTTTCATTGTTAAATTTTGCTTTTTATTTTTAAATTAAATTTATATTAACAAAATATAAAATTAAAAATGCACTGATGTTTGAAAGTTGATGATGATGAGACTGATGTTGGCGATGATGATGATGACGATGAGACTGATGATGATCAAAAGTATTATGCCATTCACTCGAAATGATCTATGTCTCGGCCTAACTGACACTCACACACACACGCCGCACCGCACCGCATCACAGTCAGCCAGGCAACCAGCCATCCATGCGCGTCGGAACATGTCTTTGTCATGACAACGAAAATAATAAAAAACGACGCAACACCAAACAAAACCATTCGAAATGCATTAAGAATTTTGTCTCCTTCATTTTCATGAATTGCCAGTGAAATGCAACTCAAAATGATTTATTTGTTATATTTTGTATCCGTTTAGATATGTTTCAGTCATTTCGGTTTGGTCATCTTTTGCCATGGTGGCAATGTCCACCACCACCATCGTCATGTTCAACCCCACCATCCGCAGTATCTGTATCTACATCAATCGTCTGTTACTTTGGGCGTTGAATAGGATTCCGTTATGCTTTTTCACTGTCTAGGCATTGATGAGTCGCTGCCAGGGAAGATATATCTGAGGTAGATTTTGCAAACGCATTTGTCTGGTCATTTTGTCATTTCAGTGTTTGGCCCCCTCTCCCACTCCCCCCTCCACCATATTCATTGTGCAATGTATTTTAAATTTTATATGTATATATATTTTTTTTAATAATTAATGATATAAATAAATGAAAAAAAATTCAATTATTGTAAATTTGTTGGTGTTGTTGTTGTTGCCCAATATAGCCATTCTAATGTTGTGTGGCTTTTGTTGTTTGGCATCTACCATTACAATTGTCAGTCCGAATATTAAAGAAATTACATTAAATGCACTCGAACTAATGATACACATACACGTGTACTTATTAAAGAGATAGATATTTCAAAGAGGGACAGTGGTTTCAAAATGGGGATCCGAAGAAATAGAGGAGAGGAGGTCTTCTGTAGAGTATAAAAGACCTCCACGTTTTCTATAAAGCATAGAAGACCTCCACATCTCCAGGAAAGCATAGAAGTCCTCAAGGTCTTCTATAGAGCATAGAAGACCTCAAGGCCTTCTATAGAGCAAAGAAGACCTCCGGGTCTTCTATATAAAATAGAAGACCACCAGGTCTTCTATAGAGCATAGAATATTCTACAGAGCATAGAAAACCTCCAGGTATTTTATAGAACATAGAAGACCTCAAGGTCTTCAATAGAGCATAGAAGACCTCAAGGTCTTCTATAGAGCATAGAAGACCTCAAGGTCTTCTATAGAGCATAGAAGACCTCAAGGTCTTCTATAAACCATAGAAGACCTTCAGGTCTTCTATAGAGCTAAGAAGACCTCAAGGTCTTCTATAGAGCATAGAAGACCGCTAAGTCTTCTACAAAGAATAGAAGACCTCCAGGTCTTCTATAGAGTATAGAAGACCTCCAGGTCTTCTATAGAGAATAGAAGACCTCCTGGTCTTCTGTAGAACATAGAAAACCTCCTGGTCTTCTATAGAGCATAGAAGACCTCCTGGTCTTCTATAGAGCATAGAAAACCTCCTGGTCTTCTATAGAGCATAGAAGACCTCCTGGTCTTCTATAGAGCATAGAAGACCTCCTGGTCTTCTATAGAGCATAGAAGACCTCCTGGTCTTCTATAGAGCATCGAAGACCTCCTGGTCTTCTATAGAGCATAGAAGACCTCCTGGTCCTCTATAGAGCATAGAAGACCTCCAGGTCTTCTATAGAGCATAGAAGACCTCCAGGTCTTCTATAGAGCATAGAAGACCTCCAGGTCTTCTATAGAGCATAGAAGACCTCCAGGTCTTCTATAGAGCATAGAAGACCTCCAGGTCTTCTATAGAGAATAGAGGACCTCCAGGTTTAATGTTCCTATGTTCATAGAACATAGAAAACCTCAAAAACTTATGTAAAGTATGGAAGATCTCTAGGTCTTCTATAAAGCATAGAAGACCTCCAAGTTTTCTATAGAGAAGAGAAGACCTTCTGGTCTTCTATAGAGAAAAGAAGACCTCCTGGTCTTCTATAGAGCATAAAAAATCTCTACGTCTTCTATAAAGCATAAAAAATCTTCACGTCTTCTATAGTGCATAGAAGACCTTCTGTCTTCTATAGAGCATAGAAGACCTCAAGAACTTTTAAAGAACATAGAAGGCTTATATGTTCCAGAACATAGAATACCTCAAGAACTTCTAAAGAGCATAGAAGACCTTAAAGAATTCTGTAGGCCATAAAGGACCTCAAGGTCTTCCATAGGTAATGGGGAAAGTATTTACGGTTTTCTTTGTTGTGCATATTCATATCGCTCAAGCCACTGTGTCATGTCGCCTCTTTGGTTTGTCATTTGCATTTCATGCCACCCCATAGGGACGGCCAAAGGGCATGACGAGTGGATTGGCAAAAATAATATCTGCACCTACTTAGTTCTGGTTTAATATATCTTAGCAAATCTACTGTAAAGTCTATTATAATCATTTGCACACACACACATCCTCCCATTTATTCAAAAGACTAATATAATGATATAAAATAGTTTTGTGCAATCTCTCTTTAATGTGTAACCATAGATACGTAAATGCATCTATATATATATGAATGTATGTTTGTAAGTATTAATGTATGTATGTAAGTATGTGTGCCTAATGCTATTGCAAAACCTGCCGCCATGCCTGATGATGCTTCAGTGCATGCCTTTATCATTTTTCCACTGGCCGACACGTTCTCTGTTCATTAGTTGGACAGTAGTTGGATTGTGTGTGTGTGTGTTTTGTGTGTGCCGAATCGTCATTACAATTGACGTTCTGTCGCTCAGCAGGCAATGACTAATATTCATTGAAATGCTTGGCTCATTGTTTTAGTTTTTATTCAGATTTTTTTGTTTTCAATTATGAAAAAATTTAATATTAAATATGAATATTTTTTCGTCCACATTTTGTGGTCTTTGCTCTTCATGTGCGGTATTTGTTGATGCTGATGATGATATCATGTCAGGTATTCATTGAGCAAGAGATATTGAAAAGTTTGTTTTAAAATTTAATGGAAATTTTGTTGAAATTTCAAGCATGGCTTGAACAATGTAATAGCGGGGGATTACGACGATTTTTTTATTAAATTGAAAAAGAGTATTGAAATAATTAATAATTTTTCGTTACAATACGCAATTTTCAATGGCAGATTATTGTTGGAAAGTTTGTAGGTTTTCTGTTAATTAAATCACTCTTTTAATGAGAGGGATTATAGGAGTGCATTGGTGCGTATTATTAATGCAGTGGTAATTTCTGCAACACTCATACGACATGTGGCCCTTGATAATATAAATACATATTGAAATTTAAATTAACTTAAAGCAGCGTAAACAAGTTAAAAAGTATCAATCGTTTTTGCCGACAGATATATACCCTCAGCCATTGTTCGATTATTTAAATATATATTGACCTGTGTTATGGATATTAAAACTGTTGACCCTCTATTAAGTAGGTTCCAAATGAATGGGCCAATATTGTCCATTTCGTATAGGACCTAAATAAAAATGATAAAAATATTTCGACGTTCATATCTGGACTATATCGACTTCTTCCATCACTTTATATGAGGTGTGTGATAATTTTTAGAAAATATTAACATGTGCGTGAGGTACCAGTTATAGTATACCATCTTTATACCCTCCACCATAGTATGGACGGTATATAAAAGTATATATGTATATTCTTGATCAGCATAAAATTCTATGTCGATTTAGTGATGTCCGTCCGTCTATCATCTGTCCATGTGTGGAGATCGCTCTAGCTTACGAACGAAATGAAGTAGGTTGATAAAATTTTACTTAAATGTATATTATGTCAGCAGGACTTTTGGTATTGAAAATAGGCCATGTAGATCCTCGTTTTGGTATAGCCCCTATTTTCGGTATTTTGGTGATTTAAGAAACATTGTTCAGCCTACGACAAAAAATTTTCCATACAGGTCCACGATTTCGTATAGCCCCCATATAAAGGTACTTCCGATACTCGATAATTTGATGATTTTAGCGACATTATTTACCGGAATTGTTTCAAAATTGGTATTTAAAGTTTCTAATGGACACTACAACCTAAAACAGAAAATGGGCCATGTAGGTCCACGTCTTCGTGTACCCCCCATACAACGGTTCCCCTCGATATTCGCTATTTTGATGATTTCAGCGACATTATTTACCGAAACTATTTCAAACTTAGTATTTGAAGTTCGTAACGAATACTACAGCCTATGACAGAAAACTATCTGTGCAGGTCCACGTCTTCGTATAGCCCCCATTTAACAGTATCCCCTGATATTCGGTATTTTGATGATTTTAGCGACATTATTTACCGGAATTATTTCAAATTTCGTATTTTGGGTATCCAAAGTTCGGCCCGGCCGAACTTACAGCTTTTTTACTGGTTATATATACCAAGTTGTGAAGAATCGCTGAGTTGTTTCGCAATTTGTGACAGATAAAAGTATTGAAAACGTAAAAGTATTAAAAGTATTGAAAATTGTGACCGTTTCAGTGAGGTACCAGAAGGGGTTCGCAGATATATAGCATCTTCACAACAGATCTTGTGTTAGCAAAAATGTTTGTATGTGTGAAATTTGAAGAGATTTCTTTGAGCGTTTTGTTTTTCAAAATCTTGAACCCTATGTGGAGCTGGTAGAAAAATAAATTGGCCGATCTCTACCATCTTTATAACAGATCTTGTGTTGAAAGAAATATTGAGATGTACCAAGTCTGGAATGAAATCGGATGTTGATTTCACTTTTTATGAGATTCAAGGATATTCAAAATTTTAAGCCTTTGTGGGGCGGTACCAGAATAAACGGTCCGAATTGTACCATCTTTGCAACAGATCTTGTATTGATGGAAATATTTATGCGTACCAAGTCTAAAGGGAATCGGATATCCTTCATGGATATTCAAAATGTTGAAACTTTGTTCGGGAGGTACCAGGAGGAGTTGACCGATATATCCCATTTTCACACAAACCTTGGGACCGGATGTTTATTTCGGATAACGTCCGCGTCGATTGGTCTATAATTGCGACCTGTAGAGCAACTGCAAAATCAGGATTTTTTTAGTTTTTGGTCCATTTCCACCTCTAAATATTATGCCATCATCTCCAAAAGCAATGGGCTTCTATTCTGGCTCTGATCCCACATTCATTCTAAATTTCGTGAAGATCGGGCCATGACGGACGGACGGATATACATAGCTAAATCGACTCAGCTCGGCGAGATAGGAAGATCCATATATACTTTCCTATGTGGAAAACCAATATTTCGAGGTGTTACACAATTTTTGGCCCAATCAAACTTATAATACCCCCAACATATAGTGTTGAAGGGTGTAAAAAGTCCAAAAAATTCATAATTGCCGTGAAAAATATTTTTAAGAAATCCACAACATTGGTACCGCGTCGAAAAAATGTATACAAAAAATCACGACTAAAAAAAGCCTTGAAAAAAAAACACGAATACGAAATACTTTTTTGTTATTTAAAGTCCAGGTTGTTTATATAGCCTTGAAAATATTAATAAAAAAAATTCGCGAATTATAAATAGCTCTATTAAATATTTATACAAATTTCCGTTGTTGCAATCCCTTAAGGCTTAATCCCTTTAATACCTTTATTGCAGGCTTAATCCCTTTATTGTTGTTATAAAAACAAAGTTTGGTAATGTTTACAGGGGGTTAAGGCAGGGAATACCTAGGTTTCGGAAAGAGCCACCAATCCTCATCAGTTACCTTGTTTTTTGTCTGGGATATTCTCCCCAGAAGTTATTTCAAAAATAACTTCTATGACAAAAAACATTTTTTACCCAAGTGACGAGATCGTAATATCCCAGAAAAAAAAAAAAAAACAAGGGAACTGATGAGAATTGGTGGTATTTCCTGCCTTACCCCCTGGTAAACATTACCATCGTTCTCCACTAATAAACAAACGTTTTTTTTTAACCTTTTCTGCTGGACTAATGAAGCTAAGTAATTTGGGGAATAAATATTTAGACAGTTTATATCCCTTATTACTATAGAATTATCAGAAGAATGGTTTTAACCTTGCAAGGAAATCTTGATGGGGCCTAATAGGTGCATGATTATATCGGCCTATGTCAATAAATGGCCTATGCTAAAATGGACCCGAAGAGACCTCCCTAGGGAGCACAACTACATATTGAAAAATACAAAACATCCACTGCGTATACTTATCTACAATGGTTATACGTCATGTCTAAGAAAAGATATTATCGTCATTGGAGGTAAATGAAAACCATCACCCAGCCACGAGTTCCAAAATGACCCTTGTACAGGATATTAAGTTTCATAAGCGCCATTGTTTTCTTCGGAAAAAAAATGTCTCCTTACATGGGACCATTGACGCCTTATGGCATATCCGTCACCAAAACATATAGAAATTCAAATGAGTGGAAGATTTCTAATTTAAAACTGTCTCTAATTTACGCTTGAAGTACTTGAGGCGTCACACATTTGTTCTCCCGTTGCCAGTGATGTGGCCACAGAGCATCACTATTTGCCATCTCCCCTTCCCACCCAAAATGTCTCATTGAAAACGTCCAAAAAAATAGGAAAAAAATCACCAACTGAAAATATGTGTGTACATTTCGAAATTAACTTTTTGCCGTACCAAAAAAAAAAAAAAAAAAAAAAAAACAGAAAAGAAATACCAACAACAAATGCAAATATATACCAAGATATATTTGGTGTTTGTTGTTGTTGTGAGGCATGCGATTTGCTTCAGTATTGCTTATTTGTTGGATAGTGTTTGTTTTTTTCTCGGTTCGGTTTGGTTTCATCACTTGAATGTTGACTGTTGGCAAGTGAGTCAATATTTTTTGAAATGAATTTTTAAATAGTAATAAATTAAAATGTCACCTGCGTTGAGGGCTGAATGTGACTAAACAAGGAATTGCTGAATGAACAATGTTTCAGTTTCAGAACAATGTCCAATTCAAAATACAAAAGATTGTATATATCTAACGCATTATTAGAATATATAAAAATATATCACAATATTAAGCCATAATAAAAATATTTTGTGATGCATCACCTGTGGGTGTTCTCTGTTCTCTGATTTTTTTCGTTCGTTGAAATTTAAGATTTTTTTTTTTTCAAAAATATTTTCAACAAACAACATCGTCATTAACATTGAAAACAATAATCTGAACGATGATAAAGAAAATTTATTTGATTCTATTCAAAATATAAATATGTGTGTATCTATATAGCCCAATAAAATGTTTTCTAATTTTATATAAAAAATAAAATAAATATTAAAGCAAATACACTGGACTACAAAATATGTTTTTCATTACTAAATTAAATAATTAAAAAAAAATATGAACTTGTAAAAAAAGTCTACACAATTTTATTAAAAATAATTATTAAAAATAAAATAATTTTATTAAAAATAAAATAAATATTAAGACAAATACACTGGACTACAAAACATATATTTTTTTTCATTACTAAATGAAAAAATTTAAAAAAAAATATGAACTTGTAAAAAAAGTCTACACAATCGGCCAACATTTTATTACAGGATAGAATTATATCTGGGCCAGAGAATAACAGTGTGCGACAAAATTCATCTTACGTGAAAAATCCAGCATATTATGAAGGTAGAGATAAAAAGCAAGTAAAACCAGTAAAAAAAGTCTTAAAGTCGGGCGGGGCCGACTTTATGATACCCTACACCACTTTGCTAATTATGTAGAGCTCCACATAACAATTAAAACTTTTTATGGGAGAATTCAATCATACACGCTATGATTATAATTATAATTTAAAGTTCAAAAGACTCAATATGCCGAAGCATTTGTATCTTTTAAATTCGGACTTGTATTGCCCATTTGGTGCACAATTATTTTGAAATCAGATATAGATATATATGGGAGCTATATCCAAATCTGAACCGATTTCGATTAAATTTGGCAAAGATATTTCTGAGCTGTATTTGATATATTTCCTTGAATATCGTTGTTACGGAGTGCATATTACGGCTGTGGGTAACAAATCGGATGAACATTATATATGCGAGCTATGGCTATATCTGAACCGATCTTCACCAAATTTGACATAGTTGCTTCTTGTCTCAATTCGGTCGTATGTGTCAAATTCCATCCCATTTGGACAAATATTAGACGTTTGGTGCACAAAAAATGGTAAATCGGACGAAGTTATATATGGGAGCTACATCCAAATCTGAACCAATCTCGATAAAATTTAGCAAATGTATTTCTGATCTGTATTTGATATATTTCCCCAAATATTGTTGTTACAGAGTGCATATTACGGCTGCGGAGGACAAAATTAACAAATCGGATGAACAATATATATGGGAGCTATAGCTATATCTGAACCGATTTCGATCAAATTTGGCATACTTATTTTCAGGCCTAATTTGGTTGTATGTGCAAAATTCCATACTATTTGGGCAAATATTAGACGTTTGGTGCAGAAAAAAGGGCAAATCGGACGAAGGTATATATGGGAGCCATATCTAAATTTTGACCGATTATCTCCAATTTCAATAGGATTCGTCCTTGGGCCAAACAAATGATATGTACAAAATTTCATCCGGATAGGGCAATAAATGCGAACTGTACTTTGTTTACAAAAATACATGGACAGACGGACAAACGGACGGACGGACATACATAAATCGACTCAGAATGTGATTCTATGCAGATCATCAAAAGGAACTATGGGTCTATCTCGTTTCCTTTTGCCTGTTACAAACAAATTCACAAAGACATAATACCCTGACCGCCTTGTGGTGTAGGGTATAAAAAGCAGTAAGTTCAGCCGGGCCGAATTTTCAATACCCTCCACAATTGAGTAAAGAAAACATTTTTATATAAAAGTATGTGAACTCAAAAGAGAATGCTGTTAAACTTTTCAAAAACAAAAAGGTGGGTGAAGCCGTACGAAAACGGGAACTTCCATAGAAAAATTTATACTTCAAAGGATTGTCATCTACCGAAACTTTTTTAATACCAAATTTGAAACAATTTCGTAGGTTAATGTTACTAGGACTATCAAAATACCGAATATCGGTGGACATCGTTATACGTGCGCTATAGGAAAACGTGGACCTAAAATGTCAATGTTCTGCTGCCTAATCTAGAAACAATTATGAACTACAAATACCAATTTTTAGACAAATCTGTGGAAAATTATGGCAAAAATCATAAAAATACTGAATATCCGAAGGGGCTATTTTGTGGGGGCTATATGAAAACGTGGACCTATGCATATAATGTTTCGCCACGGGACTTAGAACCTACTATGACCTACAAATACCAATTTTTAGACAAATCCGTGGAAAATGTGCCTAAAATCATCAAAACAGCGACTACTGGGAGGTGCCGTCATATGGGGGCTATACCAAAACCTGGACATATACATACGATGTACCGCCGTCAGAGGTAGATCAGATTATGACCTACAAATACTAATTTTTAGACAAATCCGTGGAAAAATTTAGCAAAAATCATCAAAACATCTGCTATTGGGAGGTACCCTTATATGGAGGATATATCAAAACGTGGACCTTTATATACAATGATCTGCCACCGGAGATAGAACAAATAATGATTCACAATACCAACTTTTGGATAAATCCGTGGAAAATGTGGCAAAAATCATAAACATTCCGAATATCGGGAGGTACCGTTATATGGGGGCTGTACAAAAACGTGGGCCTATACATACAATGTTTCGCCACCGGAGCTAGAACCCATTAAGAATAATAAATAACAATTTTTATAAAAATCCGCCACTCGTCCGACAGCTGTCAAAATTATTCCAGTGACATCTCATCATATTGTGTACAAGCCTACAAAACCATTTTGGTGAGAATTTTCCAGAAAAAAGTTATTCTTGATGGATTTCAAGCGTGATAGTGTGATTTCTTTATATTTGGCTGGAAAACCACAAGTGGCTATCGTTAGAGCATTCCAGCATTTAAATGTGAATAAATCTTTTGTGTCTCGTACCATCTACTGGTAGCGTAGCCGGACGTCAAGGAAGTGGACGGAAGAAAACAACAACATCAGCAGAAATGGTTCGAAAAGTAAAGAAGCGAATTGATCAAAACCCGCGTCGCAGGTCCCGAAAAATGGCTCGTGAGCTGAACATATCGCAATATTCCATTCGGCAAATATTGAAAAATAAGCCATTAAAATTCCAAAAATTCGGAATTTGGTTTTCTCCGATGAGAAAACATTCGTTGACCAGCAGTTTGTAAACAAACAAAATGATCATGTTTACTTGCCAAAGAGGTCAGCTGAAAATGTGCACCTTCGGTTGGCCATCACACCATTAAGCGTCGGCCATTATGATGGTGTGGTGTGTGCCGATGCACACGCACGCGCCACCCAAAAATGATTACAAAATAATTTCCTCGCTTCATTTCCAGCGCACAATGACCACCAAAATCTCCGGATACCAATCCGTTGGACTATTGTGTCTGCAGTACTTTGGATAGCAAGGTTGGCACTAAAAAATACCAAAGTATCTATCACCTCAAGCAAGCGCTTCGCCGGAAAAGAGCCAAAATACCGCAGAGTAACATTCGGGCAGCGTGTGACGGTTTCATTGGCAGTTTGAAGGTCATAATTCGTGCCAAAGATGACCAATTCGAACAAATCTAAAATTATTCTAAAATTTAATGCAATTTCCGACATTTTTTGCTTTTATGCAATAAAATTAAAAAAAATGTAAAAATTATGGCGTTTGAATTTGTTACAGTTTTTTTATCTCACCCTGTATACCCAAAAAAGGATTGATATGGCCTATTTTCTTTACCAATGATTCTGGATGTAGTCCTAAGTTCTGTATCAAAATTCAAAGTTTTGTAGTAAATGTTGTGAAATATATTCCATGAATGGTCAAAATTATATAAAGACCTCACCAACATTTCAAAATCGCCTCCATTTCTCAATTCCAGATAGCAATATAGGCCTCAATATCAAATTTTCCTTCCCCCAATACCAAATTTTGTACCATTGAGTACTTTCCGTACAATAATACTACACATATGTCCGGGCAACACATGAACGGCGGCCCTAATAATAAAGTTCGGATTTCAAGCACTATCTGTTCACATTCACCAAATGCCAAATTGTACTAAATAAAGTACTATTTAGTACTTTTCGTGCACGTGTAGTAGACATGTCCAAACCACATCTTTGTTACAAACAAACCGCCAACAGGGACCCCAATATAAAATTTCAAAATTCCAGCTGCATTCTTTCAGCCTAAACCAAACTCTTGCACAATTAGTATCATTTGGTACAGTTCGCAGACTTAGTACACTTTTCCAATACCACCTTCATATATGAAACTCAACATTGATACACATACCGCATTTCAAGTTTTTTGCTCTATCCGTTCACATCACACCAAATGGTACCATTGAAGAACTATATAATCATTTTGGAACTTTTCGTAATCTTAATATCCAAAGTTCCAAAAACCCTTTGGTACATCTATCCTGCACTCCATCAGTGACTCTCACTCCAAATTTTTTGAATTCTAACTCGTTCCGTATATCCACTCTTCGTACCCCCTTAGACCGAATTTCCAAAAAAAATACACCAACTCGGACCAACTAGATCAACCTCAAATATTCTGATAAAGATTTCATTGAAAGATGCATCGAGTCCAAGTCAGCCATTTCGAGGCTTGTTTAAGAACATTACATGTTAAAACTTTGTGGAGGTGGTGTGGACAAATTCGATGTAAATTCCTTACATAGTATGGAGGGTATATTAAGTTCATCATTCCGTTTGTAACTCATCGAAATAATAATTTTAGACCAACAAAGTATAGCACTATCCGTCCGACCGTCTGTCTGTCTATCTGTCCCTCTATTGTAAGCACGCTACATTCAAAACAAATGGAGATAGGAACGTAACATTTTTTTCAAAGATCTGTCTTTTGTCTGCCAGTAGGTCAAGTTCGAAGATGGGCTATATTGGTTCACGTTATCGTATAGCCCCCATATAAAGGTACACCCCTATATTAGGTATTTTGATGCTTTTAGCCACATTTTTCAATAGAATTGTCTGAAAATCCACATAAGGTCCATGATGTCATATATCCCCTATATGACGGTACCTCCAGATATTCGGTATTTTGATGATTTTAGCCAAATGTTTCAACAGAATTGTCTAAAAATCGCAAAGAGTTCCTTGTGAGGTTAATACAGTGGGTTTTATTTGAGCGCTATTTTTCAACGGAATTTATTTTCAAAATTTTCAAGTTTCTTCCAAATGGTGGAGGGTATAAAAAGTTCAGTCCGGCCGAACTTAGCTGCTTTTTTATACCCTCCACCATAGTATGGAGGGTATATTATGTTTGTCATTCCGTGTGTAACACTTCGAAATATACATTTTAGACACCACAAAGTATATACAGGGTTGCCCATATTCGACGGACCCATCTGGCAATGCCATAACTCTCTTTCTCATCCGAAGAGGCCATATAAAAGTCGACCAAGGCAATCGGCCGAAAATATCGCTGCCGTACGAGTCAGTGTTGAGAGGTCTCCAAGAACATCCCAAAAACGCCGTTCTCAGCAGGTGGGCATGGCTCGGTCCACTTTACAACGGATTATTCGCATTGATTTGCATTTGTTCCCGTACAAAATTCAATTGACGCAAAGAATGTTGCCTGCGGACAAGCCTCGTCGATTGGAATGGGCCCAAGGGTCCGTCGAATATGGGCAACCCTGTATATTCTTGATCAGCATAAAATTCACTCTAGCTTCCAAACGAAATGAAGTAGGTTTCTTAAATTTTACTCAAATGTGTATTATGTCTGCAGGACTTTTGGTAATGAAAATGTAGGTCCACGTCTTCGTATAACACCCATACAACGGTACCTCCTGATAAGCGGTATTTTGATGATTTTAGCGACATTATTTTCCAGAATTTTTTCAAAATTGGTATTTGCAGTTCGTAATAGATACTAGGGCTTAGGACAGAAAATGGGCCATGTAGGTCCACTTCTTCGTATAGGCCCCATATAACGGTACCCCCCGATATTCGGTATTTTGATGATTTTAGCGACATTATTTACCGGAACGGTTTCAAATTTGGTATTTGAAGTTCGTAATGGATACTACATCCCAAGACAGAAAATGAGCCATGTGGGTCCACGTCTTCGTATAGCCCCCATATAACGGTACCTCCCGATATTCGGTATTTTGATGATTTTAGAGACATTATTTACCGGAACTATTTCAAATTTGGATTTCGTAATGAATACTACAGCCTATGACAGAAAATTTTCTGTGCGGATCCACGCCTTCGTATAGCCCCCATATAGTGGAACCCCCGATATTCGGTATTTTGATGATTTTTGCGCCATTATTTACCTTAATTATTTCACATTTTTTATTTGAAGTTCGTAATGGATACTACCACCCTATATTCGGTATTTTGATAATTTTAGCTACATTACAAACAAATATTGTAATAGCTTGTGACAAAAGTTGCCTATCGTCGTATAGACCCTAATATACGGCTGCATTCGGTATTTTTAAGATTTTAACAGAATTTTTAACGGATTTCTTATTATTTTGAAAATTGCCAAATTTGTACCAAATGGTGGAGGGTATTCAAAGTTTGGCTGGTCCGAACTTACAGCTTTCTTACTTGTTAGAGCTTGTTAGCTTAGCTGATTTTTTACTTCTTAGAACATAAAATATATGATATTTTTATTAATCGTATCACTAAGGCAGAGGGGTACCCAGAACACCCCGCTTCACCCCGAAGTGTTCCAGAAGCAAAAAATTAGGTTTTCCCTGAAAATGTAGATATTTTTCAGAAAAGTAAACATTTCAGAGAAAGTGACCCTATCACGTCCCCCACTCCCCTCTTCGAATGGCCTCTAAACGAGGCTGTATCCATTACGTGTCCACCATTCCACCATGGAGGATATATAAAAATATCTTTGTCTTTATTATTGTCTCCACAACTATTTTTAAAATACGAAAAAGTGTGCTTTCAATTAAGCATTCAACACGAATATCTTGGCAATAAATAAGTTTGTGCAACTGTTCCCGCACACAGACACACACACACACAGCAATCTATAAAAATACCTTATATGTAACAAAAATATTACGTCTAATTTCAGATTTTGCAAAAGACAAACAGACGATCCAATGCGCCAAGATGAACTAATTTTTTCCGTTCAATTTACAGAGAATAATTTGAGATATTTTTCTTTGACAGACACATCTATCCTGTCTCGGGTTGTGCGATGCTAGAAAGAGGACATTTGTTAAGATGTCAACAACAAGAACAACAACACAAAAGCACACTGAAGGACTGAGAAGAAGAAATAAGTGTGCCACCTCTTTGTGGGTGTCTTGAGACATTTCTTTGGTGGGATGAGGATGGTGGTCGGGTTGCTGTTGGTCCATTTCATAAAAGAATGACTTGTATGGGCTAATAACAGACAGCGACAGGTGGTCATAGGCAAAAAAAAAAACAAAATTAGAGAATGGTCGTGTGTGTGTTGGTGTATTTTCTATCCGAAATGGCTGGCCATAGTTCAACATGTCGCCCATGTGAATGAATGATCACCAGTGTTTTGATATTTGTTTATGAAAGATTAAAAATGAGCAGCAGCACCGCTCACACACCAACCAAAATAGCCACCAAATGTCCATTAAGCATTTTTTTCTTACGTTGCGTTTTGATTTTTTTTTTTATTTTTACTCGAATTCCACACTTTTTTCTAAATGCCTTTTAACAAATAAAAATGATGTGTGATAAATCTTTAAATTAAATTGAGAATTTCTTTTCGCTTTAGATTTTTTTTTTTTTTTTTGTGGAATATTTCTTTTCGCATTAATTAAGTTTTGTATTTTTTTTTTCTATTTTTGTTTGTTTACTAAAAAATCCAAAATAAATCACTTGGAAAATAATCTATGAAACGTCTGTCTCATCGGAAACATGAACATAAATATCGCCTGCTTTCTGGTGTGTTAAAAGTAGAAGATCGTGTGAAATATTGAAAAAGAAAAACTTACGCTCCATTGTCACATGATCCTCAAGGTCAGATAGGCAGAGGATGATAATGATGGAGAAGATCTATTTTAAGAATGTTTCGCTAAGTACCACAGAAAGTTTGATGCGACAAAATTTGCTTCACCGAAATAACACTTTGCAAGAAATACGACTTCGATCAAAGTGTGGGAATTGGGAATATTTTAGGTGTAACAAGTTAAAAAGTATCAGTCGGTTTTGACGACCGATGTATACCCTCAGCCAATATTCGAATATTTAAATATATTTTGACCTCTGTTATGAATATTCAAATCTTTGAGTAGGTTCCGAAGGAATAGGCCCAGATTGTCCATTTCGTAAAGGACTTTAATAAAAATGATATAATTACACATACATCATTTCAATTATAGCAGATAATATTGTTTACAAGCGCACAAAAGCATTTTGGTGAGAATTTTCCAAAAAAAAGTTATTCGTAATGGAATTCATGCGTGATAGTGTGATTTTTTATATTTGGCTGGAAACCCACAAGTGGCTATCGTTAGAGCAGTCCAACATTTAAATGTGAATAAATCTTTTGTGTCTCGTACTATCGATTCTGGTAGCATAGCCAGACGTCAAGGAAGTGGACGGAAGAAAACAGCAACATCAGCAGAAATGGTTCGAAAAGTAAAGAAGCGATTTAGTCGAAACCCGCGTCGCAGTGGCCGAAAAATGGCTCGTGAGCTGAACATATCGCAGTATTTCATTCGGCAAATATTGAAAAATGAGCTCGGGGTAAAGCCATTGAAAGTCCAAAAAGTGCACGAACTTACACCGCAACAGAAAGAAAATAGACTTGGCCGAAAGTGGTGAACTGCCGAATTTGGTTTTCTCCGATGAGAAAACCTTCGTTGTACAGCAGTTTGTAAACAAACAAAATTATCGTGTTTACTTGCCAAAGAGGTCAGCTGAAAATGTGCACCTTCGGTTTGCCACCAGAGGTCAAGCGCCGGCCGTGGCGATGGTGTGGACCAGCACCATCACACTCAGCACACACCACCCAAGAATGGTTACAAAATGAGATTCTTCGCTTCATTTCTAGCACACAATGGCCACCAAAATCTCCGGATACCAATCCGTTGGACTATTGTGTCTGGAGTTTTTTGGAAAACTAGGTTGGCACTACCAAAATGTCGATCACCTCAAGCAGGCGCTTCGCCTGGAATGGGCCAAAATACAGCAGAGCGATTTCGTTTGCCGTTTGAAGGCCATAATACATGCCAAAGGTGACTAATTCGAATAAATCTAAACTTATTCTATTTTTTTTACTTTCATTCAATAAAACTTAAAAAATGTAAAAATTATGGCGTTTGACTTTGTTGCAGTTTTTTTATCTCACCCTGTATATATTCTTGATCAGAGTAAAGTTCTAAGACGATTTAGCCATGTCCATATGTTGTAATCAATGCTACAGTTAAAACGAATTCAGATAAGAAGTTAAAATGTTGCACAGGTCTTTTGTCTGCAGGCAGATCAAGTTCGAAGTTAGGCTATATCGGTCCACGATATCGTATAGCCCCCATACAAAATTCTTATTTTGACGATTTTAGCCACATTTTCAGTGGAATTTTCTGAAATTCTACACAAGTATTCTTTGTGAATACTTAATCCCCTGAAAAAGAATAGGTACATGATTTATCACATCCCCCATATATCAATACCTCCTGATATTCAGAATTTTGATAATTCTAGCCAAATTTTTCAATGGAATTGTCTAAAAATCCGCACCAGGAGTTCCTTCTGAGCACTTTATCCCTTGGAAGAGTATTTTCTATATAGGTTCACGATATCGTATATCTCAGTACCTCCCGATATTTGGTATTTATCATGATTTTAGTACATTTTTTCAATGAAATTGTATTAAAATCCACAAAAGGAGTTCCATCTGAGTACTTTACCTTCATATAGCCCACACATAACGGTACCTCCCTTTATTCGGTATTTTGATGGTTTTAGCGACTTTATTTACCGAAATTGTTTAACATTTCGTATGTGAAGCTCGTTATGGGTACTACAGACGAATGGAGAAAGTAACTTAAACAGAACCACTTCTTCGTATAGCCGCCATATAACGGTTTTCATTCGACGATTTTTTTTATTTGGAATATTTTCAAGATCCTTCATGGTAGAGGTTACCCGGCCGAACTTAGTTGCTAAAAATAGGTGAAATCATAAATTCCACATTCATCTCAGGGATATAACAAGTTGTAACAAAACGCTGACTTGTTTCGCAAGTTATGACAGATAAAAGTATTGAAAAATTTAACCCTTTGTGGGCGAGGCACCAGAATGGGCTCGCAGACAAATGTCTCTTTGGAGCAAATCCGTTTCAGGACATTTGGAGTCGATCTAGCGATGTCCGTCTGTCTGCGATCTAGCGATGTCCGTCTAGGTCTCTTTGGACCAAATCCGTTTCAGAACGTTTGGAGTCGATCTAGCGATGTCCGTTCGGCCGTCTGGTCCGATTGTCTTCAAACTCATACTTCCCAATATTTTTATTAACCAAGGTCTGGTGTGGAAGGGGAATACATCGGTCCACTGCTTCTAGTACTTCCCCCAAAAAAGTTCGAAATTTTGAATAACCTTTAAGTTCATAAAACGCGAAATTAACATCCGATTCAATTCAGATTTGGCACATCTCTGTATACCCATCAACACAAGATGTGTTATAAAGCCGATAGAGATCGGACCATTTCTTTTGCTACAGACAATATCGGTCCACTCCATCAAGTACCTCCCCCAAAAGGGGTCAACATTTTGAATATTTATAACTTTTATAAAATGTGATATAAGAGTCCGACTGTCTTCAAATTTCACACATCCCATTATTTATATTAACCCAAGGTCTGGTGTTAAGATGGAATATATCGGTCCACTCCTTCTGGTACCTCCCCAACAAAGGCTCAAAATGTTTAATATCTATGAAAACATAAACCCATCAACACAAGATCCCTTTTAAAGATGGTAGAGATCGGATCGTACCTCCACCACAAAGGTCAACATTTTGTATATCATATTATAAAACGCGAAATTAACATCCGATTCCATTCAAACTTGGCACATCTTAATATTTCTATCAACACAAGGTCGTGAAATGATATAAATCTATACGTCTTCGTATAGACTCTAATATAACGGCTATATTCGGTATTTTTAAGATTTTAACAGAATTTTTGGCGAATGTTTTTTTATGCCCTACACCACAAGGTGGTCAGGGTATTATGTCCTTTTATACCCTACATCACAAGGTGGTCAGGGTATTATGTCTTTGTGCATTTGTTTGTAACAGGCAAAAGGAAACGAGATAAACCCATAGTTCCTTTTGATGATCTGCATAGAATCACTTTCTGAGTTGATTTATGCATGTCAGTCCGTCTGTCCGTCCGTCCGTCTGTCCATGTATTCTTGTGAACAAAATGCAGGTCGCATTTATTATCCGATTGAGATGAAACTTTGCAAACAACATTTGTTTGGCCAAGGACGAACCCTATTGAAATTGGAGATAATCGGTAAAAATTTAGATATAGCTCCCATATATATCTTCGTCCGATTTGCCCTTTTTTCTGCACCAAACGTCTAATATTTGCCCAAATAGTATGTCATTTTGCACATACAACCAAATTAGGCCTGAAAATAAGTATGCCAAATTTGATCGAAATCGGTTCAGATATAGCTATAGCTCCAATATATATTGTTCAGCCGATTTGTTGATTTTGTCCTCCGCAGCCGTAATATGCACTCTGTAACAACAATATTTGGGGAATTATATCAAATACAGCTCAGAAATACATTTGCTAAATTTTATCGAGATCGGTTCAGATTTGGATATAGCTCCCATATATAACTTCGCCCGATTTACCCTTTTTTGTGCACCAAACGTCTAATATTTGTCCAAATGGGATGGAATTTGACACATACGACCAAATTGAGACAAGAAGCTAGTATGTCAAATTTGGTGAAGATCGGTTCAGATATAGCTATAGCTCGCATATATAATGTTCATCCGATTTGTTGTATTTGTTACCCACAGCCGTAATATGCACTCCGTAACAACGATATTTAGGGAAATATATCCAATACAGCTCAAAAATATCTTTGCCTAATTGTATCGAGATCGGTTCAGATTTGGATATAGTTCCCATATATATCTTTATCTGATTTCAAATTAATTTTGCACCAAATGGGCACTACAAGTCCGAATTTAAAGAGATACAAATGCTTCGGCACATTTAGTCCTTTGAACTTAAAATTTTAATTATAATCATAGCGTGTATGATTGAATTCTCCCATAAAAACTTTTAATTATTAAGTGGAGCTCAACTAAATTAGCAAAGTGGTGTAGGGTATCATAAAATCGGCCCCGCCCGACTTTAGGACTTTCTTTACTGTTTTTTTTTTTTTTTTTGATTTTTTTTTTTTTTTTTTTTTTTTGAAATTCGATTCAAGTGGTGGATGGATGATGATTTAAAATTGAATATAAATCTTCGATTTCCTTCAAATTTTGCACATACCAATATTCTTATCTGTATTAGATGAAGTATGAAAATGGAATACTTCGGTCCGCTATAAATGTTACCTCACACGCATATTTCCACATTTTCCGAAAATTTGCACATAACTCATATAAAGTAAAGGAAGTAGTCGATATAGTCCAAATCTGGATATAATATTTATATTAGTCTTAGGTCAGATACCAAATGGCCAACGGCTTCGAAACCTTCCCCACAAAGGGTCAGCAGTTTGAATAATCATAACTCAAGCCTGGGGGTATTCATCTGTCGACAAAACCGACTGATACTATTTTATTTGTTTAAATTGTTTTTTACTAATTGCATATTTTATTATTTATATTTGAGAAAATATATTTTATATTTTTATATTTTCAACTGAATGCACAAATATCCTTTGTAATACCCATTTAAATTTTAAAAAACAGTTACCAGCAGATTTTTTCATATTTCACTGCTCCACACATTCCCCTCAACTCCACCGCTTTCCCACCTCACCTCTACTCTTCTTCAATTTGTTTTATGCAAATATTTACAGCATCGCATCAGTTAATAATAAATTCTATTTTTATTTTGCAATTAAAATGTGAAAACAAAACTCAAACAAAAACAACAACAACAACAACAAGAACCAACCAACAACAACAACAACACCTTACCACAACTGTCAACTTTTGGAACAATTCTCGAAATTTTAATTTATTGTTATTTTTCGGCGAGTATTTTTCCATTCAATTTTTGTTGAGTGGCCATTATTTTGTTGTTGTTGTTGTTGGGCAGATTTTTTTATTTTCCATAAAACATTAAACAAAACAAAACAAAAAAACCCCAATCACCAGCATTTGAATGTGTGTATGAGTGCGGCAGACAAATACCAAACAAACAATTCTCTTTTTTTGGCAGCAGAAGCATGAATGATTTTTAAAGCCTAGTTTTGAAATTTAGGCCATGCCATTTCAATGCAAGGACTTTTTTCTGGGCAATAAACCAAATTGAAGTGCTTTGGATATTTGAGTGAAATGGAACGAAGATTTTAAATGGGTTCAAAAAGCTTTTTTTTGAGGAGAATCAGAGATACTTATATGGATTTTCGAGTCACAAGAAAAAAGAAAATCTTTGAAAATAATTTTTCCAGTAGTATCAGAGCCGTCATGATGTATGGTGTATGTAGATCTAATTGAAATATGAAAGACCATATTGTTCCTAGGAGATCTGGAGCTTAAAGTGTTCTACTGCAAATAGAAAAGCGGAGTTTGAGGTTCTTTTAGCCAGAGAAGAGCTGGGGGCCTTCTATTACCCCATATAAGACCTGAAGGTCTTCTATTACCCCATATAAGAGCTGGAGCTCTTCTATTGCCTCATAGAAGAGCTGGAGCTCTTTTATTGCCTCATAGAAGAGCTGGAGCCCTTTTATTGCCTCATAGAAGAGCTGGAGCTCTTTTATTGCCTCATAGAAGAGCTGGAGCTCTTTTATTGCCCCATAGAAGAGCTGGAGCTCTTCTATTGCCCCATAGAAGAGCTGGAGCTCTTCTTATGCCCCAGAGAAGAGCTGGAGCTCTTCTTATGCCCCAGAGAAGAGCTGGAGCTCTTCTTATGCCCCAGAGAAGAGCTGGAGCTCTTCTTATGCCCCAGAGAAGAGCTGGAGCTCTTCTTATGCCCCAGAGAAGAGCTGGAGCTCTTCTAATGCCCCATAGAAGAGCTGGAGCTCTTCTAATGCCCCATAGAAGAGCTGGAGCTCTTCTAATGCCCCATAGAAGAGCTGGAGCTCTTCTAATGCCCCATAGAAGAGCTGGAGCTCTTCTAATGCCCCATAGAAGAGCTGGAGCTCTTCTAATGCCCCATAGAAGAGCTGGAGCTCTTCTAATGCCCCATAGAAGAGCTGGAGCTCTTCTAATGCCCCATAAAAGAGCTGGAGCTCTTCTAATGCCCCATAGAAGAGTTGGAGCTCTTCTAATGCCCCATAGAAGAGCTGGTGCTCTTCTAATGCCCCATAGAAAAACTGGTGCTCTTCTAATGCCCCATAGAAGAGCTGGTGCTCTTCTAATGCCCCATAGAAGAGTTGGAGCTCTTCTAATGCCCCATAGAAGAGCTGGTGCTCTTCTAATGCCCCATAGAAAAGCTGGTGCTCTTCTAATGCCCCATAGAAGAGCTGGTGCTCTTCTAATGCCCCATAGAAGAGCCGGAGAAGAGCCGGAGCTCTTCTAATGCACCATAGAAGAGCCGGAGCTCTTCTAATGCCCCATAGAAGAGCCGAAGCTCTTCTAATGCCCCATAGAAGAGCTGGAGCTCTTCTAATGCCCCATAGAAGTGCTGGAGCTCTTCTAATGCACCATAGAAGAACTGGAGCTCTTCTAATGCCCCATAGAAGAGCTGGAGCTCTTCTAATGCCCCATAGAAGAGCTGGAGCTCTTCTAATGCCCCATAGAAGAGCCGGAGCTCTTCTAATGCCCCATAGAAAAGCTGGAGCTCTTCTAATGCCCCATAGAAGAGCCGGAGCTCTTCTAATGCCCCATAGAAGAGCTGGAGCTCTTCTAATGCCCCATAGAAGAGCTGGAACTCTTCTAATGCTCCATAGAAGAGCTGGAGCTCCTCTAGAAGAGCTGGAAGTCTTATATTGCCCCACAGAAGAGCTGGAAGTCTTCTATTGACCAATAGAAGAGCTGGAGATCTTCTATTGCCCCATAGAAGAGCTGGAGGTCTTCTATTGCCCCATAGAAGAGCTGGATGTCTTCTATTGCCCCATAGAAGACCTGGATGTCTTATATTGCCTCATAGAAGACCTCGAGCTCTTCTATTGCCCCATAGAAGAGCTGGAGTTCTTCTAATGCCCCATTGAAGAGCTGGAGCTCTTCTAATGGCCCATAGAAGAGCTGGAGGTCTTCTATTGTCCAATAGAAGAGCTGGAGGTCTACTATTGTCTCATAGAAGAGCTGGAGGTCTACTATTGTCTCATAGAAGAGCTGGAGCTCTTCTATAGACTGTAGAAGACCTTAAGCTCTTCTATAGAACATAGAAGACCTTAAGCTCTTCTATAGACCATAGAAGCTTGAGGTCTTCTACAGTCTATAGAAGAGCTTAAGGTCTTCTTTGGTCTATAGAAAAGCTTAAGGTCTTCTTTGGTCCATAGAAGAGCTTAAGGTATTCTTTGGTCCATAGAAGAGCTTAAGGTCTTCTTTGGTCCATAGAAGCTTCTATTTTTAATTTTTTTCTAAAAACTTTTAAAAAATTATTTTTCCAATCTTTTTACTTAAAAATAATTTTTTAATCCCTTTTCTGCCGAAAATCTCTCCCTTGACACATATAAATAATTTTCGGCTTTAATTTCATATTCCAGACAAGTCGAGGAATTTTGATTACCTTTGCCACAGAGTACTTCAAACACATTCCGAAATATTTATTTGCCGAAATAAGCTTTGCACGATTTGCTGTGACATAAAATAATGGAAATGTCAACGATTTTCGCTAAACATTTTTAAGCCCATAAATGCTTATGGCCAAATAAATTTCAGTTTTTTTCTATTCGCAATCAAATCCATGATGCAAAAGTGAGCGAATGTGTCTACGATTCTTAGCAATGCGCTGAAATAAAGAAAATAAAATAAATCCCCAGCAAACTGAATATCAACAGCACAGCACTTGGAGGTTGGGAAAAAACTAAAAGACGAAAGTGAAAAAGTGGATGAAAATGTGTAGCACGTGCCGAAGATTTTTCAAAATAAAAAAATGAAATAAAAACCTACGAAGCTGACAAAATTCAAATTCAAATTCTGAATATCCCACGCAGAGTAGATTTGGTTCCAGTGTCGTTTTTGTGTTTTTTTCTTTCGAAAGAAGGCGGGGGTGTTTTTAGCCATAAAGACAGATGTTGGGTGATTGTAGTTTTGATGGTGATGATGATGTAAAGGAACACGAAAAAAACAAATTATTGGCTATAAAAATGACAAAGTTTAATAGGCCATAAAGAAACTATTGAATTGATTTGTCAGAGAATTTTGGAAAATAAATAAAAAAAAACTTGGGATGTAGTTGAACGATGTAACTCTTCCATCTTCAGACTGCTGTCATTTTTAAGCTACTCGCCCGACAGCTGTTAAAATTATTCCAGTGACAGCTCATTATATTGTTTACAAGCGTACAAAAGCCTTTTGGTGAGAATTAAATAAAAAAATGATGAATAAAAAATAAAAAAATTAAGCGTGATAGTCTGATTTCTTTATATTTGGCTGGAAAACCACATTTGGCTATTCGTTAGACTACTCCTGCATTTAAATGTGAATAAATCTTTTGGTAGAGTAGTCGATGGAAGTGGACGGAAGAAAACAGCAACATCAGCAGAAATTGTTCGAAAAGTAAAGAAGCGACCGTGGCAGTGACCTAAAAATGGCTGAAGATATCGCAATATTCCATTCGGCAAATACTGAAAAATGAGCTGGGGGTAAAGCCATTGAAATTCCAACAGAAAGAAAATAGACTCAAAAGAGCTAAAGAGTTGGTGAACTGCCGAATTTGGTTTTCTCCGTCTCCGATGAGAAAACATTCGTTCTCCAGCAGTTTGTAAACAAACAAAATGATCGTGTTTACATGCCAAAGAGGTCAGCTGAAAATGTGCACCTTCGGTTGGCCACCAGAACTCAAGCGCCGGCCATGGTGATGGTGTGGGCCGCTATAACAGCCGATGGTCGCTCTCCGCTCGTGTTAATCGACCGTGACATCAGAAAATATTCTGGAGTGTGTATTAAAGCCTTGGGCACGCAAACATTTTAGCCGCAGCAGGACTCAGCACCATCGCACTCAGCACGCTTCACCCAAAAATGGTTACAAAATAAGCTTCCTCGCTTCATTTCCAGCGCACAATGGCCACCAAAATCTCCGGATACCAATCCGTTGGACTATTGTGTCTGGAGTATTTTGGAAAGCAAGGTTGCCACTAAAAAAAATACCAAAAAGTCGATCACCTCAAGCGAGCGCTTCGCTGGGAATGGACCAAAATACCGCAGAGCAACATTCGGGCAGCGTGTGAAGGTTCCATTGGCCGTTTGAAGGTCATAATTCGTGCCAAAGGTGATCAATTCGAACAAATCTAAACTTATTCTAAAATTTGATGCTATTTCCGACATATTTTGCATTCATTTAATAAAATTTGAAAAAAAAAAAAACAAGTAAAAAAGCAGTAAGTTCGGCCGGGCCGAACTTTGAATACCCTCCACCAGTGGATTTTCAGACAATTCCGTTGAAAAATGTGGGTAAAATCATCAAAATACCGAATATCGGGGGGTACCGTTATATGGGGGATGTACGATATCGTGGACCTGTATAGAAAATTCTCTCTCAGGGGGTAAATTACTCGCGAGGAACTACTTGTGTGGATTTTCAGACAATTCCATTGAAAAATGTGGCTAAAATCATCAAAATGCCGAATACCGGGGGGTACCGTTATATGGAGGCTATTCGATATTGTGGACCTATATAGATAATTCTCTGCCAAGGTATAAAGTACCCACTAGGAACTACTTGTGTGGATTTTCAGACAATTCCATTGAAAAATGTGGCTAACATAATCAAAATACCGAATATCGGGGGTACCGTTATATGGGGGCTATACGATATCGTGGACCGATATAGCCCATCTTCGAACTGCAGACAAAAGAGAGATCTGTGCAAAATTTTAGCTTCCTATCTCAATTCGTTTAGACTGTAGCGTGATTACAACAGACGGACAGACGGGCGGACAGGGCTAAATCGTCTTAGAATTTTACGCTGATCAAGAATATATATACTTTGTTGGGTCTAAAATGATTATTTCGATGAGTTACAAACGGAATGACCAATTTAATATACCCTCCATACCTTTTTAGGTGGAGGGTATAAAAAAACAAATGTAAAAATTATGGCGTTTGACTTTGTTACAGTTCTTTTTTATCTCACCCTGAATTCCCTTAAAAAAAATCCAAAATTTGTTTAGACTAAATATTTTTATGATCTATCCCATCTTCCCAAAAAAATTGATATATCCCCCCAGATTCTCCACACATTATCTTGTTGCCGTCTTGGCAAATGATGTGTTGATTTGCCAGCATTTCTATAATTCATCACGACGGGATATGTGTGTGGTGCTCGCAGACCGGCGTTCACTCAAAATCATTCAAACAACAAATTGGCCGTTAATTTCGAAAAAAAAAGCCAACATATCGATCTGTGTCGAAATTGTGAACTCAATTTTTTTTCTGAAAATATAAAATGTTTACCATTGATTTTGACGCAAATTAATCAATTCCGTTTGGCAAATTTTCTCTTAATTCTATTAATAAATATATCAACACCAAGAACAGATATTAGAACTGAAAGGAATTTCTGATTTTTTTTTTTTTTTTTTCATTGTAAATAAAAATATTTTTTCTTTCATGTCTTCAATGTCTTGAGCGAAAACAGAAACAACAGATATTTACTTGGGTTTTTTACGTAAACGCTGTCACAGCTTTTGCATAACTTACCTTATGAGAGCCAAATCTTGGAGTTTCAATTGAAAAAATATGCCACTGGATACATTTGGATTTCTGGCATATTATTATACACTACGCGTTATAAAAATTATATTCTTATTTTCAACAGAATTACATGCATTTAATATTTTCTGTTAATAAATGATAATTTACTATTTACTTAAACCATGCATCAACTTTTGGTATTGAAAAGACCCAAAACTTAACTTTTTCAAATCATTTTCAATTTTACCATTTTTGCCAAAATATACGCAATTATTATTGTATTTTTATACCCACCACCATTCTATGGAGGGTATATTATCTTTGTCATTCTGTTTCTTAACTCCTCGAAATATTCATAATAGACCCTACATATATTCTGGATCAGGGTAAAATTCTAAGATAATCTAGCAATGTCCGTCTGTTGAAGAAGCTAAAATTTTGCATACGTGTATAGTTTACCAGTAGGCAGATTAAGTTCCTAAATGGGCCATGTCGGTCAACGTTTTTGTATAGCCTCCATATAACGGTACCTCCCAACTTTTGGTATTTTTGTGATTTAAGCGAAATTATTTTCCGGAATTATTTAAAATTTCGTACTTGCAGTTGGTAATGGGTACTACAGCCTATGACAAAAATTCTTGTATGCAGGCTAACGTCTTCGTATAGCCCCCATATAACAGTACCTCCTGATATTAGGCATTTTGATGATTTCAGCAACGTTATTCGCCGGAATTATTTGAAATTTCGTGTTGGAAGATCTTAATGGGTACTACAATTTATGGCAAACATTTTCGAATGCAAGTCGACGCCTTCGTATAGCCCCCATAAAACGGTACCGCCCTATTTTCGGTATTTTGATGATTTCAGATTTTATTCTCCGGAAATATTTAAAATTTGGTATTTGAAATTCGTAGAGCTACAGCCTATGACAGAAAATTGTCTGTGCAGGTCCACGTCTTCGAATAGCCCTCATATAACGGTACCTCCCGATATTCGGTATTTTGATGATTTTAGAAACATTATTCACCGGAATTGCTTAAAATTTGATATTTAAAGTCCGCAATGGATATTACAGCCTATGACAGAAAATTGTCACGTATTCGTATAGCCCCCATATAACGGTACCCCCCAATATTCGGCATTTTGATGATTTTAGCGACATTGTTCACCGGAATTGTTTCAAATTTGGTATTTAAAGTTCGCAATAGATATTACAGCCTATGACAGAAAATTGTCAGTGTAGGTCTACGTCTTCGTATAGCTCTCATATAACGGTACCTCCCTATTTTCGGTATTTTTGTGATTTAAGCGGCATTATTCACCGGATTTGTTTCAAATCTGGTATTGGATATTCCTAATGGATACTACTGCCTATTACAGAAAATTATCTGTGCAGGTCCACTTTT
Source organism: Musca domestica (assembly GCF_030504385.1). NCBI lineage: Eukaryota > Metazoa > Arthropoda > Insecta > Diptera > Muscidae > Musca > Musca domestica. Next base: position 11,613,072 of record NW_026712114.1, on the reverse strand, counting down.
TGGAATTGTTTCAAATTTGGTATTTGAAATTCGAAATAGATACGACAGCATAAGATAGAAAATTTTCTGTGCAGGCCCACGTGCTCAAATATCCCTCATGTAACGGTAATGGATACTACAGCCTATGACAGAACATTATCTCTACAGGTTCATGTTTTGGTATAGCCCCCTTATAATAGTACCTCCCTATATTCGGTATTTTGATGATTTTAGCTACATTATTCACCGATTTTTTTCAAGTTTCGCATATGAATATTGTAAAGGCTTATGACAAAAGTTGCCTATGCAGGCAACGTCGTATAGACCCTAATATGACGGCTACATTCGGTATTTTTAAGATTTGAACAGAATTTGTAAGGAATTTTATTTTATTTTTTTATTTATTTTTTTTTTTATTTATTTTTTTTATTTTTTTTTATTTATTTTTTTTTTTGAAAATTGCTAAATTCTTTCCAAATGGTGGAGGTTATTCAAAGTTTGTCCCGGCCGAACTTACAACTTTTTTACTTGGTTAAATAAGCTTTTGTGCTTTTTAAGACTTATTAACATACCATGTAAAAAGCATATCGCTCATATACTTAAAGAATGACACAAAAAAATCAGTTACAAGAATAACGCAATCTGTAACTCATCGATTATCGTATTTTTTTTTTTAACCCTCAGCCATAGCCACATATCATTTGATACGGCCAAAATTGAGACCTAAGGTCTCTTTGGGCCAAATCTGTTTCAGGATATTTGGAGTCGATCTAGGGATGTCCGTCAGTCCGTCTGTTTGGTTGGCGCGCATCGTAATATTTTTATCAAACTTAGATCGAGTTCGAAGATGGGCAATATCGGTCCACTCCTTCTGGTACCACCCCAACAAAAGGTAGAAATTTTCAAAAAAAAAAAGGTTTTCCGGCACAGAAGGAAAAAGGATAACCAGACATAGCTCCGATTTCGCTAATCCTAATATTTCCATCAGTGCTAGGTCAAATGAGAAAATTGACAATATCGGTCCACTCCATCAAGTACCACCTCCACAAGAATAACGCAATCTGTAGCTCATCGATTATCGTATTTTTTTAACCCTCAGCCATAGCCACATATCATTTGATACGGCTAAAATTTGGCCCATCGAAATAACGGTTTGAGACCCTGGGCCTCTTTGGACCAAATCTGTTTCAGGACATTTGGAGTCGATCTAGAGATATCCGTCCATCCGTCTGTTTGGCTGGTATCGCATCGCAATATTTTTATCAAACTTAGATCGAGTTTGAAGATGGGCAATATCGGTTCCCATCCTTCTGGTACCACACCAACAAAAGGTAGAAATTTTCGAAAAAAAAAGTTTTCCGGAACAGAAGGAAAAATGATATCCCGACTTAGCTCCGATTTTGCTAATCGTAATATTTCCATCAGTGCTAGGTCAAGTGAGAAACTGGACAATATCGGTCCACTCCATCAAGTACCACCTCTACAAAGATATAAAAAATTTGAATAATTATAACTCTTATAAAATGTTATGTAAGAGTTCGATTGTCTTTAAATTACACACATCGCAATGCTTGCATAAACCCCCAGGTCTGGTGTGAAGATGGAATATATCGGTCCACTCCTTCTGGTAACTTCCCCATAAAAAGTCAACATTCTGAATATCCATGAAGCTCATAAAACGCGAAATTAACACCCGATGCCATTCACACTTGGCACATCTCAATATTTTCATTAACACAAGATCTGTTATATTGATGGTAGAGATCGGACCATTCCTTCTGATATCTCCCCCACAAAGGGTCAAAATTTTGAATAACCAAAACGATCATAAAAACTTCATAAAATCCGAAATAAGCATCCGGTTCTCTTTATATTTCACACATCCCATTATCTGTACTAACACAAGATCTGCTTTGAAGATGGAATATATTAGTTCACTCCTTCTGGTACCTCCCAACGAAGGAGCAACATTTTTAGTATCCATAAAGCTCATAAAACGCGAAATGAACATCGATTCCATTTAGACTTGGCAGATCTCAATATATCCATCAACACAAGACCTGTTATAACGATGGGAGGGATTGGACCATTTCTTCTGGTACCTCCCCCACATATGGTTCAAGATTTTGGAAAACAAAACGATCAAAGAATGCGAAATAAGCATCCAAATCTCTTCAAATTCCACACATGCAAACGTTTTTGCAAACAGAAGATTTGTTGTGAAGATGATATATATCTGCGAACCCCTTCTGGTACCTCCCCCACCAAGTATCTCAATTTTAGATACTTTTATCTGTCATAACTTGTGAAACAAGTAAGCCATTTAGGCATATCGACGTATACATTAAATATTACCACTTTTGAGTAAGTGTGGGCCGATATTGCCCATTTCGAAACTCGAATCCCATCATAACTTTTCTACTCATAACCGTTTTTATACCCTGCACCACAAGGTGGTCAGGGTATTATGTCTTTGTGCATTTTTTCTTAACTGGCTAAAGGAAACGAGGTAGACCCATAGTTCCTTTTGATGATCTGCATGGAATCACATTCTAAGTCGATTTATCCATGTCCGTACAGTCGCATTTATTGCCCGAGATGAAATTTAGCCCAAGTATATCTTCGTCCGATTTGCCAAACGTGTAATATCAGTCCGAATAGTATGGAATTTTGCACGTACGATCAGATTGGACATGAAAATAAGTATGCCAAATTTGATCGAAATCGGTTCAGATATAGCTATAGCCCCCATATATATTGTTCATCCGATTTGTTATTTTTGTTCTCCGCAGCCGTAAAATGCACCCTGTAGCAACAATATTCAGGGAAATATATCAAATACAGCTCAGAAATAAATTTGCTAAATTTTATGGAGATCGGTTCAGATTTGTATATAGCTCCCTTATATAACTTCGTCCGATTTACCTTTGATTGTGCACCAAACGTCTAATATTTGTCCAAATGGGATGGAATTTGGCACTTACGACCGAATTGAGTCTAGAAGCCAGTATGTCAAATTTGGTGTAGATCGGTTAAGATGTAGCTATAGCTTCCATATATAATGTTCATCCGATTTGTTATATTTGTTACCCACAGCCGTAATATGCACTCCGCAACAACGATATTCAGGGAAATATATCAAATACAGCTCAGAAATATCTTTGCCAAATTATATCGAGATCTGTTCCGATTTGGATATAGCTCCCACATATATTTTTATCCGATTTCAAATTAATTGTGCACCAAATGGGCAATACAAGTCCGAATTTAAAAGATACAAATGCTTCGGCATATTTAGTCCTTTGAACTTTAAATTATAACTATAATCATAGCGTGTATTATTGAATTCTCCAATAAAAACTTTTAATTGTTATGCGCAGCTCTACTAAATTAGCAAAGTGGTGTAGGGTATCATAGAGTCGGCCCCGCCCGACTATTAGGCTTTCTTTACTGGTTGGAATCTGTAATTACCCCGCCCGCCATCATAGACGAGCCTATTGGGCACCATCTGTGCAATAAAGGTCAGTTCTTATTTCTTGGATAATTCTAAATCTATTCCGACTTTAAAGTGAAGACATGTATTCGCAAAGACTATCCTATCTTCAATCGAAACTTATAAAAAATTGATCCATTCACTAACTGAAGATAACTAGAAATAAAGCACCACATTACCACCTAGAATTCTAATATTGCCAATAATGTCTAAGTGGCGGATGCAACAAATTATTATCCGACCGATTTATGCGATTATTTAACCCGAAATTATATGATTCGATTTCCATTAATTATTTCATAAATGGCACATAAACAAATCAATTTCAATCCTCTTCCCTTTCGAATTAAATCAACTTCTTTGATTGCAAATTTAATTTCATCTTTAATTTCCATTTTCTAAATTACACACCCACACCGCACACACACATGCAGGCAATGAAGCCAGCGAGTGCTCGGGCGGCTGAGCAACCATAAAAAGCCAACAAATAATCCGCAAAGGAAGAACAACAAAAAACTAAACAAAACAATTGAATGGAAATTAATTATAATTTAATTACTTTCTAATTATTCATTGAGTGAAGAAGAAAAATAAGACGAAAAAAGAAAAACAAAAGAGAAGAATGAGCGGAGGGGTTGGAAATAAAATTTAAAGCAGAAAAATCAATATTGGTCTGAGAGGAGGAATGGTAAAAGTTCTTGGCAAGAGAGGGGTAGAAGGGGGGATAGAAAGTTCAAGGAGAGGCATATATATATTTGTCTTCCTTCAATACAAAATTTATCTTCTTCTTTGTTTTTTTGTTGTTAATTACCTTTTAACATTTTATTGGTAGTGGCTTCTGGCTTCTCGCGGATGTGGTCTCAGCTGTGAATTGTGTAGATGGGAGGATGCCTGTTTTTGTTTTAGGTGGCTGGGGGATGATGGCTGCTATTATTTTTGCTGCTGACAGAATTGGGGATACAAGCCACACATGCTGGGCCAGAAATAGGCGGCAAAAGTAACGCTATACCCTGCAATGTTTAATGAGCCGATTTATGTGCGTAACGACCTCTTGCCGTGCACCGGAGGAGAAGGCAACGGTGGCGGTGGCGGCGGCGGCGTCGTTAATGTCCCCGACTGCTGCCAAAGCAGCTTTTAATTGATTTCGGCAACAGAACAACAGTCACGGCTTGACAAAGGCCCCATACAAACATTGATAGAATTCAAGTCAATGCAAATCCAAAGACTTCCCTTGGAGATCCTTGGAGGCGAGATTTTTGTGTTGATCTGAGAAGAGGTTTTGGGTTTCCAACTCAAACCAGAAAATCCATTTCGCCTCTCTGCTGTTATTTATGGTTCTATCGGCTGTTTCATTGAACTTCACTGCGGCGGACTATCCTGCTGTTTTTGTTGCTGTTGCTATTGTTGTAATGACTATTTTCAATTGAGGAGGCGTTCTGCTTTTCTTTTCTTCTGCTGTTTTTTGAAGATTTGTTTTGTGGGCCATTAACACCAGCCACTCATTCACAGCTTCTACGCAATGCTCCTCGCTGGCTGTTTGGGGTATATGTGTGTGTGTGGGTAGCTTGTATTAATTTATTTTTTGTTGCTATTATTGTTGTTGTTGCTTCTTCTCACTTAGCACTCAGGTAATATAAATTTACATGACTTTTTTGTGGGGATCGCTGTTTTGGCTATTTGTTTAGTTTTTATGTTCTGTTCTCTTTTTTTTTTTTGGTTGCTTCTTCGTCTAGTTCACAGTTTTTTATGGGTTTCTAATGGTTTTAACTGTCTGTTGGCTCGCTTGTTTTTTTTTTTTTTGTTTTCTATTTTTGTTTTTGAAATCTGAAAATAGCAACAACGGAAATGGAAAACTATTAGTTGTAAAGTTAAAGGTTGCAAATTTAAATTGTCAATGAAAATGTTAAGATGTTGTCAATGTTGTAAAAAAAATACACTTAAGACAGTATTCTGCGGGTCTGAAATAGAACGAAGACCTCTTTAAGAGATTTTATGGCCAGAAAAATTTCTGAGGTCTATTACAGACTAGAAGAAGAACTTCTAAAGGTCTACTGCAGACAGATAATCCCCTAAAAGTGTTTAATAGCCACAAAAAGTTGGATGTACTTCCTGGGATCTTTCGTGGAAAAAACACCTTTTAAAGGTCTTCTTTAGACCTCTTAAAAGGCTTCTCCGGAAAGTAGAATTTTTAAGGTCTTCTGAGGAACAGAAGAACTTCTAAAGGTCTTCTACCGACCGATTATTCTCTCAAAGTAATCAATAGACTAAAGACCTTGGCCGGTTTTAACCGGGGATCTTCCATGGACAAAACACCTTTTAAAGATCTTTTTTTTGGCCGTGAATCATTGAACAGGCTTCTTTGGGCAAACTATACGGGACTTCTATGGACAAACGTCCTTTACAAAGTTGTATATTAACTGAAGACCTCCTAAAAACTTCAGAAGGACTTCCATAGGTAATTAAAGGCTATCAAATTCCTTCTGGGGACAGAGGAACTTTCAATTGTCTGCAAAAGGCTCTTTAAAATATTTCAATGGGTAAGGGACATTCCAAAGTTCTGTTAGAGCTTCCAAAACTTTGTCTAAGATAAATGACACTTCTATGGTCAGAATACCTTACAAGGATCCAGAGTGGGCAGAATACTGTATTCTAACTGAGTTCCGTTGAGACGAGTATCAGGTTTTATTATCGAGTCCTTGCCATGGTATAGGGTATGGTGTAGTTCCAACACCTTTTCTAAGATAAATGACATTTCTCTGGACAGAAAACTTTACAGGGATCACGAGTGGGGAGAATACTGAATTCTAACAGAGTTCCATTGATATTTCCGTTGATATCAGGTTTTATTATCGAGTCCTTGCCATGGGCTATGCCAGTTTCGATCCTCAGTCTCTTCACAAGACAATGACGTATGGAAGTTTAAAAAATACGCCTAAAAACAACCAACCCTATTTCAACCGATGCTGGACGCCTTGACACCCTCAGTCAACAAAGTTACAAGTGTGAAGTTCACCTCCACCTCAACAAAAATTACCTTAAGATCGGACTCGAACAGCGATTCGGGATAGTCTGCTACAACTAGCAGGACGAAGTGGATGGGCGACTTGGGAGGACTGAGTCAAGACAATATCTCTGCAGACTTCTGTAGAAGTCCCCTAACGGACGAGGACATGAATACAACTGTAGTCCAAGCATCTACCTCAAACCAGGGTTTAGCTCTCAACAATGTTTTCCTGATCCTGATCAACAGTCCGTCGATAAATACCGACAAGCCCACACTCACAAGGCAAGATTCTATCGAGAGAGAAGGAGCACATAGCGCCATCTCCATTGATAAAATTGAAGTGCCGCAGAGCTCTCCCGACACCAAGAAGATTAGAAGTAAAAAGGCATATCGACGAACAGTGCACTACTATAGTCGATATGTCGATGGGGATCCATCTAAGATCACGGACGAATTTGAAGTTCGATAGGAAGATCGAGAAGACATATCCCAACGCAACATTAAGGAAACTCTCGATAAGCTGGATCCCCACATTCAGTAGGCCTCAAAAAACACCTTACAACGGAAATGATGTGTGGACAGACAACTACATCGAAGGCTACTTCGAGCCTACATATGGGTGTCTTATCTGCTGTATTGCCAATCTAGCTGAAGGAAGCAGCATCGAAGGCGACGAAATTCCCCTCTCAGCCAGTGATTTAAAAATACCGAATGTAGCCTTTATATTAGGGTCTATTCGACGACGTGGGCCTGCATAGACAACTTTTCTCATAATCCATTACAATATTCATATCCTAAGCTTGAGAATAATGTAGCTAAAATCATTAAAATACCGAATATAAGGATATACTATTATATGGAGGCCAAACAAAAACATGAACCTACACAATTTTCTGTCATAGGCTGTAGTATCCATTACGAACTTCAAATAACCAAATTGAAACAATTCCGGTGAATAATGTCGCTAAAAGCATGAAAACACCGAATATCGGAAGGTGCCGTTATATGGGGGCTATATGAAGACGTGGACCTGTACAGAAGATTTTTAGTGATAGGCTGTAGCATCCATTACGAACTTCAAACACCAAATTTGAAACAATTCCGGTGAATAATGTCACTAAAATCATCAAAATACCGAATATAGGGAGGTACCGTTACATGGGGGCTATATGAAAACGTGGACCTACATGACCCACTTTCAATACCATAAGTCCTGCAGACATAATAAATATCTGAGTAATATTTTATCAACCTACTTCATTTCGTTCGGAAGCTAAAGTGATTTCCAAAGACGGACGGACATCGCTAAATCGACATAGAATTTTATGCCGATCAAGAATATATTTTTGAAAAAAAAAATTATTGAAAAATTCAGGATAGTAGTTTTCATTTTTAAAACGACAATTACAGATCTGGTTGTCTTTGATTTTTATTTTTTGGGACAACAAATTAAAGAAAAAAAACTCCACTAGCCTCTGAACAAAATATTCTCGAAAATATTATCTTGTTCTTCCTGTTTCAAAATGATTTTTTCCCTTAGATTCCTCTATAGATTTCCTAAATTCGAGGATGACACTAAATTTCTCGACGATAGTAATAATTATTCATGACATTACTTTTAACCCAGAAACATGTAAGGTTTTTAACTTCATTTGTGTAAAAATATAAATTTTAAACGCCCCCCCCCCCTTTTTACCACGTCTACGCCCCGTGTCCCCAGCGCGATTTTTCACTACACATTAAAACACTTTCCAGTTATGGGGTTTTTATGTTTTGTTTTATCACCAGCACTTAATTGTTCTTTTTTTGCGTTGTCGTCGTTGTTGTTATTGTTTGTGTAGTGAGCATGTGTTTCGTCAGCCAGTCAAACCAAACCAGACACCCAGTGACTGAATTACCTTTCTCTGATCAATGGCCTGAATATAATAATAGGCATGGCTGGAGGTGAATACTTTGCACTCGGAGAGCACTTCAAAAAAAATAACAGCCACCATCGAAGTGGTTGTCACTTATGAATTAGTGAAGTGACACACACAGACACAGGCAAATAGCATTAAAACTTTAAAAATAACATTTTTATTAAAGCTTTTAAGATTTTTACAAACATAAATTTGCAGACACCAAATGGGTCTCTGAAAGAGGAAATTGGATGGGGAGAAGTTTGAGAGCCTTGAAAATGTTTTTGAAAGGACCAATATTCTTTTAGAACCAACAGAATTATAATGACGGATTTCTTCGAAAGGACCTGTAGAACTACCATTAGAGGATTATTGGGGATCGCTTTCAATAATTGAGAAAATTTAATAATTTTATTCAAGTAATCGTGGATAACTTAAAACAAATAAAAATTATGTTTTGCAGGATAACTAGGCTTATAATATAACAGATCATAGTGGAGGATTTTTTAAAGGACAATATTTCAAGAATAATTAAAGCTATAATCGCAAACTTTTGTTTTTAATGACAATAATCCTGATTTTTCTTTAGAGCAATGATCTAGATTTTTTTTAATTATTTTCAAGGACCTTCAGAGCTGTAACTATGGACAGTCGGAGCAATTTTTAAAAAAGATCTTCAGAGCAATAAACATGGATTGTTTAAAAACATTTTTGTTGTTTTCAAGGACCTTCAAAGCAACAATAAAAGACATTCAGTACAAAGGACATTTTATTTTTAAGGACCATAATCCTGATTTTTTCAAGGACCTTTAGGGTAATAATCGTGGATTTTTAAAAATATTTTCAAGGACCTTCAGAGAGCAATCTTTTCAAAGACCTTTAGAGCAATAATCGTGGATTCTTGGGAAATACCTTCAGAGCAATCAATTAAATATTTTCAAGGACCTTAGTGGATTTAAAAAAAAATTACAGGGACCCTCAGAGCAAAGACCTTCAGAGCAATAAACATGGATTGTTTAAAATCATTTTTAAAAACATTTTTGTTGCTTTGAAGTTCCTTGAAACATTTTTAAATGATCCATGACATTCAGTACAGAAAATTTTATTTTTAAGGACCATAATCCTGATTTTTTTCAAGGACCTTCAGAGAGCAATCTTTTCAAAAACCTTTAGAGCAATAATCGTGGATTCTTGAAAAATACCTTCAGAGCAATCAGTTAAATATTTTCAAGGACCTTACTGAATTTTTAAAAAATAAATTTGCAAGGACCCTCAGTGCAATAAACATGGTTTGTTTAAAAACATTTTTAAAAACATTTTTATTGTTTTTAAGGATCTTCAAAGCAACAATAAAGGACATGCAGTACAAAGGAATTTTATTTTTAAGGACCTTAATCCTGATTTTTTCCAGGACCTTTAGGGTAATAATCGTGGATTTTTAAAAATATTTTCAAGGACCTTCAGAGTAACAATTATGGACATTTAGAGCAAACTTTCCAAAGACCTTTAGAGCAATAATCGTGGATTCTTAAGAAATACCTTCAGAGCAATCAGTTAAATATTTTCAAGGACCTTAGTGGATTTTTTAAAAAAAATATCTGCAAGGACCCTCAGAGCAACAATAATGGACATTTATAGCAATCTATTCAAAGACCTTCAGAGCAATAATCGTGGATGGCTGGAAAATATTTTCAAGGACCTTTGGAGCAATGTTCCTGGATTTTTCAAAAATATTTTTAAGGACATTTAGAGCAATAATCTTGGGTTTTTTTAAAAATATTTTGAAGCAATTTCAAAGCAATAGTTATGGATATTCAGTGTAATCTTTTCAAAGACTTTTAGTGGATTCTTGAAAAAAAAAATTTAAGAACCTTCAGAACAAAGTCTCTAGATTTTTTTAAAAAATGTTTTCAAACACCTTCAAGGCAACAATCGTGCATTTTTCAAAAATATTTACAAGGATCTTCAGAGCTATAATTATGGATTCTTATTTTCAAGGGTCTTCAGAGCGATAATTATGGATATTCACAGCAGTCTTTTCAAAGACCTTTAGAGAAATAATAATAGATTCTTGCAATATATTTCTAAGTACCTTTAGAGAAATGCTCCAGGATTTTCAGTTATATTTTCAAGGACCTTCAGATCAATAATCGTGGATTTTATAAAAAGATTTTCAAGTGCCTTCAGAGCAATAATCGTAGATTTTTTAAAATTTTTTTCGAGGGCCTTTATAGCAATAATAAAGGACATCCCGAGCAATCTGTTCTAAGACCTTTAGAACAATAACCACGGATTTCTCAAAAATACTTTCGAGGGCCTTTTGAGCAATAGTAAAGGACATTCAGAGAAATCTTTTCAGAGACCTTTAGGACAATCTTCATGGATTTGTGGGAAATATTTTCAAGGACCTATAATCGGGAACTTTTATTTTTTAAGGACAATAACCTTAATTTTTTAAATATTTTCAACGACTTTTAGATCAATAATCGTGATTTTTTTAAATTAGTTGCAACGATCTTCTGGACAATAATTATGGACACTCAGAGCAATATTTTATAAGACAATCAGATCAATGATAGTGGATTTTTTAAAAATGTTTTCAAAGACCTTCAGAGCAATAATTATGGACATTCAGAGCAATCTTTTCGAAGACCTTTGGAGCAATAATCGTGTATTCATAGAAAATCATTCCGAGGAACTTTAGAGTAATTATCGTGGAATTTTTAAAAATATTTTCAAGGACCTTCAGAGCAATAATCGTGGATTTTTTAAAAATATTTTCAAGGACCTTCAGAGCAATCTTTTCAAAGACATTAAAAGCAATAACCGTGTATTCATAGAAAATATTTTCAAGTACCTTCAGATCAGTTATCGTGGATATTTAAAAATATTTTCAAGGACCTTCAGAGCAATCTTTTCAAAGACATTAGGAGCAATAACCGTGTATTCATAGAAAATATTTTCAAGGACCTTCAGAGTAATTATCGTGGATTTTTTAAAAATATTTTCAAGGACCTTCAGACCTTCAGAGTAATTGTTGTGGATTATTTACAAATATTTTCAAGGAACTTCAGACCTTCAGAGTAATTATCGTGGATTTTTTTTAAAAATATTTTCAAGGACCTTCAGAGTAATTGTTGTGGATTATTTACAAATATTTCCAAGGACCTTCAGATCAGTTATCGTGGATGTTTAAAAATATTTTCAAGGACCTTCAGACCTTCAGAGTAATTATCGTGGATTTTTTAAAAATATTTTCAAGGACCTTCAGAGTAATTGTTGTGAATTATTTACAAATATTTTCAAGGATCTTCAGAGTAATTATCGTGGATTTCTTAAACATATTTTCAAAGACCTTCAGAGCAATAATAAAAGACATTCAGAGCAATCTTCTCAAAGACCTTTAGAACAATAATGCTGAATTCTTAGAAAATATTTTCAAGGAACATCAGAGTAATTTTCGCGAATTTTTTAAAAAAATTCTGGAAGCACCTTCAGAGCAATGTTCCTGGGTTTTGTTTTTTTTTTTTTTTTTTTTTTTCAAGGATTATTAGTGAAATATTTAAGGATATTTTTTTTCACAACCAACTGTTTTTGAGCTATAACCGCTGATTTTTCTTTATTTATTTTAAAATAATCATTGGAGCTATGATGTGTGTGTTTAAATTTTAGGGGAAAAAGAGCCCTTTATTCGAGATTTAGTAATTTAAAATGCGGTAAATCACTTCTTCAATACCAATAGCTTCCAAAAAAACAAAAAACATCCCCATTTCACCTGACTCCCTGCTAATGCTGACTACGCTGGATTATCACACCGCCGAAGGCGCATTAAATATGCCGCACACACACGCACAATGACAAATAGAACGCCATGACATGTCAAGACGTAAAGCGTGAGAATAACACGTTTAGAAAACACACACAAACTATACTGACATATATCGCCTAGCACTCCACCCATTCGCAGACAAACAACCCACCACCCTCGACCCCCATTACAGAGTCACGAAAGGCCAACACATAAAATACGTTTATTGTGCAAAATTTATTGCCAAAATAACAACAAAAAAAAAAACATCAGCAGGAGAAAAGAAGAAAGCTTGCAAATAATAAATAAACAAATAACGGGAAAAAAATATGTGTCGCCCTCCCACCCATATTCCTTGTAAATATTGATTGGGCTGAAGAAATAGGTAGAATGTAATAGGGATGGCAAAAAGCTGCGACATTTAATTTTGCTGAAATTTTTATGGTTGTGTTCAAAGTTGAAGATGCTGGAAGAATGTAGAAAAGTGTAGACACAAAGGCGGACCAAGGGAGGATTGATATCGGCGAAAAAAACATGGATCGCTCAATTAAATTTTATTTTAAGTTATATTTTATGGCTAGAGGGTGAGATGAAAAAACTGCAACCAACTTCAGACTGCTGTCATTTCTAAGCCACTTGTCCGACAGTTGTACAAATTATTCCAGTGATAGCTCATTATATTGTTTACAAGCGTACAAAAGCATTTGGGTGAGAATTTTCCAGAAAAAAAGTTATTCGCGATGGAATCCAAGCGTGATAGTGTGATTTCTTTATATTTGGCTGGAAAATCACAATGGGCTATCGTTAGACTACTCCAGCATTTAAATGTGAATAAATCTTTTGTGTCTCGTACCATCGCTCGTTACCGTAATACTGGTTGCGTAGCCCGACGTCAAGGAAGTGGACGGAAGAAAACAGCAACATCAGCAAAAATGGTTCGAAAAGTAAAAAAGCGAGTTGATCGAAACCCGCGTCGCAGTGGCCGAAAAATGGCTCGTTAGCTGAACATATCGCAATATTCCATTCGGCAAATATTGAAAAATGAGCTCGGGGTAAAGACATTGAAACTCCAAAAAGTTTAAGAAGTTTAACCGCAACAGAAAGAAAATAGACTCAAAGGAGCTAAAGAGTTGCTTTGCTTGGCCGAAAGTGGTGAACTGCCGAATTTGGTTTTCTCCGTTCTCCGATGAGAAAACATTCGTTTTCCAGCAGTTTGTAAACAACCACAAGTAAAAAAGCTGTAAGTTCGGCCGGGCCGAACTTTGAATACCCTCCACCATTTGGGACAAATTTGGCAATTTTCAAAAAAATAAAATAATTCTGTTAAAATCTTAAAAGTACCGAATGTAGCCGTATATTAGGGTCTATACGACAACGTGGACCTGCATAGACAACTTTTGTCACGAGCTATTACAATATTCAAACGTAAAACTTGAAAAAATCTCTTCTAATCTAAAAATCATCAAAATACCGAATATAGGGAGGTACCATGAGGGTTATAAAACCTGGACTGCACAGACAATTTTCTGTCATAGGCTATAGTATTCATTGCGAACTTCAACTACCAAATTTGAAACAATTCCGATAAATAATGTCGCTGAAATCATTAAAATACCGAATATCGGGAGGTACCGTTATATGGGTGCTACACGAAGGCGTGAACCTGCACAGACAATTTTCTGTCATAGGCTGTAGTATCTATTACGAACTTCAAATTCGAAATTTTAAACAATTCCGGTAAATAATATCACTAAAATCATCAAAATACGGAATATCGGGGGGGACCGTTATATGGGGGCTATACGTAGAAGTGGACCTAAATGGCTCATTCTCTGCTTTATGCTGTAGTATCTATTACGAACTGCAAATACCAAATTTGAAATAGTTCCGGTAAATAATGTCGCCAAAAATCATCGATATACCCAATATCGGGAGGTATCGTTATATGGGGGCTATACGAAGGCGTGGACCTGCACTGACAATTTTCTGTCATAGGCAGTAGTATTCATTACGAACTTCAAATACCAAATTTGAGACAATTCCGCTAAATAATGTGGCTAAAATCATCAAAATACTGAATATAGGGAGGTACGACATATGGAGGCTATACGTAGAAGTGGACCTATATGGCTCATTTTCAATACCAAAAGTCCTGCAGACATAATACACATTTGAGTAAAAATTTATCAACCTACTTCACTTCGTTCGAAGGCTAGAGTGAATTCCACAGACGGAATGACGGACATTACGCCACCCAAGAATGGCTACGAAATGAGGTTCCTCCGGATATCGATCCGTTGGACTATTGTGTCTGTAGTATTTTGGAAAGCAGGGTTGGCACTAAAAAATACCAAAGTGACGATCACCTCATGCAAGCGCTTCGCCGGAAATGGGCCAAAATACCACAGATTAACATTCGAGCAGCGTGTGATGGTTTCATTGGCCGTTTGAAGGCCATAATTCGTGCCAAAGGTGATCAATTTGAACAAATCTAAACTTAACCTAAAATTTGATGCTAATTCCTACATTTTTTGCTTTCATTCAATAAATTAAAAAAAAATGTAAAAATTATGGCATTTTTTTGTTGCAGTTTTTATCTCACCCTGTACATATGTAGGCAAAACCGATTGATACTTTTTAAATTCTTATTTTTGAAATAAAATTGAAATCTTCTCTAAATTGGTTGTCTAGAGAAGCTGCACCAAATCTAGGTAGGCCCTATTGAAAGCCTGCGAACTGAAAATCACAAATGTCAATTTGCAGGGGTAGGGGAGAATTTTTTTTTGATATCATGGCGAAAACAGAGAAAAACAGGTTGATAGAAGTTCGCATCCTAAATGACTTAGAATTTAATGCTGATTTTTATACCCTACACCACAAGGTGGTCAGGGTATTATGTCTTTGTGCATTTGTTTGTAACAGGCAAAAGGAAACGAGATAGACCCATAGTTCCTTTTGATGATCTGCATAGAATCACTTTCTGAGTTGATTTATGCATGTCAGTCCATCTGTCCATGTATTCTTTTGAACAAAATGCAGGTCGCATTTATTATCCGATTAAGATGAAATCTTCCAAACAACATTTGTTTGGCCCAAGGACGAACCCTATTGAAATTGGAGATAATCGGTAAAAATTTAGATATAGCTCCCATATATATCTTCGTCCGATTTGCCTTTTATGGTGCACCAAACGTGTAATATCAGCCCGAATAGTATGAAATTTTGCACATACAACCTAATTAGGCCTGAAAATAAGTTTGCCAAATTTGATCGAAATCGGTTCAGATATAGCTATAGCTCCCATATATATTGTTCATCCGATTTGTCATTTTTGTCCTCCGCAGCCGTAATATGCACTCCGTAGGAAATATATCAAATACAGCTCAGAAATAAATTTGCTAAATTTTATCGAGATCGGTTCAGATTTGGATATAGCTTTCATATATATAACTTCGTCCGATTTACGTTGGATTGTGCACCAAACGTCTAATATTTGTCCAAATTGGATGAAATTTTGCACTTACGACCTATTTGAGCCTAGAAGCTTGTATGTCAAAGTTGTTGAAGATCGGTTCAGATATAGCTATAGCTCCCATATATACTGTTCATTCGATTTGTCATATTTGTTACCCACAGCCGTAATATGCACTCCGTAACAACAATATTTGGGGAAATATATCAAATACAGTTCAGAAATATCTTTGCCAAATTTTATCGAGATCGGTTCCGATTTGGATATAGCTCACATATATATTTTTATCCGATTTCAAATTAATTGTGCACCAAATGGGCAATACAAGTCCAAATTTAAAAGATACAAATGCTTCGGCATATTTAGTCCTTTGAACTTTAAATTATAATCATAGCGTGTATGACTGAATTCTCCCATAAAAATTTTTAATTTGTATGCGGAGCTCTACTAAATTAGCAAAGTGGTGTAGGGTATCATAAAGTCGGCCCTGCCCGGCTTTACGACTTTTTTTACTGGTTAAACATGTGTTTATTGGATCTCAGACAACAGTTTTCGAGGGCATGGAAAATGTAAATACATTCACACAATTTTGAGTGCCCACACAATTCGAGAAATATATTCGAAGTTTTTTTTTTTTTTTTTTTTCTTAAAAACTATTTTTTTAATAATTTTATTAAAAATTCAATTTGTTTTTTTTTTTTTTCTTCGAGTGTACCCGAATTGCCACAACTGAAATGACTGACAACAACTGCCCCGTAATGGTCTTTTGCTAAAACAACTAAAAATAAATAAATAAACAAACAACTCAATAAAATACCAAAATAACATCCCAAAGCCGATGAGAAGAGAAGCAGAAGATGCAAACAACAACAACAACAGCAACAAACAGTAAACTATAAATCAAATTCAATAAAAATCGAACATCTCAAATAGAAATGAAAATGTAATTCATGAACGAATTACACGCCCACCACCCCCAAATAGAACGGCACGGCGGCCAATTGAATGGGAAATGTCAACAATTGGCGTAAATAAACGGCGACGAAGACGGCGACGCCATCATCGAGCCAGGCGGAACCATCAGCGGCACCGGCAGTTATCAAAAAACAAACAAATAAGCAAATGGGCGAGCAATCAAAAAAGAGGAAAATATGAAAAATTATGTGAATGAATACATGAGGAATGGCGAATATTAGGAAATAGACTGCAACGTCTTTATTAAGCCTAAAATCCGTATAGAGGATATTTTGACAAAAATTATCAATACAAATTAGCTTAAAGACTTTCCAAGAATTTCCTAAAATGTAATACTATTGTGATAATAAATCTAATAAACCTTTCTTTTGAACAGACCCCGTATACCTAATGACAGCAATCATACGCCCATAGGTACTAATCAAACCAAGTAAAACTAGTTAAAAAGAAGTAAGTTCGGCCGGGCCAAACTTTGAATACCCTCCACCATTTGGAACAAATTTGGAAATTTTCAAAAAAAAATTCTGTTAAAATTTTAAAAATACCGAATATAGCCGTTATATTGGGGTCTATACGACGTGGACCTACATAGGCCTTGTTTTGTCATAAGCCATTACCATATTCAAATTCAAAACTTGAAATAAACGGTGAATAATGTAGCTAAAATCAGCAAAATATCGTATATAGGGAGGTACCGTTGTGTCGGAGCTGTGCGAAATCCTGGACCAGCATAGACAATTTTCTGTCACAGGCTATAGCATCCATTACGAACGTCAAATACGACATCTCAAACAATTTCGGTGGGTATTGTACCTACCGATTATAGGGAGGTACTGATAGATGGGGTGTACAAAATACTTTGTACATACTTTTGAGTGCGATTGAGGCGCTGGGAAAATGTAGCAATAAAAATAAATGGTCTAAAATTAAATATTTCCCAGCCGCCATAAAATATCACATATGAAGAATTCAGTGATCTTGTGCGCTGACGCATACGATAATGTGTGAGATAATAAAGGTTATGACCCACACGCACAGATATCGATGCGCTCAGTAGATGCACAAGACCACTTGAATGAAATTACAAGCAGCCCTGCAATGTTCTCCATTCAATATTAGAATAGATAAGAACAATTGTGTGGCTGCGACTAGGTTAAGTTAGATTAGTTTCAGTAGTACGTAAGGAACATATTTCTTAAATAAAATCAGAATTGAAATAACACACAGACGAAATGGTCGTGTTTCTTTTCTCACAGAAAAAGGGATAGAGTTGACAATCGAAGAGGGAGATTGGACTCTATTCTAATTTACATGGGGCCTATACGAAGATCTGTACCTGCATGGACAATTTTCTGTCACCGACTGTAGTTTCCATTACGAACTCTAAATACGTAATTTAAAACAATTCCGTTAAATAATGACGCTAAAATCATCAAAATACCGAATTTTGTTAGGTACCGTTGTATGGGGGCTATACGAAGACGTTGACCTGCATAGACAATTTTTTGTCATAGGCTGTAGTATCCATTTCGAACTTCAAATGCCAAATTTGAAACAATTCCGGTAAATAATGTCGCTAAAATCATCAAAATACCGAATATCGGGAGGTACTTATATATGGGGGCTATATGAAAACGTGGACCTGCACAGACAAATTCCTGTCTTGGGCTGTAGTATCCATTTCGAACTTCAAATACAAAAGTTGAAACAATCCCGGTGAATAATGTCGCTGAAATCATCAAAATACCGAATATCGGGAGGTACTTATATATGGGGCTATTGGAAAACGTGGACCTACATGGCCCATTTACGAACTTAACCTGCCTACTGGAAAAATAAACACGTGTGCAAAATTTTAGCCTTCTATCTCAATTCGTTCGAAAGATAGCGTGATTACCACAGACAGGCGGATAGACAGACAGACAGACGGACATCGCTAAATCGATAATAAATAAATATAAATCGATAATAAATTTTACGCTGATCAAGATTATATATACTTTGTTGGATCTGACATGAATATTTCGAGGAGTTACAAACGGAATGACATAGTTAATATACCCTCCATAGTATAGTCTAAATTTTCGGATTTCCTTGGAATCTCTTAATTGTAGGCATATAGTGTTCTCGATATGATAAAAATACGAGGATCATTTTGATCGAGAGTTTTAATCCTGACGCGAGTCAACAAAGGAGTCTTTTCGGTATATGTTTTTGAAAATATGGTTAAAAGTACGTGAAGAAAAAAGTAATTTTTTCACATTCTCTTTAGACAAGAAAGTTCTAGAAGTACATAAGACTTACAATTTTGTGACAGTTAGTCTTGAAAAATGTTATTGAAAATATATGCGATTTATTGGTCATCTTTAAACAATTCTTTAATTCTGCTTAATTTTTTTCCCCAGGAAGTCCCCATCAAATAATTTTTTCATAAAAATACCATTTTGAAAGCAAAAAAAATACCTGAACTATGTCAGATTCTAATTAACCAGGAAATTCTTAAATTCTTGTCACCTAATCCTTGAAAACAAAACTCTTGTAAAAGAATATATTTTCTTTAACATATGACTTTTAACTGAGATTTAATTAAAAGGCCAATAATTGCTACTTTTGGTAATTCTACAAGTATAAAATTAAAAAAAAAAATCTTGTAGAGAGTCCCTGAAAACATTCGTAGAATTTTTGGTAAATAATATTCTTGAATTTCATCAGACGCAAATTTTTGCCAAAAATCCGTGACTTCATTTTTCTGAAAACGCACTAATTTAATATGAAGTCCTTTAAAAGTCAACTATTTTAGCCAAAGGTATTCCTACCTCCTTTGGTCATCATATATGTTTCATATGTGATATAAAATAGTTTTTTGTTTAATTTTTCGCTCTTTATAGTTCCTGAAGGATATCAGAATTGTGTTTTTATACCTGGAACATACAGATAAAAACCAGTAAAGAAAGTCTTAAAGTCGGTTGGGGCCGACTTTATGATACCCTACACCATTTTGCTAATTTAGTAGAGCTCCGTATAACAATTAAAAGTTTTTTATGGGAGAATTCAATCATAAACCCTATGATTATAATTATAATTTAAAGTTCAAAGGTCCAAATATGCCGAAGCAATTGTATCTTTTAAATTCGGACTTGTATTGTCCATTTGGTGCACACTTTTTTTTTGAAATCGGATAAAGATATATATGAGAGCCATATCCAAATCGGAACTGACCTCGATTAAATTTGGCAAAGATATTTCTGAGATCTATTTCATATATTTCTCTGAATATCGTTGTTACGGAGTGCATATTAAGGCTTTGGGTAACAAATATAACAAATCGGATGAACGGTATATATGGTAGCTATAGCTATATCTGAATCGATCTTCACCAAATATAACATACTAGCTTCTAGACTCAATTCGGTCGTAAGTGCCAAATTCCATCTCATTTGGACAAATATTATACGTTTGGTGCACAATCAAAGGTAAATCAGACGAAGTTATAAATGGGAGCTATAACCGATCTCGATAAAATTTAAAAAGTATTTCTGAGCTGTATTTAATATATTTCCCCAAATATTGTTGTTACAGAGTGCATATTACGACAGCGGAGGACAAAAATAACAAATCGGATGAACAATATATATTGACGCTATAGCTATATGTGGACCGATTTCGATCAAATTTAGCATACTTATTTTCAGGCTTAATTTGGTTGCAAAATTCCATATATATCGGGCCGATATTACACGTTTGGAGCACAATAAAAAGCAAATCGAACGAATATATATATATGAATATATATATATATATATATATATATATATATATATATATATATATATATATATATATATATATATATATATATATATATATATATATATATATATATATATATATAGGGCAATAAATGCGAACTGTACAAAAATACATGGACAGACAGACACACAGACGGACGGACATCCATAAATCGACTCAGAATGTGATTCTATGCAGATCATGAAAAGGAACTATGCGTCTATCTCGTTTCCTTTGCCTGTTTCAAACAAATGCACAAAGATATAATACCCTGACCACCTTGTGGTGTAGGGTATAAAAATGCAACAAAGTCAAACGCCATAAAAATATCGGAAATAGCATCAAATTTTAGAATAAGTTCATATTTTTTTGAATTGGTCGCCCTTGGCACGAATTACAGCCATCAAACGGCCAATGAAACCGCCATAAGCTGCCCGAATGTTGCATTGCGGTATTTAGGCCCATTACCGGCAAAGCGCTTGCTTGAGGTGATCGTCACTTTGGTATTTTTTAGTGCCAACCTTTCTTTCGAAAATACTCCAGACACAATAGTCCAATGGATTGGTATCCGGAGATTTTGGGTGGCCATTTCGCGCTGGAAATGAAGCGAGGAACCTCATTTTGTAACCATTCTTGAGTGGCGCATGCTGAGTGCGATGGTGCTGTGTCCTGTTGGAATGTCCAAGGTCTGCGGCCAAAATGTTTACGTGCCAAGGCTTTAATACACCCTCCTGAATATTTTCGCGATCGATTATTACGATCGGAGAGCGAATATCCGCTGTTATGGCGGCCCACACCATTACCATGGCCGTCGCTTGAGTTCTGGTGGCCAACCGAAGGTACACATTTTCAGCTGACCTCGTTGGCAAGTAAACCCGATCATTTTGCTTGTTCACAAACTGCTGGACAACGAATGTTTCTTCATCGGAGAAAACCAAATTCGGCAGTTCACCACTTTCGGCCAAGCAAAGCAACTCTTTTGCTCTTTTGAGTCTATTTTCTGTTTGTTGCGGTGTAAGTTCTTGCACTTTTTGGAATTTCAATAACTTTACCCCGAGCTCATTTTTCAATGTCTAGCTCACGAGCCATTTTTCGGCCACTGCGATGCGGGTTTCGATCAAGTCGATTCTTTACTTTTCGAACCATTTCGGCTAATTTTAATTTTGCTGTTTTCTTCCGTCCACTTCCCTGACGTCGGGCTACGCTACCTGTATCACGGTAACGAGCGATTGTACGAGACACAATTTACATTTAAATGCTGGAATGCTCTAACGTTAGCCACTTGTGGTTTTCCAGCCAAATAGAAGTAAATCCCACTATCACGCTTGAATTCCATCACGAATAACTTTTTTTCTGGAAAATTCTCACCAAAATGATTTGGTACGCCTGTAAACAATATAATGAGCTGTCATTGGAATAATTTTAACAGCTGTCGGAGTGGTTTAGAAATGACAGCAGTCAGACAGCAGTTGGTGGCAATTTTCTCCTATCGTCCTTTTTACGCTTTATGGGGTCTACGATGAATATTTAGGGATGTTACAAACGGAATGACAAACTTAATATACCCTCCTTTCCAAGGTGGATGATATAAAAACTCGAAAGTTATTGGAAAGTGCCCCGTTAACTTAACGGCAGCAATCATACGCCCTAGTGTTCCAATTAATGTAAGCGGACTCTGTATTTTGTCCTTAAGCTCTCCGCTAAAGGAAATCTTAGGTATCTATTCGTCAAATAAAGAAAGCAATACGGAAATATTTTAATGTGCTCAAAAGATACTGAATTTGTGACCTGGTAATCCCGACTCAAAAAACACTGTGCTGCGTATACTTGACGTCAACAATCATACGCCCAATTGTACCAATTAAAAACCGAACAAACAAAGCTTATAAAACTGAGATTTATTAAAATAATTTATTGCAATTTCAATTATAATTGGAAATAACTCAAAAAAAAACAGTTGCGTGAACAAAACAAATTTAATTAAATCAATACACCAAAAAAGGAATGCCTCCACAGATGTTGGAATGCTTTAAGAAAATCTAATTAGTCGACGGAAAAACTAAAATCAATAACAAGGAACGACGACATTGTATCCCCCAAATAAAAGCAGCTCACAAACAAATAACGAAAGGCTAAGAAGAGGAGAACAAAATGCCAGTGGACCCACAAAAAAGTGAGTCAAAAGAAAATATTGATGCTCGAAATAAATGAAAACTCTTCGAAGTCCTTTGAACAAAACTTTTTTGTTTGTTGTTATAACAAGCAAAAATATCAATAAATTAGTCCCAAATTTTAGTTCAAAAATTTATTTTCTTCGATTTATTTCTTATTACAATTTCGAAGAAGTTATGGATGGCAGGATGGCAGACTCCACTGGCCGTAAGACTAACAATAGTAAGAAATTCCAAATAAAAGCATAATAATAAAGACAAAAAATAAATAATAAAAGAATGTAGAAATAAATGGAAGAATACAAACAATCAAGCTAGAGATTTTCGAATACACACAACGGAGAACACGAAGAAGAAGATGAAAGCAAGACCTAAATGCAAAAAATAATCACAAAAGAAAAACGAATCAGCCTGACTTACAGACATATTGAGGAACACAAACCCAATAATATTTAAAGGCTGTATAACAGCACCCCTTATGGACCAGCCTTTCGTACCTTACCTCCACCCCCACCCCCATCTCTGCCAAATACCAACAACCACCCACCATTTAACCACAACCTTGCCAGCCGTATTGTTGTCGGCTTTGCAAAGAAGGCCAGTGGCCGTAGTAATGATGCGGTGGGTGGTAGTTTTGTTAAGCCAAATTGTTTGTTTGTTTAGTCGTAGTTGTAGATGTAGTTGTGTATGTGTGGAACACAAAAGTTCACAACTACACACACACACTCACACATGTATATAGGCGCACTGCAAGAAATTTATGGCAGCTTAAGCCACAAAACAAATTGTGTGAAAATACCACACACACATAAATTGGATAATTTTTTTCTTGGAAGCAAAAATTAAACCAAATTAAATTTAATACATTTATTTGGAAACTATTGAAAGAATCAAATGTATATAAGGGTTAATTCTTCTTCAATTGTATATTGTAAATATATATTTTTTTAGGATATTTAAGATTTATTTTATTTTTATTTATTAGAATTATTATTTTTTATTATTATTTATATATTATTAGATTTATTTTTAAGATATTTGAGATATTTTTAAAGCACAGCGCCCAAAATGTCTTTAATTTGTAACTTCGTGTCGGTGTTTTGTAGAGAGTTCTCCTTTTTATGCCCTCCACCATAGTATAACACCTCGAAATATACATTTTAGATGCCACAAAGTATACAGGGACGGACCCATGACTCTTTGGGCCCATTCCAATCGACGAGGCTTGTCCGCAGGCAACATTCTTTGCGTCAATTGAATTTTGTACGAGATCAAATGCAAATCAATGCGAATAATCCGTTGTAAAGTGGATCGAGCCATGCCCAACTGCTGAGAACGGCGTTTTTGGGATGTTCTTGGGTCGAAAATTTTTCGTATAAACGCTTATTGGTGTTCTTAGAAGGCGCACTTCTCACATTTTTTAATGTTTTAAAAGCACGTTGAGTTTTCACAATTGACTTTTTCTGTTGAATGCAAATTTCAACTATTTCAGAGCGCTCGCGTGGCGTGTATTGGTTCATGGTAAAAATCTGCTTGGACTGACGCTTCAAACGCGGTATGTCATTAAGCGATGTGACATCTCTGTCAAAAGTTATGGCGTTGCCAGATGGGTCCGTCGAATATGGGCAACCCTGTATATATTCTTGATCAGCATAAAATTCTATGTCGATTTAGCAATGTCCGTCCGTCTGTCTCTACGTATAGCCCCCATATAACGGTACCTCCTCCGATTTACCGGAATTATTTACCAGAATTGTTTCAAAATTAGAACTTAAAGTCCGTAATAGATACTATGGCTTAAGACAGAAAATGTAGGTCCACGTCTTTAAATAGCCCCCATATAACGGTACCCCCGATATTCGTTATTTATATGATTTTAGCGACATTTTTCACTGGAATTGTTTCAATTTTGGTATTTGAAGTTCGTAATGGATACTACATCCCAAGACTGAAAATGGGACATGTACGTTCACGTCTTCGCATAGCCCCCATATAACGATACCTCCCGAAATTCGGTATTTTGACGATTTTAGCGACATTATTTAGCGGAATTGTTCCAAATTTGGTATTTGAAGTTCGTAATGGATACTACATCCTAAGACAGGAAATGAGCTATGTAGATCCACGTCTTCGTATAGCCCCCATATAACGATACCACTCGATATTCGGTATTTTGACGATTTTAGCGACATTATTTACCGGAATTGCTTAAAATTTGGTTTTTTAAGTTCGTAATGGATACTACATCCTAAGACAGGAAATGAGCCATGTAGGTCCACGTCTTCGTAAAGCCCCCATATTAAGGTACCACCCGATATTCGGTATTTTGATGATTTTAGATACATTATTTACCGGAATTGTTTCAAATTTGGTATTTGAAGTTCGTAATGGATGCTACAGCCTATAACAGGAGATTGTCTGTGCAGGTTCCCGTCTTCGTGTAGCCCCCATATAACGATACCTCCCGATATTGGGTATTTTGATGATTTTAGAGACATTTTTTACCGGAATTGTTCCAAATTTGGTAGTTGAAGTTCGTACTGAATACTACAGCCTATGACAGAAAATTGTCTGTGCAGGTCCAAGTTTTATAACCCCTATGGTACCTCCCTATGTACGATATTTTGATGATTTTAGCTACATTATTCACTGATTTTTTTTCAAGTTTCGCATTTGAATAATGTAATGGCTTATGACAAAAGTTGCCTATGCAGGTCCACGTCGTCGTATAGACCCTAATATAACGGCTACATTCGGTGTTTTTAAGATTTCAACAGAATTTTTAACGGATTTTATTTTATTTATTTATTTATTTACTTATTTATTTATTTATTTATTTATTTATTTATTTTTTCTTTTTTTTTTTTTTTTTTTTGAAAATTGCTATGTTCTTTGCAAATGGTGGAGAGTATTTCAAGTTCGACCCGGCCGAACTTACAGGTTTTTTATTTGTTCTTATATAAGATTGGGGTGCTGTTTAGATTGTGTAGCTCCTTAGAAGAATACTATCGATAAAAAGTAGATACTGACAGAAACTCAGACTTAGGTCTCCAAGGTCATCTCACAATAGGTTTCTATTGATAAAAGACCCTCAAGAATTTTTCAAAAGACAGTAAACTTCTGAAAAACGGCCAAAAAGTGTATCATCGAAATAACGATTTTAAGCCATAGGTCTCTTTGGATGAAATCCTTTTCAGGACATTTGGAGTTGATCTAGCAGTGTAGGTCTGCCTGTGAAATTTATTCGATCTCGTCCAAACTTAGTACATCGTAATATTATAAAACTTAGATAGAGTTCTGGTATCTCCCCCATAAAAAGTCAAACATTTCAAAGAAAATACTTGACCTTATCAAAAGAGAAAGTATTGCCCAATTTTTAAAAATCCAATAATTTGTTAATCTTTAAGGTTAGGTACGAGAATGGACCTACTCTTTCCAGTATTATAACTAAAGACCTAATTTAGTAATCTCTGTCAAAATGAATTTTAATTGCGCTAATATTATTTATTTATTTATTTGGCGGACAATACACTTAACATTGGACAAATATATGGGAGCTATACCCAAATTTGAATTGATTTCATCAAAGAGCATTTCTTGGCAGTAACTGATGTCTTGTAACTTACCGTAACACCATAGTTGTAAAGTTCATATTATAGCTTTGGTAGGACTTAAATATCAGATCGGAACACACAATGAGAGATAAAAAATATCTGAACTGATTTTCGCAAAATTTGACATACTGACCTTTAGGTTTAATTTGGTCGCATGTGCCAAATTCCATCCTATTTGGACTAATATTACACATTTGGTGCAAATTGAATGAAAATATACCGGGTGAGATGAAAAAACTGCCATCAACTTTAGGCTGTTGTCATTTCTAAGCCACTCTTCCGACAGCTGTTCAAATTAGTCCAGTGACAGCTCATTATATTGTTTACAAACGTACAAAAGCATTTTGGTGAGAATTTTACAGAAAAAAGTTATTCGTTATGGAATTCAAGCGTGATAGTTTGATTTCTTTATATTTGGCTGTCGTTAGAGCACTCCAGCATTTAAATGTGAATAAATCTTTTGTGTCTCGTACCATCGCTCGTTACCGTGATTCTGGTAGCGTAGCCCGACGTCAAGGAAGTGGACGGAAGAAAACAGCAACATCAGCAGAAATGGTTCGAAAAGTAAAGAAGCAACTTGATCGAAACCCGCGTCGCACTGGCCGCAAATATTGAAAAATGAGCTCGGGGTAAAGTCATTGAATTCCAAAAAATGCAAGACCTTACACCGCAACAAAAAGAAAATAGACTCAAAAGAGCTAAAGTGGTGAACTGCCGAATTTGGTTTTCTCCGATGAGAAAACATTCGTTGTCCTGCAGTTTGTAAACAAACAAAATGATCGTCTTTACTTGTCATAGAGGTCAGCTGGAAATATGCACCTTCGGTTGGCCACCAGAATTCAAGCGCCGGTCATGGTGATAGTGTGGGCCAACATAACAGCCGATGGTCGATCTCCGCTCGTACTAATCGACCGTGGCATCAGAAAAAGTGCCGATTATTATCGCGAAAATATTCTGGAGGGTGTATTTTGACCGCAGACCTTGGACATTCCAACAGGACTCAGCACCATCGCACTCAGCACGCGCCTCCAAAGAATTGTTACAAAATTAGGTTCCTCGCTTCGTTTCCAGCGCATAATGGCGACGAAAATTTCGGGATACCAATCCGTTGGACTATTGTGTCTGGAGTATTTTGGAAAGCAAGGTTGGGAATGGGCCAAAATACCGCAGAACAACAATCGGGCAGCGTGTGACTGTTTCATTGGCCGTTTGAAGGCCATAATTCGTGCCAAAGGTGACCAATTCGAACAAATCTAGAAAAATGGGCTCCTTCGGTTAGCCGCCAGAACTCAAGCGCCGACCATGGTGATAGTGTGGGCCAACATAACAGCCTATGGTCGATCTCCGCTCGTATTAATCCACCGTGGCATCAGAAAATGTGCCGAATATTATCGCGAAAATATTCTGGAGGGTGTATTTTGACCGCGACCTTACCCATTCCAACAGGAATCAGCACCATCGCACTCAGCACGCGCCACCCAAGAATGGTTACAAAATGAGGTTCCACTCTTAATTTTCAGCGCACAATGGTCACCAAAATCTGCGAATACCAATCCGTTGGACTATTGTATCTGGAGTATTTTGGAAAGCAAGGTTGGGAATGGGCCAAAATACCGCAGAGCAACATTCGGGCAGCGTGTGATGGTTTCATTGGCCGTTTGAAGGCCATAATGCGTACCAAAGGTGACCAATTCGAACAAATCTAAAAAAAATGGGCACCTTTGGTTGGCCACCAGAACTCAAGCACCGGCCATGGTGATAGTGTGGACCAACATAACAGCCGATGGTCGATCTCCGCTCGTATTAATCCATCGTGGTAACAGAAAATGTGCCGAATATTATCGCGAAAAGCAGCACCATCGCACTCAGCACGCGCCACCCAAGAATGGTTACAAAATGAGGTTCCACGATTCATTTCCAGCGCACAATGGTCACCAAAATCTCTGGAGTATTTTGGAAAGCAAGGTTGGGAATGGGCTAAAATACCGCAGAGCAACATTCGGGCGACGTGTGACGGTTTCATTGGCCGTTTGAAGATCATAATTCGTGCCAAAGGTGACCAATTCGAACAAATTTAAACTTATTTTAAAATTTGATGCTATTTCCGATATTTTTTGCTTTCATTCAATAACATTTAAAAAAATTGTAAAAATTATGGCGTTCGACTTTGTTGCAATTTTTCTATCTCACCCTGTATGTAAAAATATTTGCAGAAAATCTGCAATAGAACAAAATCTTTAAAAGGCGTGCTTTAAAAAAACGAACATTAAAAGTGGACCCATGTCCTGAAATATGCCCCCTATTGAGAGAAGGACTTTAGGGGACCTCAATTGACATAAGACCTTTTAATGGTCTTTTTAATGATAATATGAAAGAAAAAACCCTAAAGAGTCTCCTTAAGCCGGAAAACCTTAAAATAACCTTCGCTAGATAGAAGGAATTGAGTGTCGACTTCTCCAAAAGTCAATTTGCCAAATCCATTTCCATTTTACCCAAGGCCCTATCACAAAACAATAATGCAAGTAACAACTTCCCCTTACTCTACTCTTTTCCAACCCTTTGACCCAATTTTAAAATCACCCACCATGCAAAAAAAAACTACACCTCCATGGCATTCACAAAATTCACAATAATTGCCACTTAATTAAAGAAAGAGAGTGAGCGGGTCAATCGTTTGTGAATTCACTCGGATTGAGTTCGAATTGTATGAAAGTAAAATTGATTTGTGACATACCTACCGTTTTATTACAACATTTATTTTTAAACCCACAGCAATTGTCGTTACGTTGATTCCTTTTTTTGCAATGGCCAATCAATGCAAAAAAGAGAACGACAAAGGCCAGAATGTGGTCGGCTGGCCCTTCCATTGAAAATGGGGACAAATTATAAAAGGCTGTCATTTAAATGGAGGCAGAGGCGAACGGATGCAAATAATAAAAGGAAATCGGATGACAAGTTTTATGCATTTGATTGACCCACTTCATTTCGGTGAGTGCATGGGAGTGTATGTATGCGTGCATTTGGCACACACACATATACAAATGCGTTGCAATAAAATTGTATAAAGTTTTATACACAAATAGAGGTTTGTGTATGTGTGTGGCAGTACGTTTGAAATTTTGTTACGCCGTTTGTTGTTGCTGCCTCGGATTTAAAACATCGATTGTATATTTTCTGTGTGTGTATGTGTGTGGGGGGGGGAGGGGATTTAATACCTATCATGCTGTTTGGTATGGGCATACAAATGTGTGCGTATATATATTTGAATATATAAATATTGATAAATCCATATGCATTTATGTCAATGACTAGCGTTGACTCATATATCGACAATGAGGGCACCACAACATGAGCTGAATTGTCGTTCTTCTATTTAAACTTTTTCCAAATATTGGTCAAATATATATTTAGGGACCAGCACAACAGGTTAATCTCAGCAAAAATATCCAAAAGTTAGACCTAATATGAGAAAGTTGCAATATCTTGCCCTAAGATATAGACTTTTAAATAAGTCAGATAGCCTTCTTACATGGAAGACCAGGGAATATTTTGCTATTTTAACAAGTTCAAAGGTATCAGTTGGTTTTTGCCGACAGCTGTATATCCTCAGCCAATGTTCGATTATTTAAATATATTTTGACTTCTGTTATGATTATTTAAATGCTTGACGAAGACTATCCATAAAATGTTTCCTTAACGTGTTTCCTTGAATTTCCCAGGAAAAGTGTCAAAATTTTCTTATGATAATGAATATAATAAAACTTTATTTGAAACACACCGCGTATACCTAACGACAGTAATCATACGCCTATAGGTACTAAACAAACCAAGTTAAAAACAAGTTAAGAAGTATCAGTCATTTATGCCGACAGATGTATATCCTCAGCCAATGTCTGTAAGTTATGACAGAAAAGATATCGAAAATTGCGATCCTTTGTGGAAGAGGTACCAGAAGGAGTGGTCCGATCACTACCATATTTATTGTATCTCTTGTGTTGTTAGAAATATTGAAATATAGTAAGCCTGAATGGAATTGGATGTTAATTTGGCGTTTAATGAGCTTCATGGATATTCAAAATGTTGACCCTTTATGGGGGAGGTACTTGATGAAGTGGACCGATATATTTTCGCACCTGATGCAAATATTAAGATTTGCAAAGTTGGAGCAAAATAAGATTATCCTTTCTCTTTCTGTGCAGTAAAATATTTTTTTTTTTTTAAATTTTGACCTTTTGTGGGAAAAGTACCGGAAGGAGTGGACCGATATTGCTCATCTTCGAACTCGATCTAAGTTTCACAATAATATTACGATACTTCCTTCGAGAGTTATCGTGCGCACCAGCCAGCCCGACGGAAATCGCTAGATCGATTCCAAATGTCCTGAAACAGATTTGGTCCAAAGAGATCTAGGGTCTAAAACCGTTATCTCGATGAGGCAAGTTTGGGCCGTATCAAATGGGCCATTTATAGCCATATAGCTAAGGATTCAAAAATCACGCATTGATGAAAATTATTGATATTTATAATAATATGATACTAGCTGAACACTTCGCGCTTCGGTACTCCTTTTGATTTTATATGCTTTCAACATTTTATATTAATTTCATAGCAAATGCCAAGCGTGCAGGAAACTGCATTTCTCTTGCAAATAAGAAATTCGAGGTAGCAAAATACTTCCACGGATTAATCGTATGCTCAATTAAATTGTTGTTTAGTTTACTAATACCATTGCAAAGGCGTTGTGGGTCAATGCTTCTTAATAAAATCATATCCCAATCTGAACCAATTTCATTATAATTTGACAAAATTTTCTTTTACACCAAATTCCGTCACACCTTCCATACTTCATTGAAAATGGAGGTACATACCGTGTTTGGTGCAACAAATATGTGAAATCGACCGAGAGCTATTGGAGCTATATCCAAATCTTAACCCATTTCTAATTAATTTGTCAAATTTATTATTGTCACCAAATTCCGCCGCACATTCTGAATTTCATTGGAATCGGACACGCATATCGTGTTTGGTGCATAACATACATGAAATCGGCCGAAAATATATATGGGAACTATACCCAAACCTCAACCGATTTCAAAATAATTGGACAATTTTTTTTTTTTTTTTTTTTTTTTTTTTGGTACCAAATTTCGCCTCTCTGTCGGAATTTCATTGGAATCGGACATACATATCGCGTTGGGTGCATCAAATATGTAAAATCGGCAGAAAATATAAATATAGCTATATCCAAATCTGAACCGATATCAATATAATTTGACAAATTTATTTTCTGATCAAACTCCTCACACATTCCAAACTTCATTGGAATCGAACATACATATCGTGTTTGGTGCATCAAACAAAACAAAAATATACATATGGAAGCAATATCCAAATCTGTCCCGATTCCAATATATTTTGGCAAATTTATTTTTTAACAAATTCCGTCACTCAACCCAAATAACATTGGAATCGAACATACATATCATGTTTAGGGCATTAAATAAACGAAAACGGTCGAAAATATATGTGGGAGCTATATCTAAATCTGAACCGATTTCAATATAATTTGGCAAACAATTTTTTCTACAAATTTCATTGCAATGTGGCGTACACAACAAATTCAAATTCATGAAATTGGCCGAAAATATATGTGGGAACTATATCCAAATCCGAACCGATTTCAATACAATTTGGCGAATTAATTCTTGTTCCAAATTCCGTTACGCATTCCAAATTTGGAGACTGTATCTGTAATCGATCAATAGATATGTGCATATAAAATCGAAATTTTTGGGAGCTATCTCCGATTCTGATGCTATATTTCCAGTTCCAAATGGAATTTCAAAATTTTATATAGCCTATGTTACTTTCAGGCGATGTTGTACTATACTTGGAAATTTTCAGGAAAATCTGTGCAGCGGTTTTTGATTACATAAATTACAAACCAACAAACAGACATAGCTCTCGTTTTATATGATAAAGAAATATATTTTTTTTCGAAAATTTGAACTTTTGAAGCGAGGGGGTACCCGAAAGAGTAGACCGATTAATAAAATGTTCTCTCTTGGACACAAATTTCACAATTTACGGCAATGAGCGGGCCTACTCCTAACATTCTAAAATTATAGAATAAACCTTGATTTATGAAACAGTCAATTTAAGCATATCAATATCCTGAGGAGTTCATTCATTTTGGTGCAAAGAGTTTCACATCTACAGAAGCTTTAACGTAACTTATAGTGGTGCAGGGCTAAACCCGCCTGACAATAGCCTTAGCCTACTTATTTTATGTGTCCACAAATACCGGACAGTAATCATATGACGATACAAAAAAAACTTTAATAGAATTTTAGAAGTGTTCTAAAAATCCTTCTTAGTCCATACACAAATAATGTACTTACATATAATATTTCCGATCAAGAAAATTACATGTTTTCGTATTATTTACCTGGAACGAAAAGGAAATTAAAAAGAATTCAAAAATCTTTATTTCCATATTTATATGAAATTGTATATAAAATATATATGTATATGCTTGAAGTCTAAATAATTAATTACATTAAATTTTTGAATCCTCATACAGAACTTGAAGCTATAGAAAGTAACAGTCTTTCCTAGATGGAACTTTCATTGGTATTATGTATAAAAATACCTTGAAAACGGTACAAATATCGCCAAAGGAACTATATACAAGTTTTCAAAGGACTTCTCTATACTGAAGGCCTTGTGAGGATCCTAGACATTCTTTCTATGAAGGTCCTTACAAGGCATGTAAGGGATTATCTGTTTATTGAGAAACCTCAAAAAAACCTTTACCTTCTGTGTATATAATTTCTTCGAAATATATAGAAGAATATCCTGAAAATGAATATATGTATGTGTATTTCTTAATCAGCTTTCGAAAAATGAGAAAATCCCAATTCGCGCCATATATAAACAATCTCCTTTTTGGATGGCCAAACCGCCAACGAACGAAGACCAAAGTCATTGTTGACCTTGTTAAGCCTTGTTAGTTTACCATGCACAAGTCATGTATACTCCATTTGTGCACACACATACATACATATGTGAGTATATTGATGTTAACAAATACTTATTTACGCTGGTTGGCACACACACACTGACACAAATAACCAAACAAATATTTCAAGGTATTTAGCTGCCGTTCAATACAACAATGGTCACACAATTCAGGGAATTAAATCAGATTAAATTATCAAAGGCAATTGTTTGGTCCGGGGTTTATTGGCGGTCGAGTAGGGGGGGGGGCACAATTCTATACCAAACGAGGAGGGAGAGAAGAGAGGGAAGAAGAATGGGTACCAATTACAATTACTTTTTGATTTGTTGGAAGGTAAATAAGAAATTCACCCAAAATTGGAGGAATTTGTAATGCTTGGATTGTTAACAATTTTTTTTGTCAAACGATAATTGTTTATCCTGTATAATCCTGTGATCTTGGATTTTTTAAGACATCATCGGACCTTTAATTCAAAATTCTTAAACTTATTTTTCAAAGATCGCTGAGAGTTGTTATCTTAAATTTATAATGAAATTCCATTTGAAGAACCATCCTTACTTTAATCTTGGGTTTTTTAAATATATTTTTTCAAGGATTTAAAAGAAATTTTTATATGAACTCAGACCATTAATATTGTCCACAATTGTATTTGTTTAAACACATTTCTTAAAGATTATCAAAGCGTTTAAAAACTGTTTTTTTTTAAAGAGCCAATTATCTGATATTTTTCGAAGGACCTAGATTTTTATAAAATTTTTATCAATTATCCTGGATATTTAACGCGGATTTTTTTTCAAAGAACCATTAGCGCTGAATTTCATGATTTTTAAACAGATTCTTTTCAAGAACCACCGATGGACTTTAAAACAGATTTCCTCAACGGATAGTCACAGCTGTAACTATATGTAACACGATTTTCGAATACGTTTTTCCAAAAGAAATTTTATCTTGGATTTTTATATAAATTGTTTTAAATGACTCTCTGAACTTCAAGGATGCGTTAAAGTTGTATTTCTGGATTTGTCGACAGATTATTTCCAAGAACTCTCGTGAATTTTTTACAAATTCAAAGGACTACAGGGTGAGATGAAAAAACTTCAGCCAACTTCAGACTGTTGTCATTTCTAAGCCACTCGTCCGACAGCTGTTAAAATTATTTCAGTGACAGCACATTATATTGTTTACAGGCGTACCAAAGCATTTTGGTGAGAATTTTCCAGAAAAAAAATCAAGCGTGATAGTGTGATTTCTTTATATTTGGCTGGAAAACCCACAAGTGGCTATCGTTAGAGCAGTCCAGCATTTAAATGTGAATAAATTTTCTGTGACTCGTACCATCGCTCGTTACCGTGATGCTGGTAACGTAGCCCGACGTCAAGGAATTGGACGGAAGAAAACAGCAACATCAGCAGAAATGGTTCGAAAAGTAAAGAAGCGACTTGATCGAAGCATGCGTCGCAGTAGCCGTAAAAATGGCTTGTGAGCTGAACACATCGCAATATTCCATTCGGCAAATATTGAAAAGTGAGCTCGGAGTAAAGCCGTTGAAATTCCAAAAAAGTGCAAGAACTTACACCGCAACAGAAAGAAAATAGACTCAAAAGAGCTTGCTTCGCTTGGCCGAAAGTGGTGAAATGCCGAATTTGGTTTTCTTCGATGAGAAAACATTCGTTGTCCAGCTGTTTGTAGACGAACGAAATGATCGTGTTTACTTGCCAAAGAGGTCAGCTGAAAATGTGCACCTCCGGATGGCCACCAGACCTCAAGCGCCGGCCATGGTGATGGTGTGGGCCGCCATAACAGCCATAACAAATGGTCGCTCTCCGCTCGTAGTAATCGTCGGTGGCATCAGAATAAATGTCGAATATGATCTCGAAAATATTCTGGGGGGTGTATGAAAGCCTTGTGCACGCAAACATTTTCGCCGCAGACCTTGGACATTCCAACAGGACTCAGCACCATCGCACTCAGCACGCGCCACTCAAGAATGGTTATAAAATGAGGTTCCTCATTTCATTTCTAGTGCAGAATGACCACCAAAATCCCCGGATACCATTCCGTTAGACTATTGTGTCTGGAGTATTTTGGAAAGCAAGGTTGACACAAAAAATACCGAGGTGTCGATCACCTCAAGCAAGCGCTTCGCCGGAAATGGGCCAAAATACCGCAGAGCAACATTCAAGCAGGGTGTTACGGTGTCATTGGCCGTTTGAAGGTCATAATTCATGCCAAAGGTGGCCAATTCAAACAAATCTAAACTTATTCTAAAATTTGATGCTATTTCCGACATTTTTGCTTTAATTCAATAAAATGCAAAAATTATGGCGTTTGACTTTGTTGCAGTTTTTTTATCTCACCCTGTATAGTCTGGATCAGCGTAAAATTCTAAGACGATCTAGAGATGTCCTTCTATCTGTCCGTCTGTTGTGACCACGCTATCTTTCGAACGAATTGAGATAAAAGGCTAAAATTGTGCATACATGCATAGGCAGGTTAAATTTGTAAATGGGCCATGTCGGTCCACGGTATATATTCGGTATTTTTATGATTTTAGCGACATTATTCACCGGAATTATTTTAAACGCCATATTTAAATTTCGTAATGGATACTATAGCCTATGGCAAAGAATTTCGTATGCAGGTCCATCCACGTCTTCGTATAGCCCCCATATAACGGTACCTCCCAATATTTGGTATTTTGATGATTTTAGCGACATTATTCATCGGAGTTATTTCAAATTTCATATTTAAAGTTCGTAATGGGTACTACAGCCTATGACTAAAAATTTCGTATGCACGTGCACGTCTTCGTATAGCCTCCATATGACAGTACCTCCCGATAATCGGTTTTTTGATGATTTCAGCAACATTGTTCACCGGAATCGGAATTTCGTAATCCTAATGGGTACTACATACTACGGTAAAAAATTTCGTATGCAGCTCCCCGTCTTCGTATAGCCCCCATATGGCGGCACCTCCCGATATGCGATATTTTAATAATTTTAGCTACATTATTCACAGGAACTCTTTCAAATTTCGTATTTGAAGTTCGTAATGGGTACTACAGCCTAGGAAAAAAAATTTTGTATGTAGGTTCACGTGTTCGTATATCCCCCATATTACGGTTTTCATTTAAGTGGTAGTTTTCGGATATTTTTTTTTTTTTTTTTTTTTTGAAAATTTTCACGTTGCTTTCAAATGGTGGAGTGTTATAAAAGTTCGGCCCGGCCGAATTTAGCTGCTTTTTTACTTGTTTTTATTTTCAAAGCCGTAGCCAAGCTCTTTTTAAGATATTTCTCAAAGGACTATTAGGATGTAATTTCATTTATTTATTATTATTATTATTATTATAATTATTATTATTATTATTGTTATTATTATTATTATTATTATTATTATTATTATTATTATTATTATTATTATTATTATTATTATTATTATTATTATTATTATTATTATTATTATTATTATTATTATTATTATTATTATTATTATTATTATTATTATTATTATTATTATTATTATTATTATTATTATTATTATATTATTATTATTATTATTATTATATTATTATTATTATTATTATTATTATTATTATTATTATTATTATTATTATTATTATATTATTATTATTATTATTATTATTATTATTATTATTATTATTATTATTATTATTATTATTATTATTATTATTATTATTATTATTATTATTATTATTATTATTATTATTATTATTATTATTATTATTATTACTATTATTATTATTATTATTATTATTATTGTTATTATTATTATTATTATTATTATTATTATTATTATTATTATTATTATTATTATTATTATTATTATTATTATTATTATTATTATTATTATTATTATTATTATTATTATTATTATTAAAGCTATTGATTTTGATTCTTAAACAGTTTTAATATTTGTATTTTTTACCAAATTCTTTCGACTGCCCATAACAGAAGTACTCATTAATTTTTCGAAATACATTTTCTTTCAATTGCCATCGCACACACATACACACACTAAATACCTTACAATGTAAATGTAAAACCCAAAAAAAAAAAAACATCCATAATCTCTCGTGAATACAAACTTTACTTTAAATACAAACAAATCCCTTAATAATCCCATTTGCATGGCATATCTTTCGGCCGGATAAAGGCACCCGCAACGAAAAAACTTAAGCATGCTCCGCATGTTTTCATAAGCTGAAGCATTAAAATTAAACTGCCTTTACAATGACACACTCACACACACACCGCACACACCAACATATACACTCCAACATGTGAAAAAACAAACTTCGTTCGAATGGTGGATGTTATGTGTCTGCCATTAAAAAATCGATTTTAAACAATTGTTGCAGCATGTTTTGTCCAACATGCAGACACAGAGACACACACTCACGCACACACACACAGAGACAACAGGAATATGCAGTGGAGCAGCAGCACCGACATGAATTTTTATAACTTCACATAAAAACGATAATAAATGATAAAAACCAAATTGCAGCAACAACAACAACAAGAGTAGCAGCAGGAATGGCAGATAGACATTTCCAGAGACAGAGTACATGCCTTGTTGGCCATTGGTATTGTGTGGTAGTGGTGTTGGTGTTGGTGAGGTTTCAGCCATGGCTCTGCGTTGCCAAGCAATGGCAATGGACCAAAGCCAGAAAAACGTAAAAAAAAATTGTGTATCTCAAAATAATCCATAAAACATAAAATATGCAAAAAACAAACAACAAACAACAACAATGGCAAATTGTACAAATGGTAAATAGTATATACAATGTAGACACACACACACACAAGGAGAAACTAATACCGAGCACTAGCTTACAGAAATCGTAAATAAAAGATTTTTATAAAGGATATTAGAAAGGTTTTTTTCCAAGCGCTATATTTTTATACCCTCCACCATACTATGGAGGGCATATTAATTTTGTCATTCCGTTTGTAACTCCTCGAAATACTCATGTCAGACCCAACAAAGTATATATATTTTTGATCAGCGTAAAATTCTAAGACGATTTAGCCATGTCCGTCTGTCTGTCTGTGTGTCCGTCTGTCTGTCTGTTGTAATCACGCTATCTTTCGAATGAACTGAGATGAATGGCTAAAATTTTGCACACATGTATATTTTGCCAGTAGGTAGGTAAAGTTCGTAAATGGGCCATATTAGTCTAAGTTATCATATAGCCCCCATATAACGGTACCTCCCGATATTCGGTATTTTGATGATTTTAGCTACATTATTCACCGGAATTGTTTCAAATTTGGCATTTGAAGTTCGTAATGGATACTACAGCCTAAGACAGAAAATAATCTGTATAACGGTACCCCCCGATATTCGGTATTTTGATGATTTTAGCGACATTATTTAACGAAATCGTTCCAAATTTGGTATTTGAAGTTCGTAATAGATACTGCAGCATAAAACAGAAAATGGGCCACGTAGGTCCACGTATTCGTATAGCCCCCATATACCATACCCCCCGATATTCGGTATTTTCATGATTTTAGCGACATTATTTGCCGGGATTGTTTCTAATTTCGCATGTGAAGTTCGTAATGGATACTTCAGCCCATGCCAGAAAATTGTATGTGCAGGTCCACGTCTTCGTATAGTCCCCATATAACGGTACCCCCCATATTTGGTGTTTTGATGATTTTAGCTACATTATAAACAGATTTTTCTTCAAGTTTCGCATTTAAATATTGTAATAACTTATGACAAAAGTTGCCTATGCAGGTCCACGTCGTCGTATAGGCATTCGGTATTTTTAAGATTTTAACAGAATTTTTAACCGCTTTTTTTTTTGGAATTTGTCAAATTTGTACCAAATGGTGGAGGGTATTTAAAGTTCGGCCCGGCCGAACTTACAGCTTTTTTACTTGTTTTTTACTCAAAGAGTGTCACATTTACAAAATGCAGTTCCGGGAAAAAGGAATTTTAAGTCATCGATTGAAATCTAACTTTCCGAATTAAAACAGATTTTTAAACCAAAATTATTAAAACTCAATATACCGTTGTGTAGATTTAAGCTCCTTGAGTTCTACAGATATCATCAGGAAAATTCGGTAGAAAGATAAAATTAGATTCATAAAAAAATAGAAATTTAAATAGAAGAGATGTGCCACTCTTTGTGGAAATTAGCGCTGTGTGAAAGGGACAGAGAAGCTCGTTCTACACACAGAGTCATAAATTTTTATAAGCAGCGCTAAAAACTCTCGGTCTATAGAAACCATATAAAAGTGTCCAATATATAAGAGACCTTTCATAGACCCCTGAAAATTATCCTAAATGTCCTCTATCCGCAAAAGATCTGTGGAAAGCCTTCTGCCCAAGGAGAAAATTATAGAGTTTTCTGCCTATAGAAGACCTGTTAAAGTTTCCGCCTATAAAAAGCCGTTTACATGTCCACAGAAGTTTTTCAATCTACGTCCCATAGCAGAACCGTCCTTTATCCACGGAAGATCTTGCCTTCTATCTAAAGAGTAACTTACAAAAGTCTTGTGGCTATAATAGTCATGTATAAGTTTCCGTCTACAGAAAGCTGTTTGTGCACAGAAGTTGCACTATCCAAAGGAAAGTTAATAAGTAAAAAAGAAGCTAAGTTCGGTCAGGCCGAACTTTTTATAACCTCGACCATTTTAAAAGATCTTTTTAAAAAATAATAATAATTTTTTGTCGTACATAGTACAGAGTCAGAACTTCAAATACAAAATCTGAAACAATTCGGTTGAATAATGTCGCTAATATCATCAAAATACCGAATAAGCGGAGGTACCGTTATGTGTGGGCTATACGAAGACGTGGATCTGCATAGGCAATTTTCCATGATAGGTTGTAGTACTCATTACAAGCTTTAAATACGAAATTTGAAACAATTCCGATCAAGAATGTCGTAAAATCATAAAAATACCGCATATAGAGGGGGTGGGAGGTACCCTAATATGGGCGCCATACGATACCGCAAACCAATATAGACAATTCCCTTCCTGGGAGTAAAGTACTCAGAAGGAACACTTTGTTTGAATTTTCAGACAATTCCATTGAAATTTTTAGCTACAATCCTCAAAAAACCGAATATCGGGAAGTACTGTTGTATAGGAGATATACGATATCGTGGACCTACATAGACAATTCTCTTACAAACGGTAAAGTACCCACAAAGAATTCCTCGTGAAGAATTTTATACAATTCGCTTGGAAAATATGTAAAATCATCAAAATATCTGGAGGTACCATTATATGGGGGCTATACGATATTGTGGACCGATATAGCCCATCTTCGAACTTGACCTGCCTGCAGACAAAAGACGGATATGTGCAAAAATTTAGCTTCCTATCATAATTTGTTTTGATCTAACGTGATTACGATAGACGGTCAGACGGACGGACAGGACAAAATAGCCTTAGAATTTTACACTGAAGAAGAATATATATACCTTGTTAGGTCTAAAATCATTATTTCGATGAGTTACAAACGGAATGACTAACTTGATATACCCTTCATACTATCTATGCCTATTACACATATG
This sequence comes from Musca domestica, assembly GCF_030504385.1. Classification (NCBI taxonomy): domain Eukaryota; kingdom Metazoa; phylum Arthropoda; class Insecta; order Diptera; family Muscidae; genus Musca; species Musca domestica. The sequence goes on along the minus strand of NW_026712114.1, from coordinate 11,572,284 downwards.
TGTAATAGGCATAGGGCGCCCATTCGCCCATGCGCCTTCTAAGAACACCATTAAGCGTTTATACGAAAAATTGTCGACTGGTAAGGCTCTTTCTAATCCGAAGAGGCCATATAAAAGTCGACCAAGGCGATCGGCCGAGAATATCGCTGCCGTACGAGCCATTGTTGAGAGGTTCCCAAGAACATCCCAAAAACGCCGTTCTCAGCAGTTGGGCATGGCTCGGTCTACTTTACAACGGATTATTCGCATTGATTTGCATTTGTTCCCGTACAAATTTTAATTGACGCAAAGAATGTTACCTGCGGACTAGCCTCGTCGATTGGAATGGGTCCAAAGGTCCGTCGAATATGGGCAACCCTGTATCTATAAAAAATCCTCTATCCACAGAAGATCTGTTAACGGCTTTCTATCTAAAGAGCAACTTACAGAAGTCTGGTGTCTATAGCAGACCTGTAAAAGTTTCCACCTACAGAATGTTATTTGTGCACAGGAGTTGCTTCATCCATAGGACCGTAAAAAATCTGTAACCCATAGAAGAGAAGAGTTTATGGCAGACCTAAATGGTCTTCGGACACAAAAGGCCGTTCAAAGGTTATAAAAGTCTTTAAAACATCATTGGTCCATACACTGCCAAGATATCCTCTGAGAGTTCTTCTGTCTATAGAAGAGCTTTCACAGGTCTCTTAGGTAGAAGGTTAGAAGATTTTCGACCAATGGGAAACTTTTACAAGTTATTCGGCTCATAAAAAAACCAATAGAAGGTTTTCGATCTCCAGAATATATTTTGAAGATATAGGGGCCATAGCAGAACAATGTAAGGTTTTTTGACCTATAGTAAAAGTTCTGAAGTTATTGTAAACTATTGAAGGCCTTCAGTTCAAAAAAAAATCTTTACGAGTTCTCCAGTCTTTAGAAGAAGAAGATCTATACCAGGACTTCTGTCTACAGAAAAACAATAAAAGGTCGTCGGTCCATGGAAGATATTTAAAAGGCCCTATCTCTAAAGAAGACCTCTAGAAATATTTCTGAAAGCAAGAGTTTTTGATTCAAAGAAGACCCTTAAAATGCCTTCGTCCCATAAATAACGGTATAACTGTCTTCAATCAAGTAGGCCTCTGGAAGGTGCTCTGGCAATAGGACACCTAAGGAAGGTATTCTATCTACAAACGATTGGTGCGGGGTCTTCTATAAGCACCAATTTTTCTGGTGTCCTATTGCCAGAGCAGTAGAAAATCTTCGGTGTATCGATGATACTTCCATGCTATTAGCAGGTACTATTTCTACAAGAGGGTGAAAGATAAAAAAAATTCAATAATCAGTTTTTCTTAGAGAATAGATTTGTTCGTTTTCACTACGAAAAAAACTAAAAGAGTGTTCGGCTTCTATATAATTTGTTCTTTACCGAATGAATTTTACTTCCACTGTGAAAAGAGCAAAGCATGGTCGCCCTTATTCGAGCTAAACCGAAAAGAGAATTTCGTTCGTTTGTTTCTCTTCACTTCACTCTTTACTCGAATCAGAGCGAGTTTTTCGGAGATCTTGTTCAATTTAAGATAATTGGAACCGAAGTTTGTGGGACATTTGTTTACAGAAGGTATATATCCTTTGATATACATATATACCCCCTCTAGCCATATGGCTTCATTTTTTTTCCTGTACCTATATCCTCCTTATACGAAATGGTCACTATAGCTCCATATTTTTCCAGACATCCCATGAATACATCCGCTTTGGAACAAAATTCATATTGGAGTCCTGCTGCAAAATTGTCACTACATGTTAAAGTTTCAACAAAACTATTGGTCCCCGTTTGTCATGTAGGCCTCTTGTTGGAAGAAAGGAATTCGAAACCTCAAGTCAAGTATCTCTCGCATACAGACTTGTGAATATATTCTCCATAGACCAAATTACCATTATCGGGCCACATTTTAGTCTTCGTAATTGCCATAAAGTCTTCCGATTATACTCTTTTGAAAAATGTATACTGTATTGGAACATAACAATCCGATTGCAGCATCCTCCCCGAAAATTAAAAAAAAGTCCAAGTTTTTTCAGATATTCTAGAAAAATATACTCCGGTTTTGCTACACTGGGTGAGATACGCTGGTTTTGCTATACAGGGTGATATTTTGATATTATTTTTAAATTTTATTAAATGAAAGCAAAAAATGTCGGAAATGGCATCAAATTTTAGAATAAGTTTAGACTTGTTCGAATTGGTCACCTTTGGCACGAATTATGGTCTTCAAACGGCCAATGAAACCATCACATGCTGCCCGAATGTTGCTCTGCGGAATTTTGGCCCATTTCCGGCGAAGCGCTTGCTTGAGGTGATCGACACTTTGGTATTTTTTAGTACCAACCTTGCTTTCCAAATACTCCACACACAATAGTCTAGCGGATTGGTATCCGAAGACTTTAGTGGCCATTGTGCGCTGGAAATAAAGCGAGGAACCTAATTTTGTAACCATTCTTGGGTGGCGAGTGCTGAGTCCTGTTGGAATGTCCAAGGTCTGCGGCCAAAATGTTTGCGTGCACAAGGCTTTAATACATCCTCCAGAATATTTTCGGCATTTATTCTGATGACACGGCCGATTAATACGAGCGGAGAGCGACCATCGGCTGTTATTGCGGCCCACACCATCACCATGGCCGGTGCTTGAGATCTGGTGGCCAACCGAAGGTGCATATTTTCAACTGACCTCTTTGGTAAGTAAACACGATCAGTTTGTTTGTTTAAAAACTGCTGGATAACGGATATTTTTCATCGGAGAAAACCAAATTTGGCAGTTCGCCAATTTCGGCCAAGCGAAGCAACTCCTTAGGTCTTTTGAGCCAATTTTCTTTCGGTTGCGGTGTAAGTTCTTAAACTTTTTGGAATTTCAATGGCTTTACCCCGAGCTCATTTATCAATATTTTCCGAATGGATTATTGCGATATGTTCAGCTCACGAGCCATTTTTCAGCCACTGCAACGCGGGTTTCGATCAAGTTGCTTCATTACTTTTCGAACTATTTCTGCTGATGTTGCTGTTTTCTTCCGTCCACTTCTTTGACCTCGGGCTGCGCTACCCGTATCAGTATCACGGTAACGAGTGACGGTACGAGACCCAAAAGATTTATTCACATTTAAATGCTGGAGTTGTCTAACGATAGCCACTTGCGGTTCTCTAGCCAAATATAAAGAAATAACACTATCACACATGAATTCCATCACGAATAACTTTTTTTTTCTGAAAAATTCTCACCAAAATGCTTTGGTACGCTTGTAAACAATATAGTGAGCTGTCACTGGAATAATTTTAACAGTTGTCAGACGAGTGGCTTGGAAATGACAGCAGTCTAAAGTTGGTTTGCAGTTGTTTCATCTCACCCTGCTTTTCAAGAAATTGCAATAAGGGTCCAAGTTTTTTAAGATAGGCCCCTAAATATCCTCCACTTTCAAGGAGAAAATAAGACAGACATTTATATTCTAAAAATCGGAAAATGTATGGAAGGAATCTCGCTTTAATTAACGACCCCTGAGGCTCCTCTAATTAAAATTTACCAACCAAATTTAGTTCAAGTTCGTCTTCATTTTTATACCCTCCACCAAAAAAGGTATAGAGGGTATATTAAGTTCGTCATTCCGTTTGTAACTCATCGAAATAATCATTTTAGACCCAACAAAGTATATATATTCTTGATCAGCGTAAAATTCTGAGACGATTTAGCCCTGTCCGTCCGTATGTCCGTCTGTTGTAATCACGCTACAGTCTAAACGAATTAAGATAAGGAGCTAAAATTTTGCACAGATCTCTCTTTTGTCTGCAGGCAGGTCAAGTTCGAAGATGGGCTATATCGGTCCACGATATCGTATAGCCCCCATATAACGGTACTCTCGATATTCGATATTTTGATGATTTTAGCCACATTTTCAATGGAATTGTCTGAGAATCCACATAAGGAGTTCCTTGTGGGTACTTTATACCTCGGCAGAGAATTATCTATATAGGTCCACGATATCGTATATCCCCCATATAACTGTACCCCCCGATATCCAGTATTTTGATGATGTTAGCCACATTTTTCAATGGAATTGTCTTAAAATCCACACAAGTAGTTCCTTGTGAGTACATTACCCCCTGAGAGGGAATTGTCTATACAGGTCCACGATATCGTATATCCCCCATATAATGGTACCCCCGATATTCGGTATTTTGATGATTTTACCCACATTTTTCATCGGAATTGTCTGAAAATCCACACAAGGAGTTCCTTGTGAGTACTTTATACCTCGGCAGAGAATTATCTATAAAGGTCCACGATATCGTATAGCCCTCATATAACGGTACCCCCGATATTTGGTATTTTGATGTTTTTAGCCATATTTTTCAACGGAATGGTCACAAGGGGTTCTTTGTGAGCACTTTACCCCCCGACAGAGAATTCTCTATATAGGTTAACGATAACGTATGGCTCCCATATAACGATACCTCGCGAGATTCGGTATTTTGAAAATCCACACAAGGAGTTCCTTGTGAGTACTTTACACGCAGACATAATAATATAAGAAGGTGTCGACGCCTTCTTATATTAGATATTAAAAGAATTTTTAATGGATTTTATTTTTTTGAAAATTTTCTAATTCGTTCCAAATGGTGGAGGGTATTCAAAGTTCGGCCCGGCCGAACTTACTGCTTTTTTACTTGTTTTGGTTTCATGTTGTAGTCCAGTGTTGATTGAATCGAACTCGCACATAAATTACAATCATATAAAAATGTTTTTCAAACATAAAATGTTATCCATGGAACAAGCTCTCCATGGGGGATTAAGTTGATGTCGACAGGCATTCTTGTTATTTTCTTTTTTTGTTTTTTTGTCCATTTCAGCTTTGCCTATCTTTAAAATACGCAGCAGCAGCAACAACAAGAACACATTCAACGACAAGTTACGACTCTAAACAACCCTTAGCAACTCGGCATGATGGCACTCGAACTCAGAGCAACCAACACCATCCCATTGAGAGAAAGAAAGAACGAATGAAAAAAAAAACCTAGAAACAGACATGGAAAAGCGTCATCCATGGCCGGTGGCTAAATGTGCATTTGCCAGATAATGTCTCACTTAACACACAGCTTAGAGCGGTCTTCAAAGATATGGCAAATAAAATCAGTCACAAGGGGGTGGAAGAATGACAGCCATGATCTCTTCTCTCCTTGAGGGGCTGGCAGGTAAATGGGCGTGAGGGTGGGGATGGGGAAACTGTGTCAAAGTTGTGTTGCTGTTGGCTGTCGGCATGAATATTGGCAAAATATAAATCTCAATCTTTGCACACACCCAGACACACCAACAGCATGACAGTGACAGTAATGCTGGGCAGGGTGATGCCATGTCAACAACAATGCAAACGATATGCATTGTTGTTGTTGCTGCTGTTGTTCTTGCCCTCGTCACACTTATCTTCATTGTTGTTAACAACAGCAACAACATCAAGCCTTTGTATCAGCTTTACTCTACTGCAGTTCTTGATGTTGTCGTTATTGTCGTTGTTGCTTTTGTATGCCACTGCTACAGATGCTGCTGCTGCTGCGGCTGCTACTGGGGAAAAAGTCATTGGGCCGTAATGGGGAAAATAGGTGAAGGTCGTATACAATATGTATTAATGTCGTCTCGTAGATTTTTCATTTGTTACCCAGCCAGTCAGTCAGTCAGCCAGCCAGCGAAACAGCCAGCAATACCACAAACTGAAAACCATCAGACCCTACCCTACCTACTCCCTCCCTTCCATCCTTCCACCCAAACAAAACTGCAGCAACAAATCAAGTGAGGTGAAAAAGCCAACAACCAGAAGCCACCCACTCTTCTCCAATCCATGCACACAACCACTGACACACATATTCAGATTATGCTACGAAAGTAGTACAGTACACTGATTATGGTTACGGGGAAAAAAATCCGACTTTAAAAAGTCAGCATTTGAAAAGAAAGTTAGCGTTTGGGGGGAGATGGATTTCTTTCAGCAAAAACAAAAAAAATATGGATAAGGAGATTTGTTGCTCTGCTTCTCGATGTGCAGTCATAACTACAAGTTTGCATATACATAAATATATATTGGTATTGGAATGGAATGGAAACTGGGTTGCCAAAGTGGAGAATTAATTTGGGAAAATAGTAAATTGAAATCGACGTTTTTAAAAATATAACCCCGAACAGATGTACCCTGACCAAAAACCATTTTGTCTTTAAAGAGCAACCAACCTGGTTTTTAATGGAAAGGCCAATTAAGGGTTTCTATGAGACAAAAAATTAGGTCTTCTGTGAGGGGACCTTCTGGTGTTCTATGAGAAGGTTATTTCGACAAATAGAGAAGAACTTCGGGTCTCCCCTAAGAAGATGTTCTGTCATTCTATACTAAGACTTGTTCTATCTTCTATGAGAAGTCATTCAGGTCTTTTGGGAAGATATTTTTTTTCATCTTTTAGAAGTGAGTGAAAAACCTTCTTCGTCTTCGGTGAGCCGACATTCTAAGCGAAGAACTCCTGGTCATCGGTGAGAAGACCTTCTGAGAGAAGACGCACTTAGGAGAAGAGCCTCCGGTCTTCTCTGAGAATATATTTTCGTGTTCTCTGAGACTATCTTTTCGTGTTCTCTCAGAATATCTTTTCGTTTTCTTTGAGAATATCTTCTCGTCTTTTATGAGAAGACCCTCTGGTTTCCTTCTGCTCTTCTAAGGAAAGACCTTCTCGCCTTGTTTGAGAAGACCTCCCAGTCTTCTATGAGAAGACCTTCTCGTCTTCCATGAGAAGACCTTCTCGTCTTCTATGAGAAGACCTTCTCGTCTTCTATGAGAAGACCTTCTCGTCTTCTATGAGAAGACCTTCTCGTCTTCTTTGAGAAGACCTTCTCGTCTTCTATGAGAAGACCTTCTCGTCTTCTATGAGAAGACCTTCTCGTCTTCTATGAGAAGACCTTCTCGTCTTCTATGAGAAGACCTTCTCGTCTTCTAAGAGAAGGCCTTTTCTTCTTATATGAGAAGACCTTCTCGTCTTCTTTGAGAAGACTTTCTAATCTTTTTTGAGAAGACCTTCTAGTCTGGTCTGCCACGGGAAGACCTTCTCGTCTTCTATGAAAAGACCTTCTTGGCTTGTAGAGGGTTGCCATATTCGACGGACCCATCTGGCAACGCCATAACTTTTGACAGAGATGTCACATCGCTTAATGACATACCGCATTTGAAGCGTCAGTCCAAGCAGATTATTACCATGAACCAATACACGCCACGCGAGCGCTCTGAAATAGTTGAAATTTACATTCAACAGAAGAAGTCAATTGTGAAAACTCAACGTGCTTTTAAAACATCAAAAAATGTGAGAAGTGCGCCTTCTAAGAACACCATTACGCATTTATACGAAAAATTTTCGACTGGCGATCGGCCGAGAATATCGCTGCCGTACAAGCCAGTGTTGAGAGGTCTCCAAGAACATCCCAAAAACGCCGTTCTCAGCAGTTGGGCATGGCTCGGTCCACTTTACAATGGATTATTCGCATTGATTTGCATTTGTTCCCGTACAAAATTCAATTGACGCAAATAATGTTGCCTGCGGACAAGCCTCGTCGATTGAAATGGGCCCAAAGGTCCGTCGAATATGGGCAACCCTGTATAAGAAAACCTTCCAATTTTCTATGAGAAGTTTTTTATAGGAAGACCTTCTAGTCTAGAGGATATCTCTGGTCTTCTATGAGAAAAGCTTTTGTACTTCAGAATGCAGACTCTCTGGTCTTCTGTGAAAAGACCTTCTAAAAGAAGACCTTCTGGTCTGCAGTGAAAACCCTTTTGATCTCCTTTGAGAAGGCCTTCTTGTCTTTTAGGTGAAGACCCTATTTGGCCTTTTTTGAGATGACATTCTGGGGTTCTATGGGAGGGCCACCCAACTGGGCTTCTGCGAGAAGACCCCAATCTATCTTCTTCTGAGAGAAGATGACTCACCGGTAGTTTTCTAAGAAAATAACTGTGTTTTCTTTGAAAAAAAACAACAACTGGTTTTTTTATGAAAACACTGCAAAATAGTCTTCTGTAGGAAGTGCTCTGTCTTCTATGAGAATACCCTGTGGTATTTTTCTAAAAGAAGGTCTTTCTGGTCCTCTGTAAGAAAACTTTCTGGGCTTCTGGGCTGTGGAAAGACCTTCTGCCCTTTTTTGAAATGACCTTCTGGTCTTCTATAAGAAGGCCATCAACTGGTCTTCTGCGAAAATACTTCCAATCTTACTTTCTTAGCGGTCTTTTTTTTCTAATAAAATAACTATTTTTCTACAGCAGAAATACCAAGTGGTCTATTGTGAGAATACTACCAACTAGTCTTCGCTGAGAAGTGTACTGTCATCTACCAAAAGGCCCTTTGAAATTTTTTATAAAAAAAATGCTTTGGCCTCCAGAGAAAACCATGTAATCTTTGAAGACAATTTAACTGGTGTTCAATATGATGACCAAATCAAGTATTCTATGAGAAGAAAATTATATCGCCTATGGGAAGACCACCTCTTTTCTTTCAAAAAGATAATGTTTGGGCCTTTTGTGAATGGATTTTCGTGTCTTTTGTAAGAAACTAATTTTTTAATAACCCACATTGAGAGACAGTTAAATATCAAAATTAATTCTAATTATGAAACCATTGGAGACACTTGTCACTTTTCTTGCATCTAAATATATCCTCCACATTTTGCTCATTTTGTTGTCCTTCCAAAAATACAAAATATATTCAATACACCTGTAGTTTTTACCACAGCATCGCCCAAAATACTTTCTTTTATCTTAATATTGTCCCAATATCGTCGCAGTTTACTAAACCTTTCGATAGAAAATTATCATATACTAGCTGGCCCGGTCCGCGTTGCCGGCCCGTACTTTTAGTCTTTAAAGCATAATAAATCACAGATCTGACTTATGTAGGCGGCACAATTTTGATTAAAAGTAATGACTTGATTATGAGTAATGATATAAATTAATATTCATGGCAAAAATTATAATTGCCGTCGGTTTAAGATATTTTGAATACCATGATCTTATTTTTCAGCTATAGGCTTTAATTTGAGTGTTAAATACCTATATGATAAAGAACATCTATAATAGCCCCATGTGAAAATTCAGCTCAATTTTTGATATTGTAAAAAGCATTCATGAGCTATAATTTGAAATTTGTGTTTCCAACGTTTAAAATCCCGTACTGCGTGGTATTCAGTTTTGTCCACCACATACTTGAAGGCAGAATGTTGTCAGAATAGGCAAAAAATTACTCTTTTGCTCCGATTACCGTAAGACGGGCATTAATTGTTTGTCATTTAAATTGCGCGGCGGAGATCCAATAAAGTTACTTTATAATTTCGTATTTTTTTTTTTCATGTTTCTGCCACAATTTCCGACTGAATGAGTCCCAGATTGACATTTCGGAGTTTATTTCATATAGACGTACATCCCAAATCTACGTTCCCAACCATATTCTCTTGGGGGTTACAAAATCAATAGAATACCAAATTTTATTTTCTGACCACACATCGGTTGGGAAAGTGGACTTAGGGGTATACTAATGTGGGACTTAAATAAATTCCTATGAGGATAATTATCTGTAAGATGATCTGGTTTCTTCTTAAATTATCAACATAAGCTAAAATTAGTACGAAAAATATGGTTAAAATGTAGAATATACTTGAAATCGGGTTGTTCCGTTATCAGGGGTTATGATCCATATCATGACCTGCCAAAGCGATTAAAGGTATCTTGAATGTTTAGGTAGAATTTCTATTTTGCGTTCTTTATAGTCGGTATTTGACTGATTGCAGTCCCAATGAATTTTGCATTTTGTGTTCTCATTTAACAATTTATTGTCATATGAAAGAAGTAGGTGCACTTTTTGAAATCAACCCCATAACGCTTCTTCGGTCATTTTTGTTTGTTTAAATGTGTTCGCATCTTTCAGCTGAAGCACGATGTAGGTCCTGGAGTAGAAAGCATTTAACATCGTATTGCGCCCTCATTTTATTTTTAATATTATTCATTCAGAATTCAAAACAATAAAAAAAATGTACACTTCAATATAGAAAAAAGAAAAAGAATCTTCAACTGGTTCGCTGATTTTTTGCGGCAAATGTTTAAAGGTGATTACGAAGTTTGTCGGTAGAATGTACTATTATTTTGAAATTCGATTCCATTGAAAAATTGTCGATTTTTCCCGATTTTAGAATTTTCATATAAAGCGACAACGGATAAAATTGTTATTTATAGATTTTATGTATTTATTGGGTATTACGAATAAATACATAAAATCTATAAATAACAGTTTTATCCGTTGTGGCTTTATACTACCCAAAAAAACCTACACATCATATTAGAATTAAAAAAAAAAAAAACACTACAAATGTACATTCGAAAATAGTAAGTCAAAATGGAAAAAATCATGCAAAATAAAACATTACTATTGTACATTTCAAAAGTCAAAATGAAAATGTTAACATATCACATTTTTACGCGATTTTTTTGGATATTATCCTTTTCGGATAGGAGACAATTCCGAATTTGTATGAATTATTAAAATCAGTTCAGCGGTTCTTAAGTTATAAGCGTAGTAACTAACACAACTTTCATTTATATATATAGATTTCCATAAATTGTTATATATTTTTTATTATATTTTTCATTATTTATTTCTTCCAATATTTCTAAATTTTATTTATATTATATTTTTCATTATTTATTTCTTCCAATATTTCTGAAATTTTGGTAGAAATCCAATAAATTCCATGACAGCAACTCTAAATCCAAAGTAACTCAAACTTTGACGAGAGTATGTGTTACTTTCGGTTTATGTATGCATCCATCAAGAAACGAAACGCACTCCAATGCAAAGTAATTAATTTTTCACATCAAAATATACCTAACTCTCCCTCTCTCTACCTATATTTTCCTCTATATATCCATATCTTCTATAATCCTCTCTCCCCATCTTCCACCCACATTCAGTTATGTATTTAAATGATGATTTATTACTCACTCTCTTTTTTGATTTGTCTCCCCCTCTCTCTTGGCATTCCACAAAAATTATTTATCTCACATCACACTCGTAACACTCTCTATTTCATTGAGACCAATTTCCTTGTCACATTCAATCTCTCTCTATCTCTGGCGCTTCATATCTCTTCAATCAACAACTGGAAATCATTCATCATAATTTCATTGGCTCACACATGGATACACATGCATATACATGACTGCATACATATATAGATATGTGTGTGAGAGAGAATGCACAAAAAAAACATGACAACAAAACTGTGATGCAGTCGTGAATTTGTGTTTTTGTTATGCATGAAAATAGCAACAGTTGTTGTTGGCTGTATTGTTGTTTCTTACTCCTGCTAATTTTAGCATTACCACACACACACGCAGACAATACATGTGTATATGTAATATATATGTGTATTTATGTATGTATATGAACAAAGTTTCAACGAAGTGTATGAGTTATGATAATAGCAACGACAAGAGGGACTTTAAACAATTTATTACTTCCAAAGTGTTTTGTTAAGACTGACAACAATTACCAATACACATACATATGTATGTGTATTCGAACAGCTGCAACACGCATACGACCCATTGTTTATTACATAGGAAATGTATGGCATAAGTTAGGGCGGGCTTTCGAAAGTAGCTATACCTTGTAATTTTCGAGAGAAAATTCAATGTACTATAGGAAGACCTTCTGGTCTTCAATAAGGAGAAGACCTTCTGGTCATATGTGAGGAAAAGACTTTCTGGTCTTCTGTGAGAAGGAGACCTTCTGGTCTTCTATGAGGAGAAGACCTTCTGCTCTTCTGTGAGAAGATGATGTTCTGGTCATCTGTGAGAAGAAGACCTTCTAATCTCCTGTGAGACGAAGACCTTCTGGTCTTCCATACGAAGACCTCCTGGTCTTCCATAAGAAGACCTTCTGGTCTTCTATACGAGACGACCTTCTGGTCTTCTATACGAGACGACCTTCTGGTCTTCTATACGAGACGACCTTCTGGTCTTCTTTACGAAAACCTGCTGGTCTTCTATATGAGAAGACCTTCTGGTCTTCTTTACGAAGACCTGCTGGTCTTCTATATGAGAAGACCTTCTGGTCTTCTATACGAAGACCTTCTTGTCTTCTATACGAAGACCTTCTTGTCTTCTATATGAGAGAAGACCGTCTGGTCTTCTATACGAGAAGACCGTCCTGTCTTCTTTACGAGAAGACCGTCTGGTCTTCTATACGAGAAGACCGTCTGGTCTTCTTTACGAGAAGACCGTCTGGTCTTCTATACGAAGACCTTCTTGTCTTCTATACGAAGACCTTCTTGTCTTCTATATGAGAAGACCGTCTGGTCTTCTATACGAGAAGACCTTCTGGTCTTCTATATACGAGAAGACCTTCTGGTCTTCTATATACGAGAAGACCTTCCGGTCTTCTATATACGAGAAGAACTTCTGGTCTTCTATATACGAGAAGACCTTCTGGTCTTCTATACGACAAGACCTTCTGATCTTCTATACGACAAGACCTTCTGGTCTTCTATACGAGAAGACCTTCTGGTATACTATACGAGAAGACCTTCTGTTCTTCTATACGAGAACCCCTTCTGGTATACTATACGAGAAGACCTTCTGGTCTTCTATACGAGAAGACTTTCTGGTCTTCTATACGAGAATACCTTCTGGTCTTCTATACGAGAAGACTTTCTGGTCTTCTATACGAGAAGACCTTCTGGTATACTATACGAGAAGACCTTCTGGTCTTCTATACGAGAAGACTTTCTGGTCTTCTATACGAGAATACCTTCTGGTCTTCTATACGAGAAGACTTTCTGGTCTTCTATACGAGAAGACCTTCTGGTCTTCTATACGTGAAGACCTTCTGGTCTTCTATACGAAGACCTTCTAGTCTAGCTGGTCGTCTATACGAAGTCCTTCTTGTCTTCTATACGAAGACCTGCTGGTCTTCTATACGAATACCTTCTTGTCTTCTATACGAAGACCTTCTTGTCTTCTATACCAAGACTGTCTGGTCTTCTATACGAGAAGACCGTCTGGTCTTCTATACGAGAAGACCTTCTGATCTTCTATACGAGAAGACCTTCTGATCTTCTATATGAGAAGACCTTCTGGTCTTCTATACGAGAAGACCTTCTGGTCTTCTATACGAGAAGACCTTCTGGTCTTCTATATGAGAAGACCTTTAGGTCTTCTATACGAGAATACCTTCTGGTCTTCTATACGAGAAGACCTTCTGGTCTTCTATATGAGAAGACCTTCTGGTCTTCTATAAGAAGACCTGAGACTAAGAAGACACTCTGGTCTCCCATCAGAATACTCTGCGGTCTTCTTTGAAAAGACCCTCTGATCATCTATGAGAAGAAGAAGACCTTCACCTTCATAGGAGAAGAAGACCCTGTGGTCTTCTAGGAGAAGAAGACCCTGTGGTCTTCTATGAGAAGACTCTGGTCTTCTATACGAATACCTTGTGGTCTTCTGTACGGAGCTCTTCTGGTCTTCTATACGTAGACCTTCTGGTTCTATACGAAAACCTTCTGGTCTTCTATATGAAGAACTTCTGCTATAAGGAGACCTGGTCTTCCACGAGAAGAACGTCCAGTTTTCTATGAGAAGACTTTCCGATCTTCTGTGAGACGACTTTCCGGTCTTCTATGACAAGATCTTCCGGTCTTCTACGAGAAGACCTTCTGGTCATTTATCTGAAGACATTCTGGTCCTTTTTGAAAAGACCTACTGGTCTTCTCTGAGAAGACTTTCTGGTGTTTTATAAGAAGACCTTTTAGTCTTCTAGGGGAAGGTCATTATGTATTCAAGGAGAAAATTTTCTGGTCTTCTAGGAAAATCTTCTAATCCTCTAGGGAAGACCTTCTTGTCTTCTATAAGTAGAAGTTCTGGGCTTCTACGCCAACTCCATTTGCTTCCTTTTTTCTTTTGAAATAAGAAAATTCCCCACAGAAATCACAAGTTTAAATCCATTTTGTATTTACAGTCTTTGCGAGAGATTTTAAAATAATTTCAACTTCAAAACAAACATTAAATTCATGTACACACATAAAAACATAACATACACACCCATAAACAACACACACTGTCACACACACACAACTATTTAATGCCAGCATTCAAAGTATTCTACGTTGAAATGTAGGTCCTTGTATCTCTTTGCATGTGTATGCCTTTGTGCGTGTGAGCGAGTGTGTGTGTGTGTGTAAAATATATATGGCCATAAATAGGCTACCAAACTACTATGGCCGAGTTGTTGAGGTTGCTGTTCTTGTTCTCCTTGTTGTAGTTGGGCTTTGTAACAAAAAAAAAACTCACTGCCTGCCTGCCTGCCTGCCAATGATGCGTGCGTGTTCTAGAAAACCATATGGCGCCCTACTCTCAACATTTTACTGCGGCGACCGAGAATGGTGGCAGTAGTTTGGCCTCAGCCTAGGCTTCCAACTCCAAAAGGGATGCTGCGATAAAGGCAGCATCAGTAGTAGTTTGTTATTGCTGTAATAGTAGTTGTTATTGTAATCATAATAACAAAAACAACAACAACAACGTTGTATATATGAATGTGCTGGCAATTAAAACAACAACAACAGCAACATCATAATGATGTTTGTTAACAGACAAAAACAAATATAAAACGGCACCATCCAACCAAAAACCACTTTTCCACTTCAAACATTTTGTACAGCAGGCACCCAAAAAAATGGGTGGGTGGGGGAGGCCTATATGTATGTAAGTGTTCATGGGCCTGTGTGTGTATTGCATGATTATTTTTTTTTTTTTTTTTTTTTTTTGTAATACAAAACTATAAAATATATTACTCTCTGAATGAAAGGATGACGGTGGGAGACACTGTAATAAACCAAGTCTATGGCTGTCTGCTTGCCACTGTGTGCGTATGTGTGAGTGTGCATGTGTATTTGTGTGTCAGACTGAAGTCGTGTTTTCAACTTCGTGGCTGTGTTGTTGCTGGTTTTACATTCGTTTCTATGGCATGGCAATGAAGGTGAGGCCATCTGATTAAGGCGTCTCGTTGTGAGTGAAAGAGACAAATGGGAGAGAGAGAGAAAGGGAGAGAGACAGCGAATAATAGTTATAATAGAAACCCAGAGACGATGTAAAAGATAAATAAACGAGTCTGTGTTCTTTAATTCATGACAGCTATGGGACAGATTGACATTATTAAAAGTACAGTGACTCAAAGGTATAATAAATTGTTTTTCATCAGGACGACATATTTAAATAGTAATGTCAAAAGAGAGAAAATAAGTGGATTATTGCTCGATTCTTAGATATTTAGCTACTATAACTGAAGTTCGAATCATAAAATTTTGCCACACGTCAGCTTTAGGTGAAAGTGGTTGGAACAACGCAGATTCAGTATCAGTATTTTCAAAGTTTACACAGCAAAATAACCTAAATAGAGGGGACAAGGTCCCTCTTCCACATTTTCGTATTAAAACTCCTTGGAATCCATTGATTTACTACCAAAATTTTAAACTATAAACTATAAGCATAAACTATAAATACTAAAATATAAAAAATATATCAGCGTTGTAAATGAGTGGTTGGCAAGAGAAAAAGAAAGAAGGAAACAAGTAAAAAAACATTAAGTTCGGCCGGGCCAAACTTTTAATACCCTCCACCTTAGAGTAAAAGAAACATTATGACCCACATATACATATATCAGCCCATTATGACCCACATATACCAATTTTTAGACAAATCAATGAAAAAATGTAGCAAAAATCATCAAAATACCGAATATCGGGAGGTACCGTTATATGGGGGCTATATCAAATCATGGACCCATGCATACAATGTTTCGCCACCGAAGCTGGAACCCATTATGACCAACAAATACCAATTTTCTGACAAATCCGTGAAAAAATGTGGCATAAATTATCAAAATACCGAATATCGGGAGGTACCGTTATATGGGGGCTATACCAAAACGTGGACCTATAATTACAATGTTTCGCCACACGAACTAGGACCCATTATGACACACAAATACCAATTTTTAGACAAATCAGTGAAAAAATGTGGCAAAAAAAAACTAAAATACGGAATATCGAGAGGTACCTTTATATGGGGGCTATACCACAACGTGGACCTACACATGCAATGTTTTGCCACACGCTCAGGGACCCGTTATGACCTACAAATACCAATTTCCAGACAAATCCGTGAAAAAATGTGGCATAAATCATCAAAATATCGAATATCGGGAGGTACCTTTATATGGGGACTATACCAGAACGTGGACCGATATATCTCATTTTCAATACCAACCATCCTAGAAACAATACAAATAGCTCTGCTTTTGGCGCTCTACGCAAATAATGTGGGCTGTATCGTGATTTCAACAGACAGACGGACAGACAGACATACAGACAGACGGACGTAGTTAAATCGACTTAGAATTTTATGCTGATTATGAATATATATACTTTATGGGGTTTACGACGAATATTTAAGGATGTAACAAACGGAATGACAAAGTTAATATACCCTCCTTTCCAAGGTGGAGGGTATAAAAAGAGGTTTAAAATTTAAAGCTTGATAAAGGTATTTTTTTTTTATATTAACACTAATTGCAAATTTTAGATCAAGTGTGGGTTAATACCATTTAATAAGTCAAAATATACCTCATCAAAATAACGGTTTTACAGGGTAAATGGCTTGGACGAAATGCTATTTACGACATTTTGGAGTCAACCTAGCTTTCAAAATTTTTCTATCACACATAGATTAAATTCAAAGGTGGACAATATCAGACCGACTCTTCTGGTAGGTCCCCCACAAAAGAACAACATTTTTAAAGAAAATAATTGAACTTATAAATTTTGCACCTGTTAATACAGGATGAGATGAAAAAACTGCAACCAACTTAAGACTACTGTCATTTCTAAGCCACTTGTCCGACAGCTGTTAAAATTATTCCAGTGACAGCTCATTATATTGTTTACAAGCGTACAAAAGCATTGTGGTAAAATTTTTCCCGAAAAAATTCGTGATGGAATTCAAGCGTGTTTTCTCTATATTTGGCTGGAAAACCACAAGTGGTTATTGGTAGAAAACTCCACCATTTAAATGTGAATAAATCTTTTGTTACCGTGATACTGGTAGCGTAGCCCGACGTCAAGGATGTAGACGGAAGAAAACAGCAACATCAGCAGAAATGGTTCGAAAAGTAAAGAAGCGACTTAATTGAAACCCGCGTCGCATTGGACTAAACACATCACAATATTCCGTTCGGCAAATACTGAAAAATGAACTCGGGGTAAAGCCATTGAAATTCTAACAAGTAAAAAAGCAGTAAGTTCGGCCGGGCCGAACTTTGAATACCCTCCACCATTTGGAACGACTTAGAAAATTTTCAAAAAATAAAATCCATTAAAAATTCTGTTAAAATCTTCTATCTAATATCGGAAGTTACCGATATATGGGGGATATACGATATCGTGGACCTATAAAGATAATTCTCTTCCGAGGTATAAAGTTCCCACAAGGTACTCCTTGTGTGCATTTTCAAACAATTCCGTTGAAAAATTTGGGTAAAATTATCAAAATACCGAATATTGGGGGCCTATACGATATCGTGGACCTATATAGATAATTCTCTCTCAAGGGATAAATTACCCACAAGGAACTCCTTGTGTGGATTATCAGACAATTCCGTTCAAAAATGTGGCTAAAATCATCAAAATACCGAATATTGGAGGGTATCGTTATATGGGGGCTATACGATATCGTGGACCTATATAGTTAATTCTCTTTCAAGGGATAAAGTACTCACAAGGAACTTCTTGTGTAGATTTTCAGACCATTCCATTAGAAAATGTGGATGAAATCATCAAAATACCGAATATCGCAGAGTAATGAGAAAACATTTGTAAACAAACAAAATGATCGTGTTTACTTTCCAAAGAGGTCAGCTGAAAATGTGCACCTTCGGTTGGCCACCAGAACTCAAGCCCCGGCCAGGGTGATGGAGTTGGCGACCATAACACCCGATGGTTGCTCTCCGCTCGTATTTATCGATTATTTATCGCGAAAATGTTCTGGAGGGTATATTAAAACTTTTGGCATGCAAACATTTTGACCGCAAACCTTGGACAACTCCAACTCAACACGCGCCACCCAAGAATGATTACAAAATGATGTTCCTCGCTTCACTTCCAGCGCATAATGGCCACAAAATTTTCCGTATATCAATCCGTTGGACTATTGTGTCTGGAGTATTTTGAAAAGCAAGGTTGACACTAAAAAATACCAAAGTGTCGATCACCTCAAGCAAGCGCTTCGCCGGGTACGGGCCAAAAACCGCAGAGCAACATTCGGGCAGCGTGTGACGGTTTCATTGGCCATTTGAAGACCATAATTCGTTCCAAAGGTGACCAATTCGATCAAATCTAAACTTATTCTAAAATTTGATGCTATTTCCGACAGTTTTTGCTTTCATTCAATAAAATTAAAAAAAATGTAAAAATGATAGCGTCTAACTTTGTTGCAGTTCTTTAATTTCACCCTGTATAAGGAGGGTGTATAAGGAGGTAATACAGTCCTGAAGCTATGACCGCTTCAATTTAGGGTTATTCAAAATTAAAGCAAGAGGCTTTTCTCATTTTTTGTTTATATTTTTCCCTTAAAATATTATTGAAATGTCTGGATGTTATTTTAAAAATATAATCTATACTATTTAATCTTCAATGCCATAGCATAGCAAAACTGGCTAATCTCTCCAATGCATGACATGCTACAACTTTCGAAAAACATTGAGATAGAATGCTAAAATTTTGAACATTTGTGTATTTTGCCCGTAGGCAGGTGTAGTGGCGCATGTATGTAAATTTAGAAATGTACTTCACTTATGTTTATTATTGGCACTCACTAAACAGAAGGGTGGGACAGGGCTGATTTATTTCAAATGTTTCATTAAATGTAAGTTAACATTGCTAGTTCGGTTGCTTCTGCAGTGTCTTTTATTTATTTATAGATTTTTCTTTATGAGGTCTTCTTCTTCTTTATTTGTAGTGACTTAGCTATGTTATCTTTACAGCGACGATTTGCATGTTGGGCACTGTCCGCTTGATGTTGTTTACATATCACTGCTTGTATGCTATCGGTGGCATGAGGGTAGTGTGTCGGCGTATGGTTCCGGAGACTTGAGTTCTATTCCTGGTTGGGGCTGTTGTTTTTTATCTATTTTTTTTTTTTTATTTCTTATTTATTTATTTTCTTTGTCTCATCATATTCGAAACTCAAATTGTATTTAGTTTAATTTTATCTTGATTTACATGTGAATAAGCGTTTGAAGGCAAAAGTCTATTTTCTAGCTAGCAGCAACATAGTATTTTTTTTCGTTCTACTCGTTAAGTTGATGCAATAATTTCCCCTTCAGAGCTACTAGAAAATTTAGGATTTTCTACTCGCTTGTTTTTCTAATCTCACTCAAGCACATATACGAGGATCATAGAGGATATTTTCGTTGTTGTGGGGAATATATACATATATAGAAAGTAGACATATTTAATTTTGGAATTTTTTTACTGGTATTAGTTTTGGCATTTTGTAGCAGCGTATCATCCGAGGTTACAAAATAGGGTAATTAGGAAGACATCTTGCGCAGTTTCTTCCAACCACGCACCTAAGCACAAGCCTTTTGGAGCCATTGTGAGGAGGTGATCCAACTATTGGTTTTGGTTGCACAATAGAAATTCTTTGGCGGCTTTGTTTTACCCATCTGTGCAAATTTCCTTAATTTTGTGCCAGAAGGAGGCGTTCTATACCTGAGGAGGATAAATTTCGTCCAGGCTGATTTTTTTTGCTTCAAGAATAGTGAGGAATTTTCTTTTTCACCCAGAACTATTCCTGGCAATGCCATACTATTTGCCTTCTTTAATCACGGGTAAGGTTCAGTGTTCATTGTGTCAGCATTTCTATGTGTTTTCTAATTCCTACTCTTGTGCCCCCTCCTCCTTATCTTTAGACACCTTATTCTCCAATTCCATGAATTTTCGCATTATGGATCGACAGTCTAGTGAGAACTTCTACCATCGCCTTACTCAGTGCTATTCATGTAGTTGGTGAAGTGGTATTGTGATCGACGTATTTTATATAAAGAAATCACTCAGTGCCAGTAAAAGAGTTAATAATTTTAAACGAAAAAAAAAAAACAAATCATTTGCCTGAATCTGTTGTGTGGAAGAACATCCAAAACTTACGATATATAAATATTAAAATAATTTGCATGTGCTTTTATATATTTGTTCTCTCAATTATTGTCAAGGTTAATGTTAAAATAATTGTTGTTGGTTCTATCAGGCAGTGTGAGATCTGAAACAGACGGTAGTGAAACAATATAAATAACAGAAAAGATTATGTGTTGAGAAAAAAATGTTGAAATTGACCGTCAAACATAAAAAAATTGATTAAAATAGTAAAAAGATTTTAAAAGAAGCACAATATAAAACAAACCAATATAAGAATTGTGTTAGTATAAATATAAAGTTACATGGATGCCAATCTATTCTGGTACATACTCTACTCTTACTATATTCTCTGAATTGGAGTTTGCTGATCACCCCATCGAAAGGCCTTTCAACGAGGGAATTCTGTCACAAACCAAGTAAGTGAGAAACATGTTAAAATTGAACAAGCAAAGCAAGGTAACCACTTACTGAGAGCGCACCGTTATTCCTCTCCAGAAAATATTAACATTAAAGTTTCTTTATTTAATAATATTTAATATTGTTTTGATCGTAATTAATTTATTGAAACTCATTAAATTAATTACTGGTGAATATTTAAAGGATTTTCCTGTTGCTCGTTCAATTTTCCATTTCCTGTCATTCATATTTTCTGTACTGGTTGTGTGGATATGCTGGTGTTAACATAGCAACCAATGTTAACGCATCAGTTCTGCTGTTAACTAATTACATTCAGTGTCAAAGTTCGAGAAGCACTGCTTTTCAAACTTTTACCATTACAACCAGTTGGTTTTATTTTGCCATAATTTTAATTAATAAGTAAATATTACAGCATATCCATACAATTAGTCCCATTTTACATAATTTTTATATTTGGTTTAGTAAAATTCAAAGTAATTATATTCAAACAAGTACAAAAGAAATCTGTAAAAGATCATTGATATTAACAGTGCTTAACATTTTGCTGTTGGTCGGGTTGAACGACCTAACAGAAGTTAAAAAGTACAAAAGAAAAAAAAAGAAACACACAAACCGATGTACATTTCGTTTTGTGTGTTAACATATTTTTTTTGCTAACATTGATTGTTTCACCAACTACTCTGGTTCAGATTCTCATTGCATGTTATAATTGTTATTAATTTTTTTTTTGTTTATATTTATAAATTTTTATTATTTATTTAATTGATTGCTTTATATTTAATGAAAAATAGTCTTCGATTTCGATATAAAAGAATTCTTGTCAATAATTTTCTTCTTTATATTAATACTTGTACATATCTAGTTTTTGCAAAATGTTCAGTGTAAATTTATATTTTGAGATAGCTAAGCTGTATTTCATTCTTATTAGGTATAGTTAATTTTTTTTCTGAATTATAAACAAATGAAATTTTCTTATTTTAATAAAATTATTGTTCATATTAATATGGAGTAGATAATTTTTTCGAGTTTGATTTTACAAAAAGGGTTCGGCTGAGTTAAATAGGGTGACCGATTGTGGGTTTACTATGATGTTGTGTGAGGGTTTTCCTTCTTGGATTAAGTTAGTAAACAGGATGGGTGGGCTGTCCATGTAATATCATCTTAACATGGCATTTAATCGATATATGGTGAACGTAAGCAATTCTTTCTCTATACTTTCAGGACAACAGATCCTTGTTTATACTGGTATTTCTTTAGTAATGAATTTCTTCTAAATTCTATATTTGGCTTATTGTTTTTTTTTTCTTTTTGAGCATACATAAAAAAATTTAACTGGTAGTTGGCAGAACATACAAATGAATTTTGGCAAGATCCCACCCCAAACGGCGAGCAATAAGGCTGAGGAAATATGTATGCTAAGCCTCAGGAATTCATTTGATGCAAATTTTAAATATTTTCTTCATATCACACCAATGCACACTACAGTTTTTGGCGCCCAACGTGGGGCCCGAGTGAGATAAAAATATTTTCTTTAAAAACTGATTAATCATCTTGATGTATTAATATCGTAGTTTCTTTTCACTCGAGTCCTGTTTTCATTTAGTTTTCTATTATTTTTATATATACTTTCATTTTTCTTGTTGGATAACCAAATTTCGATGGAATTTTTATGAGTTGAAGGCATTATGGCTAACTTATATTACCAGGAATTGGGTTATCTATCTCTTGTCTTCCGGTAGTCCTTTGTTAGGAGGTTGAATGAATTTAGTTCTTGGACTGATGTTTGAGTCTGACTTCAATCTTTAAAAACAAATGGACTTTGCTGCTGTTCCTTTTTTTTTGCGATCGGAATTATTAAATCTTATTGATGAGATTTTTAACCATCGTAATGTTCTATCTTTATCTGTGGTCCACTACTTTTTCTTTAATATTTCTTCTGCTTACAACTTGTTACGTTTTCCATACTTTTGATAATTATTATAATTCCTCACTCTATATTAATTTTCCGTTCCCCAGTTAAAATCGAACTTGTTATTTATAGTTTCAAACATACCTTGTGGTGAAATATTTTTTTTTGTATTTTTTTTTGTAATATTGTTTTAGTATATTTTGGGAAAAATCAGTTATTAAATCGTTATGCCTCTTGACAGAAGCTCCGATGATTTGTCTACGGCTGGAGCCGCGAGTGTTACAGATGCATTGATTTGTAAGATTTGTAAGTCTCCTATCTTGAATCCATCTGCATTATCTGAAACTATTTGTCGACATTCGTTTCATAAGATCTGCATTACCAATTATATCAAGACCCATGCGGATTGTCCGGTATGTGGTTCCAAAATAATTAGTGATCCTAAACCACCAACTCAGGCTGTTTCTCAAAAATCATCTACTTCAATTAAAACCAGGTCTTCATCAAAGGCAAAGAATTTTGACGCTAACCGAACTGAGGAAACGAATTCAGATTCAAATCCTTCTGCTAGTACATCCTCTTCGCCCCCGGTTTTAACAATTGAAAGTGTCAGAGATATGGTAACTTCGGTCGTTAGCAATCAGCAAACTCAGATTTTGGAGTCAATTTCAAATCAGATAACTTCTTTGGTCGAAAAGAGTGTAGAAGCGAGCTTAGCTCGATTAAATATTAGTAATGTTCCCCAGGTTGCTACTGCCTCTTCTCCGGTGGTAAATCGAAACAATGCACCCATTCCCAATGTGTATGATGTGGAGCAAAGGACTCTAGAGCAGTTGTTAGGGTTGCCTCCTGCGAATAGCAATCAGATAAACCATGGTTTGGTAAATGAAAATTCTAATGGCAATTCTATAAACAGGTCACGTATTAGCTTTCCAAATTCAAATTCTGATTTAGCGAATCGTCCTGATAAAGTCAGTCAGATCATTGCGAATTGGAGAATAAAGTTTAGTGGTGGTTCAGCGAGTTTGCCAGTTGACAGTTTTATATATAGAGTGGAAGCTCTGACCAAGCAAACACTTTGTGGCGATTTTGAGATTTTGTGTCGCAGCGCTAGCGCATTGTTCGAAGGGAAAGCAAGCGATTGGTATTGGCGCTTTCACCGTACTGTTCGTGAGGTTCATTGGACCGATCTTTGCAAAGCCCTGAGAGAGCAATATCGCGACTCAAGGACAGACATTGATTATAGGGAACTCATTCGGGATCGGAAACAAAAACCCAACGAACCGTTTGACAATTTTTATGAGTCAGTGATTGATTTAGTTGACAGACTGGATAGGCCTCTGGATGATAAGACTCTGGTAGAGATTTTGCGAAGAAATTTACAGCCCGATATACAACATGAAATTCTTAACATGACTATTAGTTCGGTAAGCCAATTAAGAGAAATATGCCGTAGGAGAGAATTTTTTCTTCAGGATGTTGGACGAAGGCATGGTTTTTCGGGTTCTAGGAATAATTGTGTTCCCAAGAGGGCGGCTGAAGTGGAGTTGAAGGGGTCAGATGATATTGATCTTTTAGAAGTGGAAGAAATTTCTGAAATTTCTCTTGTATGTTGGAACTGCAGGAAACCTGGGCATAGGTATCAGGAATGCTTAGCCGAACGCACAGTGTTTTGCTACGGATGTGGCACTCCTCAAATTTATAAACCCAACTGCAAAATATGTGCTGAATCAAAAAACTTCATAGCTCCGGCACTGAGAAGTGCACGGAAACAAATGATACCTCAACAGTCTTCCCAAAATGCATAAAATTATTAAAGCGTGTCACTGATCATTGTGATAGTCCATCCAAAGACTTAAATCTTTCAAGCCAAGATATTCGAAAGGAGATCTCGTTACATCCAAATCCGTCATCCGTCCGATTTGAACCTCGTCCCATTATACCACTCCATGTCAGATTAGAGAATTATATGAAAACCAGACAGAGAATTTTTAATGAGGAACCAAAAATTACCCGTTCGAGCAGAAGAATGAAAAACTTTTGGAAGTCTGTTAAGTCAATGAAAACCAATTTCATCGTTTCTATTCTGGAAAGTCCGGGAGATGTTCGACCCTATGCGGAGGTACAAATATTAGGCAAAGTTATGATGGGTCTGTTGGATACAGGAGCTTCGGTAACGTGTCTAGGGTCACAGGCTGCTGTTGATTTTCTATCATCAAATCATCCATACAAGAAATTGAATACCACCGTAAAAACTGCCGATGGAAAACCACAAAATATTGTTGGTGTCTTTACGACTGATGTAGTTTTTAGAGGAAAGAGTTTGCCAATAACAATCTGTGTAGTCCCGAGCTTGTCTCAAAATTTGATTTTAGGTATGGATTTTTGGAAATTGTATGACCTGCTTCCTTCTGTACTTTCATCCGATATCTGCAATTTTGAACTCCAACTAATTGAAGGTTGTATCTCCTCAGATCAGAAGCAACTAACGATGGAACAGAAATATCAGCTTCAAATAGTCATAGGTCAGTTTCCATCATTCGCGAAAGAGGGTCTGGGGAAAACGAATTTAATTTCGCATTCGATAAATACAGGTGATGCAACACCTATAAAACAGCGACATTTCCCCGTCTCTCCGGCGATTGAGAAACTGATATACGAAGAGCTTGATCGTATGATATCTATGGGTGTGATAGAGGAATCCTCAAGTCCCTGGTCTTCGCCTATTGTTTTGCATAGGAAGCCAGGTAAAAATCGCTTATGTCTAGACAGCAGGAAACTTAACGCCGTTACTGAAGGTGACGCCTATCCGCTACCTCATATAGAAGGTATATTGAGCCGTCTGCCTAAGGCAGAGTACATAACAAGTCTTGATCTTAAGGATGCATTTTGGCAGATACCGCTAGATGAATCATCGAAAGGTAAGACTGCATTCACAGTTCCTGGGAGACCTTTGTATCAGTTTAAAGTCATGCCATTTGGGTTATGTAACGCCCCACAAACCATGTGTAGACTCATGGATAAAGTGATACCAGCGTCTCTCAGGACTGAGGTTTTGGTCTACCTGGATGATCTCTTAGTGGTATCTCCCACCTTCGAAAGACATATTGAGGTACTTAAGGAAGTGGCGAGGTGTCTCCGGATGGCAGGTTTAACCATTAATGTCGAGAAAAGCAAGTTCTGTAGAAAAGAGGTTCGATATTTAGGACATGTCGTTGGTGAGGGCACAATCCGTACAGACCCTGATAAAATTTCGGCTATAACCGACTTCCCAATACCCAGATCCGTCAAGCAAATCCGGCGATTTTTAGGTATGTCTGGTTGGTACCGGAAGTTCATTAGGAACTATGCTGCAATTTCTAGCCCTTTGACAGATCTTTTGAAAAATAATCGGAAATTTCGTTGGTCCCCTGAGGCCCAAAATGCCTTCGAAGAATTAAAGTCCATTCTAAGCACAGCCCCTGTGTTGCATAGTCCTGACTTCTCACAGCCGTTCTTTATACACTGTGATGCAAGCAAGACAGGTATAGGAGGAGTTTTGGTGCAAAAGAATGCGGAGGGTGATGAGTTTCCAATAGCATTTATGTCTAAGAAACTCAACCAAGCCCAACGCAACTATAGTGTCACCGAACAAGAATGCTTAGCAGCAATGCTATGCATTAAAAAGTTCAGAGCTTATGTCGAGGGACATGAGTTCACGGTCATAACTGACCACGCTTCTCTTAAGTGGCTCATGTCCCAATCTGACTTAAGCACCAGGCTGGCTAGGTGGGCCTTAAAACTTCAAGGGTATCGGTTTAGAATTGAACATAGGAAAGGGTCGCAGAATATAGTTCCTGATGCGCTTTCGCGTGCCAACACGGATGATCTGTCGGGAATCTTATTTGTGTCTGAGATCGATAATGGTCGTGGTGTATTTGTAGATTTAAAATCCCCGCATTTCTCCTCCGAAGAGTATAAGGAGCTCCTGAATAAGGTTAAAAAGAATATTAATGCAACTCCTGATTTAAAAATTATTGATGGTTTTCTGTACAGGAGAACGGTCCATGCTGTTGGCGATCCTGTGCTAGATGATTTGGCGTGGAAGTTGTGGATTCCTCCTAGTATGGTTTCCGAGGTTTTGGAGAAACACCACGACAACCCCCTGTCCTCCCATAGCGGCATACATAAAACCTTAGAGCGGATCCGAAGGTATTATTTTTGGCCAAATTTGGTTTCAGATGTGAAGAACTATATCAATGCCTGCGATGTGTGTAAGAGCACTAAATATCCCAATGTAACAATGAAGCCTCCTATGGGAGATACTGGTGTAACCCATAGATTTTTTCAAAGACTCTACATTGATTTTATTGGACCCTACCCTAGGTCGAAATTAGGAAACATTGGCATATTCATAGTACTTGACCACTTTTCGAAATTTGCATTTCTTCACCCTGTGCGGAAATTTACAGCGGATGTAGTTATTAAGTACATGGAGCAAGACTTATTTCATACCTTTGGTGTTCCCGAAAGTATAGTATCCGACAATGGAACTCAATTTAAAGCTAAAAAGTTTAATGAACTTTTGGATTTCTATAAAATTTCTCATATATATACTGCTGTGCATTCGCCACAGGCAAATGCTTCAGAGAGGGTAAATAGATCTGTCATCTCGGCCATTAAGGCATATGTGAAACCTAACCAGACGGACTGGGATGTGAATTTAAGCCACATAGCATGTGCCCTAAGATCAACTCTTCATAGTTCTATTGGAACTTCTCCGTATTTTATGGCATTTGGTCAGCACATGGTGACCAATGCGTCGACCTATAAATTATTGCGGAACCTTAATTCTCTGGAGGACAGATCCATGAATTTCGATCGGCATGATACATTTGATATAGTAAGGTCTAAGGCAGCTGAGGTAATGAGGAAACAACAGGAGCGTAACGAGAGGCAGTACAATTTGAGGGCAAGGGTGGTTTCGTATAATGTTGGCCAGGAAGTCTATCGAAGAAACTTCAGCCAAAGCAATTTTGAAAAAGGGTACAATGCTAAATTAGCTCCAACCTTTATTAAATGTAGGGTTCGAAGAAAAATTGGCACCTGCTATTATGAGTTGGAGGATCTCCAAGGCAAACTGATCGGGACGTATCATGCTAAGGATATGCGTCAATGAATAAAGGATACATGCGGGATCAGTCTTAATGTCCATTTAGGCCCTTAAGCCTGATTTTGGCGGGGGGTATTTGTAGTGGCGCATGTATGTAAATTTAGAAATGTACTTCACTTATGTTTATTATTGGCACTCACTAAACAGAAGGGTGGGACAGGGCTGATTTATTTCAAATGTTTCATTAAATGTAAGTTAACATTGCTAGTTCGGTTGCTTCTGCAGTGTCTTTTATTTATTTATAGATTTTTCTTTATGAGGTCTTCTTCTTCTTTATTTGTAGTGACTTAGCTATGTTATCTTTACAGCGACGATTTGCATGTTGGGCACTGTCCGCTTGATGTTGTTTACATATCACTGCTTGTATGCTATCGGTGGCATGAGGGTAGTGTGTCGGCGTATGGTTCCGGAGACTTGAGTTCTATTCCTGGTTGGGGCTGTTGTTTTTTATCTATTTTTTTTTTTTTATTTCTTATTTATTTATTTTCTTTGTCTCATCATATTCGAAACTCAAATTGTATTTAGTTTAATTTTATCTTGATTTACATGTGAATAAGCGTTTGAAGGCAAAAGTCTATTTTCTAGCTAGCAGCAACATAGTATTTTTTTTCGTTCTACTCGTTAAGTTGATGCAATAATTTCCCCTTCAGAGCTACTAGAAAATTTAGGATTTTCTACTCGCTTGTTTTTCTAATCTCACTCAAGCACATATACGAGGATCATAGAGGATATTTTCGTTGTTGTGGGGAATATATACATATATAGAAAGTAGACATATTTAATTTTGGAATTTTTTTACTGGTATTAGTTTTGGCATTTTGTAGCAGCGTATCATCCGAGGTTACAAAATAGGGTAATTAGGAAGACATCTTGCGCAGTTTCTTCCAACCACGCACCTAAGCACAAGCCTTTTGGAGCCATTGTGAGGAGGTGATCCAACTATTGGTTTTGGTTGCACAATAGAAATTCTTTGGCGGCTTTGTTTTACCCATCTGTGCAAATTTCCTTAATTTTGTGCCAGAAGGAGGCGTTCTATACCTGAGGAGGATAAATTTCGTCCTGGCTGATTTTTTTTGCTTCAAGAATAGTGAGGAATTTTCTTTTTCACCCAGAACTATTCCTGGCAATGCCATACTATTTGCCTTCTTTAATCACGGGTAAGGTTCAGTGTTCATTGTGTCAGCATTTCTATGTGTTTTCTAATTCCTACTCTTGTGCCCCCTCCTCCTTATCTTTAGACACCTTATTCTCCAATTCCATGAATTTTCGCATTATGGATCGACAGTCTAGTGAGAACTTCTACCATCGCCTTACTCAGTGCTATTCATGTAGTTGGTGAAGTGGTATTGTGATCGACGTATTTTATATAAAGAAATCACTCAGTGCCAGTAAAAGAGTTAATAATTTTAAACGAAAAAAAAAAAAACAAATCATTTGCCTGAATCTGTTGTGTGGAAGAACATCCAAAACTTACGATATATAAATATTAAAATAATTTGCATGTGCTTTTATATATTTGTTCTCTCAATTATTGTCAAGGTTAATGTTAAAATAATTGTTGTTGGTTCTATCAGGCAGTGTGAGATCTGAAACAGACGGTAGTGAAACAATATAAATAACAGAAAAGATTATGTGTTGAGAAAAAAATGTTGAAATTGACCGTCAAACATAAAAAAATTGATTAAAATAGTAAAAAGATTTTAAAAGAAGCACAATATAAAACAAACCAATATAAGAATTGTGTTAGTATAAATATAAAGTTACATGGATGCCAATCTATTCTGGTACATACTCTACTCTTACTATATTCTCTGAATTGGAGTTTGCTGATCACCCCATCGAAAGGCCTTTCAACGAGGGAATTCTGTCACAAACCAAGTAAGTGAGAAACATGTTAAAATTGAACAAGCAAAGCAAGGTAACCACTTACTGAGAGCGCACCGTTATTCCTCTCCAGAAAATATTAACATTAAAGTTTCTTTATTTAATAATATTTAATATTGTTTTGATCGTAATTAATTTATTGAAACTCATTAAATTAATTACTGGTGAATATTTAAAGGATTTTCCTGTTGCTCGTTCAATTTTCCATTTCCTGTCATTCATATTTTCTGTACTGGTTGTGTGGATATGCTGGTGTTAACATAGCAACCAATGTTAACGCATCAGTTCTGCTGTTAACTAATTACATTCAGT
The DNA here is from genome assembly GCF_030504385.1 of Musca domestica. Lineage (NCBI taxonomy): Eukaryota > Metazoa > Arthropoda > Insecta > Diptera > Muscidae > Musca > Musca domestica. The sequence goes on along the minus strand of NW_026712114.1, from coordinate 11,542,343 downwards.
GTCAAAGTTCGAGAAGCACTGCTTTTCAAACTTTTACCATTACAACCAGTTGGTTTTATTTTGCCATAATTTTAATTAATAAGTAAATATTACAGCATATCTATACAATTAGTCCCATTTTACATAATTTTTATATTTGGTTTAGTAAAATTCAAAGTAATTATATTCAAACAAGTACAAAAGAAATCTGTAAAAGATCATTGATATTAACAGTGCTTAACATTTTGCTGTTGGTCGGGTTGAACGACCTAACAGAAGTTAAAAAGTACAAAAGAAAAAAAAAGAAACACACAAACCGATGTACATTTCGTTTTGTGTGTTAACATATTTTTTTTGCTAACATTGATTGTTTCACCAACTACTCTGGTTCAGATTCTCATTGCATGTTATAATTGTTATTAATTTTTTTTTTGTTTATATTTATAAATTTTTATTATTTATTTAATTGATTGCTTTATATTTAATGAAAAATAGTCTTCGATTTCGATATAAAAGAATTCTTGTCAATAATTTTCTTCTTTATATTAATACTTGTACATATCTAGTTTTTGCAAAATGTTCAGTGTAAATTTATATTTTGAGATAGCTAAGCTGTATTTCATTCTTATTAGGTATAGTTAATTTTTTTTCTGAATTATAAACAAATGAAATTTTCTTATTTTAATAAAATTATTGTTCATATTAATATGGAGTAGATAATTTTTTCGAGTTTGATTTTACAAAAAGGGTTCGGCTGAGTTAAATAGGGTGACCGATTGTGGGTTTACTATGATGTTGTGTGAGGGTTTTCCTTCTTGGATTAAGTTAGTAAACAGGATGGGTGGGCTGTCCATGTAATATCATCTTAACATGGCATTTAATCGATATATGGTGAACGTAAGCAATTCTTTCTCTATACTTTCAGGACAACAGATCCTTGTTTATACTGGTATTTCTTTAGTAATGAATTTCTTCTAAATTCTATATTTGGCTTATTGTTTTTTTTTTCTTTTTGAGCATACATAAAAAAATTTAACTGGTAGTTGGCAGAACATACAAATGAATTTTGGCAAGATCCCACCCCAAACGGCGAGCAATAAGGCTGAGGAAATATGTATGCTAAGCCTCAGGAATTCATTTGATGCAAATTTTAAATATTTTCTTCATATCACACCAATGCACACTACACAGGATAAGTTCGATCTACGTCTTCGTATAGCCCCTATATAACGGTGCCTGCAGATATTCGGTACTTTCATGATTTTAGCGAAATTATTTACCGGAATTATTTCAAATTTCAATTTTAAAGTTCGTAACGGCTACTACAGCATTTGGCAAAAATTTTTGTACGTCTTCGTATGGCCCCCATGTAACGCTATATCCAGATATTCTGTATTTTAATGATTTCAGCAACATTAACGATACATTTTATATAGGCGAAATACTCGAAAGAATTCCACAAGGTATTGTGACAAATAATAAAAGAAAACCATCAGGCTCCGTTCTCTAATTTTCGAATAATAGCAACTTAAACTAATTTGCTTATTTCCAATTTATTGGAAGATGTTGCACGTTGATGTTGATGTTCCTAGATCTGAAACCAATATTTCCCAAAGACCTATAATCTCTCAGAAGTGGCAAAAGATTAACATTTATTATTGGTTTTCGACTGAAACGCATCTATATGAGATACAGACATTTGACTATATTCTTCAACGAAATCAGCGTTAACGAAATAGTCAGAAGTGTGTCTTTCCTTTATTTGTGAATTCTCCAAAAAAAACCACTGGAATGGACCTTTTCGTATTTTGTCTACAAAAGTTGGCAAACTATTTCACACAATGAATATTTTTGATGGCCATCCAAAACTGCTTGGCTTTTGCAATGTCCGGTAACCCCCATTCAAATGTGCGTGAGGATCGGGCGATAATTACGACCTGCTGACATTTTTGCAGTTTTTTGGTCCATTTCAACCCCTAAATATATGGCGATCATCTCCAAAAAGAGTAGGCTTCTATTCTGACCCTCATCTTATTCCCATACAAAATTTCATAAGAATCGGGACATAAATGCGATCTGTATATGATATCCTGATATCCTAAGTACTTAGTTTTGTTAGCTGTAGAAATATTACCAAATGTTTAATTCAAAATGAAAATATGCCAAAAATATGCCAAAAATTGAAAAAATATGAGAAAATTTTACAAAATCAATATTTTTATCTTTAGAGAGATATTTTTATGCGATTTTTGGTAGACATTTTTTCTTTCCTGTCAAGAAGCCATTCTGAATTAATGAGAACTGTCGAAACCAGTTCAGCCGTTCTCGACATATAAGAGATTTTTCAAGCATATCTTCTTTGACAAACATATATATCGAACATATTTTACTATATATCCGTTTTATCGGATGTTAACATCAATGTAAAGATCAGAAGTTACCTTGTCATGACTTTGTGATTTCGCCGGAATTTAAAATATTCGCGGTTTAATGAAAAATTTTGAATTTTTTTTTTCAACATAAAATATATGGTCTATTTTACCCGCTAAATATTATCCCATGACCCATGACCAAATTGGTAGGCTTCTTTCCCGCCCTAAACTCTAGCTACATGCGAAATTCCGCGTCGATTGGTCTATAATTGCGACCTGTATACCTACTGCAAAATCCGACATTTTTTCAGTATTTGGTCCATTTCAACCCCTAAACATTTGGCGATCATCTCCAAAAGAAATATGCTTCTATTCTGACCCTAACCCCACCTTCGTGCAAAATTTCGTAAGGATCGGGCCATAATTGCGACCTGTAGCGTGATTACAAATTAACATGAACAGACGGACGGACGGACATACATAGCTAGATCGACTCAGCTCGGCGAGCTAGGAAAATCCATATATACTTTCCTATATGGGAAACCAATATTTCGAGGTGTTACATAAATTCTGGCTCAATCAAACTTATAATACCCCCAACACATTGTGTTGTAGGGTATAATAAACATAAACAAATGGCCAAACTTGAAACACCGACTGAAACGTTCTAATTAGTTTAGAAACTTCTTCAGCTCTTTAAAGATGACATCGCTTTATCTTATCCTTAACATCTTCCCTCGTCTTGTCTAGAAAATCCTCTTTAACCTCTTTAAAGACTCCCTACACCTCAACCTAAAAACTTATTAATGTTTTAATTGTTCCCTTCGTTCTCAAAATTATGGCTTTATTCTATAATTTAAAAACACACCCCCCCCCCCCCCCCCCCCGAACTCCCTTCTTAATTAATCACCTTCTGTAAACTACAAGTGTCAGCTATATTACTACAATCTCCCTAACTTGCTATGGTAATGATAAATACGAACACTTTAATTTAATTAAACCACACAAAACAACGTCTTCCATCTACTCCCCATTTGCACATTCTCCACAATTAAATACCGACTCCTGTAAATTTCTTTTTAATTTACCTCAAATTAAAAACAAAAATTCGTTACACTGTGTAATATTTTTCATGGTGGTTTAATTTTGTGATGCTTCAATGGTATGCGAGAGAGGGAAAGGAAGGTAAGGTGGCATTTGCTTTAAGTGAGGTCTAAAATGAATGATGCTGCTGCTGCTGACGATGGTGTTTGGTTTTTGCTTTAAAGGCATTCACATTAATATGGCGGCACGAGTTATTATGACGTCGACGAAGACAGCGGCCACAGCGACAACAACAACGATGATGATAATGATAACAATGGGAAGGACATTTAATGTTCCTATCCTTGGGCCATAAAAACCAAACGTCATTATTACTTTCATTTTATGGAAAGATTTCCTCATAATTAAGTTGTTAAAAATCTATTCTAAAATTCACAACTTTCATGCTCTCTCAGCATCCAATCTTTATGTAAGTCTCTCTTTCTCTCTCTCTCGCTCTCAAAATTACATTCCATTACATCTCTCTACCTGTCCATTACATATTTCTCAATGGATTTTATGCTCTCTTGGAAAAAAACAACTCTCTCAACAACCCGCTCATTTCATACTCATCACTGAGTAAGAAAGTGAGAGCGATTCTCAACATATTGTAAGTGTCTCTTGGATGACTCCCTGAGTAAATAGCGTTACCACCTGTTTCTAATTGGAAGTTTTTGAAATTTTTCCTCATATATCTCCCCATATTTATGAGAGCACATTAAAACTACAATTCTCGCTCTCTCTCTCTCCTAGAGACTAAACCTCTTTCTCTCTATGATATAAAATTCTCCCTGTGTTTTGTCACTATTCACTTTTCCTTTTTTTGCCTGTCGTATTTACTTCGTAAAATTATTGTTGTTTTTTGTTTCCATAAGTTTTTCGTCGTATATTTTACATTTTCCTTTTCTTCATCGTCATCATCATCCTCATTCTCTGCTTCTTGGTTCTTTATTTTGGTTATACATCAAAACATTTCATATGCCATTCGAGAATTACTTGAGAATTTTATGTAAACTGTTTATGATTTTCTTCTCTTCTTTTCATTATTTCATCGAATACCTCTTAAGATTTTCTTTAGCATCTTAAACCAAAGAAAAAAAAATACTACAAACAAAACATAAATAAACATAAATAATTACTTTTTGTTGTTGTTGTTTTCTGTTTCCCATCGGACTGTTAGTTGTTTTTATTTTATGGGCCATAAAACCAAAGGGAACTCCTTGGTAATTAAAATGAATTAACATCTCTGAGTGCTGGGTCAAAGGTTAAACATTTTGAAAGTTTTACGATTTGAGATGTTTGTTTTTATGTATAAAGAGAAGCAGGAAATAGAGAGAGAGAGAAGAGTTTTGAAATAGAATTTTTTATAGTTTTGTAGCCAAATCTATCTTTGGAAGATTTATTGAAAACTCACTTTCATTTTCTTGAAATTTTGGATGTGAACAAAACACTCGTGAATCTTTAAGAATATTTTGGAAGGACTTCTAGAACCAATAATCGTGATTTTTTTATGGATTTTTTTACCCTCCACCATCCTATGGAGGGCTTATTAACTTTTTGACCCTACAAAGTATATATATTCTGGATCAGCGTAAAATTCTAAGACTATTTAGCCATGTCCGTCTGTCTGTCAGTTGTAATCACGCTATCTTCCGAACGAATTGAGATAGAAAGCTAAGATTTTGCATACATGCATAGTTTACCAGTAGGCAGGTTAAGTTCGTAAATGGGCCATATAGGTCCAAGATATCATATAGCCCCCATATAACGGTACCTCCCGATATTCGGTATTTTGATGATTTTAGCGACATTATTCACCGGAATTGTTTCAAATTTGGTATTTAAAGTTCGTAATGGATACTACATCCTAAGTCAAAAAATGAGCCATGTAGGTCCACGTCTTCGCATAGCCCCCATATACCGTACTCCCCGATATTCGGTATTTTGATGATTTTAGCGACATTGTTTACCGGGATTGTTTCAAATTTCGCATGTGAATTTCGTAATGGATACTTCAGGCCATGTCAGAAAATTGCCTGTGCAGGTCCACGTCTTCGTATAGCCCCGGTATATAACGGTACCCCCTATATTCGTTATTTGAGTTATTGTGAACAGAAATTTCTTTAAGTTTCACATTTAAATATTGTAATAACTTATGACTCTGCAGGGCCACGTCGTCGTATAGGCATTCGGTATTTTTAAGATTTTAACAGAATTTTTTTCGGATTTTTCTTTTTTTTTTTTTTTTTTTTTTTGTTTGGAAATTGCCAAATTTGTACCAAATGGTGGAGGGTATTAAAAGTTCGGCCCGTTGACTCTACAAAGTATATATATTCTGGATCAGCGTAAAATTCTAAGCGATGTCCGGCTGTCTGTTGTAATCACACTATCTTCCGAACGAATTGATATAGAAAGTTAATATTTTGCATACATGCATAGTTCACCAGTAGGCAGGTTAAGTTCATAAATAGGCCATGTCGGTCCACGTTTTCATATAGCCCCCCATACAACGGTTCCTCCCGATTATCGGTATTTTCATGATTTTACCGACATTATTTACCGGAATTATTTAAAAATTCGTTCATAACGGGTACTACAGCCTATGACATTGAAATTGTTGTATGCAGGTTCAAGTCTTCGTATAGCCCCCATATAACGGTACCTCCCGATATTCGGTATTTTGATGATTTCAGCTACATTATTCACCGGCATCGTTTCAAATTTCGTACTTGAAGATACCAATGGGTACTACAGCCCATGGCAAAAATTTTTGCATGCAGGTTCAGATCTTCGATATTAGGTATTTTCATGATTTTAGCGATATCATGAAATACCGATATTAGGTATTTTCATGATTTTTAGCGACATTATTTACCGAAATTATTTCGAATTTCGTATGTGAAGTTCGTAACGGGTACTACAGCCTATGACAACAATTTTTATATGCAGGTCCACGTCTTCGTACAGCCTCCATGTGACAGTTCCTCCCGATATACCGTATTTTCATTATTTTTGAGACATTAATCACCGTAATTGTAACAAATTATGTATTTGAAGTTCGTAATGGGCACTGCAGCCTATGACAAAAAATTTCGTATGCAGGTCCACGTCTTTGTATAGTCCCTATATAACGATTTACATTTAAGTGGTAGTTTACAAATTTTTTTTTTTGAAAATTTTCAATTTCCTTCGAAATTCTGGAGGGCGTCCCAGCCGAACTTACCTGTTTTTTTAGGACGGACATCTAAGCCGTTGATTTGTAAAATAATTTTTGGAAGAAATCCTAAATCTAAAAAGCGAGAATTTTTAAAATAATTCTTGAAATTACTCCTAAGTCCAAAAAAAGAGGATTTCTAAAATAATTCTTGCAAGGACTCTTAGACCCAATAATGGTGTGATTTTTATTAAATAAGTTTTGGAAGAACTCTTGGAATTTTTCTGGCATTTTAAACCCAAAACGCTGAGATTTTTAAGATAATTTTTGGAAGGACTCGAGAAAAAACAATTGTGATTTTTTGAAGTATTTTTTAAATAATTTTTAGCAGCTAAGTTAGACTGGGCCGAACTTTTTATACCCTCATCCATTTGGAAGAAACTTAAAAAAATTCAAACAAATTCCGTCAGAAAATACCGCTCAAAAGAAAACCGTTATATGGGGGATATACGAAGACGTGGCCCTGCATAAGTAATTTGGCTGTAGTAACTGTTCCGAACTGTTCCGACATTTAAACAATTCCGGTAAATGACATCGCAAAAGTCATCAAAATACCGAATAATTTGGGTACCGTTATATGAGGGATATACGACCATTTGGAACGAATTTGGAAATTTCAAAAAATAAAGTCCTTAAAAAATTCTGTTAAAATTTTAAAAATACCGAATATAGCCGTTATATTGCGGTCTATACGACGTGGACCTACGTAGGCCTTGTTTGTCATAAGCCATTACCATATTCAAATTCGAAACTTGAAATAAACGGTGAATTATGTAGCTAAAATCATCAAAATATCGTATATAGGGAGGTACCGTTATATCGGAGCTGTGCGAAGACCTGAACCAGCAAAGACAATTTTCTGTCACAGGCAATAACATCCATTACGAACGTCAAATACGACATCTCAAAAAATTTTCGAATATACGAAGGTACTGATATATGGGGCCTATACGAAGGCCTGTACCTGCATAGACAATTTTCTGTCACAGACTGTAGTTTCCATTACGAACTCTAAATACGTAATTTGAAACAATTCCGTTAAATAATGACGCTAAAATCATCAAAATATCGAATTTTCGAAGGTACGGTTATATGGAAGCTATACGAAGACGTGGACCTGCACAGACAATTTTTTGTCATAGGCTGTAGTATCCACTACGAATCTCAAATACCAAAGATGAAACAATTCCGGTGAATAATGTAGCTAAAATCATCAAAATACCGAATATCGGGAGGTACCGTTATATGGGGTCTATATGAAAACTTGGACCTACATGGTCCACTTACGAACTTAACCTGCCTACTAGCAAAATACACATGTGTGCAAAATTTTAGCCTTCTATCTCAATTTATTCGATGGATAGGGTGATTATAACAGACAGACAGACGAACATGGCTAAATCGTCTTAGAATTTTATGCTGATCAAGAATATATATACTTTGTTGGGTCTGACATGAGTATTTCGAGGAGTTACAAATGGAATGACAAAATTAAAATACCCCCCATAGTATGGTGGAGGGTATAAAAACATTCTACAAACCTCTTACATATGAACGAATTTCTACGGATTTTTAGAGATAAATAATTGACCTCATACAGACTTTATATTTATAGAATAAGACGTTCTATCAATTCCTGCAAATTGAAAGACCTCCTACAGGACTTCTTTAGATAGAGTACGATTTGCAGGATTTCCACAATTATTCTTTAAAAAATCCAAGCAGATGTATCTGAAGGTCCTTCAAAAATATTCTACAAAAAAATCACGCTGATGGTACTAAAGGTCCTTAAAAATATTCTTTAAAAAATCCACGTTTAAGGCCTGGATGGTACATTAAAAAAATTTTCAAAAATCCAAACAGGAGGCCTAGGTGATCCTTGTAAAAAATGCTTTCAAAAATTCACGCTTATTGGCATCGGGGTCCTTGTAAAACAATCTTTAAAAAATCAATTATTATTGGATTCGATATCATTGTAAAAAATTCTTTAAAAATCCGTTATTGCCTGGATGGTCCTTTTAAAAATTTCTTAAAAATCCAAGCTTAAAGCCTTCGATGTTCTTCCTAAAAAAATAACATTAAAGGTCCTTATACATTTAAAAAAAAAAAAAAATCCAAGGCTGTGACATTGAAGGTCCTTGTAAAAAAAATTTAAAAAGAAATCACGTTTATTGCCTTGAAGGTACCCGTAAAAATTCTTTAAAAAACCACGCTTATGGTTCCCTCTAATAATTCTTCAAAAAATCCACGCTGAGAATTCTGAAAGTACTAAAAATATATTCTGTAAAAAATCTACGCCTGTGTCATTGAAGGTCCTTGTAAAAATTGTCCAAGCTTGTGGCCTTAAAGAGCCTTTTATAAAAATTCACGTTAATTACCCTGTAGATCCTTTAAAAAATCCATGCTAATTGCCTGGCAGATCCATTTAAAAATTCTTTTATAAAATCCGCGTTTATTTTGAAGATCCTTGTAAAAAAACTTAAAAAACTGAAGAACCTTGTTAAAAATTATTTTTAAAATCCATACCTATAGTCCTGATGGGCTTCTATTGCTAGAACCGTTTTGAAGTTCCGTTTTAATAAAAAAAAAGTTAAAGATGCCCTTTTTTATTCTTTTTATTTAAAGATTTCAAAATAAGATACAATATCAACAACAACAAGTAGTACAATAAAAAAATTGTTTCACAAACTATTTAATATTCCTGTCATAATTTTGGGAGTATTCTTTTCTATATCTAACTTTTTGTGAAACTGTTTCGTTCAGAGGATTATGAGGGAATGCATGGTTCCATTAGCATTGCCAGCGCCAATCTACCATTGATTAAATATTCCCAACACATCGTGTCAAGCCAATTAAGTCGAGTCGATGAAGGGCATCCGAAGGGATGACACCAAAGTGACATCTATACAACTGCATGTTTTCCAAACATAGCGACCGACGAAAATTCAACCAAGAAGAAGCAGAAGAAGAAGAAAATGTTAAAGGGAATCTAGCTAAAGGATAGATGGAACACTTTTTTAGGTCGTTCTGTGAGATTGTGATATCTAACTGTCATGTGGCAAGCGGAAGAGACTAGTTTGTCATAGAGAAAATTATTCACACACACACACACGAGTGGGAGTTTCTTTTGGGAAACATTACTGCCAAAGGGAATGGGAGGTGGAGAGAGAGAGAGGAATAGATGTTAGTTAAGGTCACTTAATTCACACGAGCAGTTGGGGAATTGGAGAAAATGTTTTACATTTAGACTACAAATGATTTATTGTTTCTTATAACCTCCACCTCCAACATACCTAAATATTCCTCGTAGATCCCATAAAGTATATACAGGGTTACCATATTCGACGGACCCATCTGGCAACGCCATAACTTTTGACAGAGATGTCACATCGCTTAATGACATATCGCGTTTGAAGCGTCAGTCCAAGCAGATTTTTACCATGAACCAATAAAGGCCACGCGAGCGTGAAAACTCAACGTGCTTTTAAAACATTAAAAATGTGAGAAGTGCGCCTTCTAAGAACACCATTTTCGACTGGTAAGGCTCTTTCTAATCCGAAGAGGCCATATAAAAATTCGACCAAGGCGATCGGCCGAGAATATCGCTGCCGTACGAGCCAGTGTTGAGAGGTCCCCAAGAACATCCCAAAAACGCAAAGCAGTTGGGCATGGCTCGGTCTACTTTACAATGGATTATTCGCATTGATTTGCATTTGTTCCTGTACAAAATTCAATTGACGCAAAGAATGTTGCCTGCGGACAAGCCTCGTCGATTGGAATGGGCCCAAAGAGTCATGGGTCCGTCGAATATGGGCAACCCTGTATATTCAAATTTTATGTCGATGTACGACAGTCTATCCGTTGAAATCACCATACAGACCATATTATTTGACGCTAAGCTTAAAAATTTGGCAGAACAATGTGTAATGTGTCTGGGATGGTTGGTATTGAAAATCAGCTGTATCGGTCCAAGTTTTTGAATTAGATATATCGGTCCACATTCATGTTATTCGCCACATTTCACGTATTTCGCCACATCACGTATTTGTCAAATAATTGGTATATTTAGGTCATAATGGATTTTAGCTACGGTGGCGGAACATTGTATTTATATGTCCACGTTTTGGTATAGCCCCCCTATAACGGTGCCTCCCGATATTCTGTATTTTTTTGATGATTTTAGCCACATTTTTTCACGGATTTATCTGAAAATTGGTACTTGCTGGTCATAATGGGTTCCAACTCCAATGGCGGAACATTGCATGTATAGGTCCATGTTTTCGTATAGCCTCTATATAACGGTGCCTCCCGATATTCGGTATTTTCATGATTTTATCCACATTTTTCCACGAATTTATCTGAAAATTGGTATTTGTAGTTCTTAAAGGGTTCTAGCTCCAGTGGCAGAACAATGAATATCTATCTCCGTGTTTTTCTATAGCGCACATATAACGGTACCCACCGATAATCGTTATTTTACCCATGAATTTTTATACCCTCAGCCATATGGCTAAAGAGGGTATATATCATTTGATACGGCCAAAACGTGGAAATATCGGTTGTAGATCCTAGGTCTCTGTGGACCAAATACGTTTCAGGATATTTGGAGTCGATCTAGCGATGTCCGTCTTTCCGTCCGTCTATCTGTCTGGCTGGAGCGCACGATAACTCTCGAAGGGATTATCCGATTTGATTCAAACTTGGTACATCGTAATATTATTGCCAAACTTAGATCAAGTTCGGAAATGGGCAATATCGGTCCACTCCTTTTGCGACCTCCCACATAAAATGTCAACATTTTCAAAGAAAATAAATTATTGCACAGAAAAAGAAAGGATAATCCGATTTTGCTCCAACTTTACGAATCCTAATATTTGTGCTAGATCAGGTGCGAAACAGGGTTCTCCCCTCCCCCACAAAGCGTTAAAATTTTAAATAATTACAACACTTATAAAATTCGATGTTAGAGTCCGATTGTCTTCAAATTTAACACATCCCAATAATTTTAATAACCCAAGGTCTAGTAAAAAAAATGGAATACCTCGGTCCATTCCTTCTGGTACCTCCCCCACAAAAGGTCGAAATTTTGAATATTCATTAATCTCATAAAGCGCGAAAATAGCATCCGATTCCATTTAGACTTGGCACATCTGAATATTTCTCTTAACACAAGATCTGTTATAAGGGTGGTAGAGATCGAACCATTCCTTTTGGTACCTTCCCCACAAAGGGTTTTGAATAACCAAAACGATCCTAAAATCCGAAATACGCATGCGGTTCTATTCAAATTAAACAAATCACAATAGTTTTATTAACCCAAGGTCTGGTGTGAAATTGGGTTGTATCGGTCCACTCCTTCTGGTATCTCCCGCACAAAGGGTCAAAATTTTGAATATTCATGAAGGCCATAAAACAAGAAATTAACATCCGATTCCATTCAGACTTGCCACCACACAATATTTACATCAACACAAGATCTGTTATAAAGATGAGATCGGTAGAGATCGTATCATTTCTTCTGCTAACTCCCCCAAATAGGGTTCAAGATTTTTGAAAAACAAAGCGAGATAAGCGTTCAACTCTCTTCAAATTTCACCAAAGATCTGTTGTGAAGATTATATGTATCTGCCAACCCCTTCTGGTACCTTACCCACAAAGAATCACAATTTCCAATACTTATATCTGTCATAACTTGTGAAACAAGTCGGCGATTCTTTACAACTTGATAAATTTAAATATTTCTGAGGGCAGTAAAAGTTCGTCCCGGTCGTACTTAATGTTTTTATACCCTGCTCCACAATCTGGTCAGGGTATTATGTCTTTGTGCATTTGTTTGTAACAGGCAAAAGGAAACGAGATAGACCCATAGTTCCTTTTGATGATCTGCATAGAATCACATTCTGAGTCGATTTATGCATGTCCGTCCGTCCGTCTGTCCATGTATTTTTGTAAACAAAGTACAGTTCGCATTTGCTGTCCTATCCAGATGAAATTTTGCACAAATCATTTGTTTGCCCAAAGACGAACCCTATTGAAATTGGAGATAATCGGCGAAAATGTAGATATAGCTCCCATAAATATCTTCGTCCGATTTGCCTTTTATTGTGCACCAAACGTGTAATATCAGTCCGAATAGTATGGAATTTTGCACATACAACCAAATTAGGCCTGGAAATATGTATGACAAATTTGATCGAAATCGGTTCAGATATAGCTATAGCTCCCATATATATTGTTCATCCGATTTGCTATTTTTGTCGTCCGCAGCCGTAATATGCACTCTGTAACAACAATATTTGGGGAAATATATCAAATACAGGTCAGAAATACATTTGCTAAAGTTTTTCGAGATCGGCTCAGATTTGGATATAGCTAGCTCCCATATATAACTTCTTCCGATTTACCTTTGATTGTGCACCAAACGTCTAATATTTGGATGCCCCAAACATCTAATATTTGGATTTGGAATTTGGCACTTTCGACCGAATTGAGTCTAGAAGCTAGTATGTCAAATTTGGTGAAGATCGGTTCAGATATAGCTATAGCTCCCATACATACTGTTCATCCGATTTGTCATATTTGTTACCCACAGCCGTAATATGCACTCCGTAACAGCGATATTCAGTGAAATATATCAAATACAGCTCAGAAATATCTTTGCCAAATTTTATCGAGATCGGTTCCGATTTGGATATAGCTACCATATATATTTTTTATCCGATTTCAAATTAATTGTGCACCAAATGGGCAATACAAGTCCGAATTTAAAAGATACAAATGCTTCGGCATATTTAGTCCTTTGAACTTTAAATTATAATTATAAACGTAGCGTGTATGATTGAATTCTCCCATAAAAATTTTTAATTGTTACGCCCCGTACGGCCCCGTCCGACTTTAAGACTTTCTTTACTGGTTTTACAAGTATTTTTATGGCGGAAAAATTGTTTATTCTTTACAAATCAGCAGATTATTTTCAGGGTTTTACAGGGAAGCTGTTTGCTCACCTTTTACAGTTCTCTTGTAAAAAACTAGTTTACTCTTTAAAAATTAGTTGCTGGATAATTTTTGCAGAACAAAATAACCAGACAGGCCTATTATCTCAATTCAAATTGATTTCAGTCTTCCAAACAAGCAACTCCAATTGATTTGAAATTTCGTAAATTAATTTAAATCTCCCCCCGTTCATATTGGAATTATGTGTAGAATCCCCTCCTACCCACCCCCCCCCCCCTTCCTTCTGCTGTTTACATATAAACAATGTAGTGCCCGGCACTCCCAATGTAAACAATGTAAATATCGCGATTGACTCAATGTTTGGATAATATGTTTGGATGGAGTTCCAGCTCCCGTTGAATGTTTGTATTTTTTGGCGAGATTTATTTGACTGGTTGAAGTTGTGATGGCTGACTGGCTGTTTGGTTTATTAATCCCCATGCGTCTGTTGTTGATCGAATTATGTTTAGTTTTGAGATAATTACACGGCCACACAACAACAACAACAGCAGTGCAGTTATTCAGCAACCAAACATAATTTGTTTATTATTGAAAGAGTCTTCAGTACGGCCGTCTTACATCTGGTATTGAAAGTTTATGGAGGGAAATGAGAAAATTATATTAGCTTCTTCAATACACTAAGATTTTTTACGATTTTGAAAAAAATATGAAGTGATGAAATTGCATTTTTTATAGATTGGTAGAAGATCTCTTAGAAGAAGATCCCAGAATGCATCCAGCTGCATATGGAACTATTACAAAACCTCCATCCACCAACTAATTTCGTCTTTTGTAGACCTTTCCACCTTTTTGGAGCAGTCCCATGGCTAGCCTCCGTACATCATTTTATAGATCAACATTAAGTTGGGCCGGGCCAAACTTTTAATACCCTCCACCTTAGGGTAAAGGAAACATTAGAAGAAATGTGGCAAAAACCATTACAATGCCGAATATCGGGAGGTATCGTTATATGGGGGCTATACCAAATCATGGACCTACACATGCAATGTTTCGCCAACGGAGCTAGAACCAATTATGACCTACAAATATCAATTTTCAGACAAATACGTGAACAAAATGTGGCAAAAATCATCAAATTACCGAATATCGGGAGGTACCGTTATATGGGGGCTATACCAAAACGTGGACTTATAATTTCAATAACTCGCCACACGAACTGGGGCCCATTATGACCCACAAATAACAATTTTTAGACAAATCCGTGAAAAAATGTGGCAAAAATCACCAAAATACCGAATATTGGGAGGTACCGTTATATGGGGACCATACCAAAACGTGGACCTATACATACAATGTTTCGCCACATGAACCAGGACCCATTATGACCCACAAATACCAATTTTTAGACAAATCAGTGAAAAAATGTGGCAAAAATCATCAAAATACCGAATATCGGGAGGTACGGTTATATGAGGGCTATACCAAATTGTGTACCTATACATACAATATTTCTCCACACGAACTAGGACCCATTATGACCAACAAATACCAATTTTCAGACAAATCCGTGAAAAAATGTGGCAAAAATAATCAAAATACCGAATATCCGGAGGTACCGTTATATGGGGGCTATACCAAATTTTGGACCCATACATACAATATTTCGCCACACGAACTAGGACCCATTATGACCCACAAATACCAATTTTTAGACAAATCATTGAAAAAATGTGGCAAAAATAATCAAAATACCGAATATCCGGAGGTACCTTTATATAGGGGCTATACCAAAACGTGGACCTATACATGCAATGTTTTGCCACACGTAAAGGGACTCGTTATAACCTACAAATACCAATTTTCAGACAAATCCGGCATAAATCATCAAAATACCGAATATCGGGAGGTACCGTTATATGGGGGCTATACCAGAACGTGGACCGATATATCTTATTTTCAATACCTACCATCCTAGTCACAATACCAATTGCCCTGCTAAATTTTGGCGCTCTACGTCAAATAATGTGGGCTGTATCGTGATTTCAACTGATAGACAGACGGACATCGTTAAATCGACTTAGAATTTTATGCTGATTATGAATATATATACTTTATGGGGTCTACGACGAATATTTAAGGATGTTACAAACGACAAAGTTAAGCTCCTTTCCAAGGAGGAGGGTATAAAAAGTACTTTTTTAAGGTAGAGGCTATTCATATCGATCTCTCTCTCTCTCTCTCTCTCTCTCTGGTAGAAAGTATTTGATTTGGTTTATATTAGGAATATCTACATACTTTTCTCAAACTTGGAATGATTTCAAATATAGGCCATGTCGATACCTCCCCCAAACAAAAGTTCAATTTTTTAAATATAAGTCCACTTCTTCGGTTGCATATCCCACAAAAATTTACAAATTTTGGAATTTGACTTTTCATCAATGCCCAGACGAACGGTTGAGTCTATAATGTTGAAATTTTGCATGTATGTAAATTCCGAAGTGGGGTTTTAAAAATCCGTACTACGAGAGTACGAAAAGTAGTAAAATGTATCATAAATTGGAAAAATCGGTTAGAGCAAGAATTCTGAAATATGGAATGGGAATCACTTATGAGGTGAAGGATATATGTTTAAAATTTCTTGGGAAACTTGGACTAAAGCAGCTTTTAGTAATTTTTTTCAGCTGGAAAACCAGAAGCGGCAATCGTTAAAGCATTCCAGCTTTTAAATGTGAATAAATCTTTTGTGTCTCGTACCATCGCTCGTTAGCGTGATACAGGTAGTATAGCCCGACATCAAGGAAGTAGACGAAAAACAACATCAGCAGAAATGGTTCAAAAAGTAAAGAAGCGACTTGATCGAAACCCGCATCGCAGTCGCCGAAAAATGCCTCGTGAGCTGAACATATCGTAATATTCCATTCGGCAAATAATGAAAAATGAGCTCGGGATAAAGCCACTGAAATTCCAAAAAGTGCAAGAACTTACACCGCAACAGAAAGAAAATAGACTCAAAGCAGCTAAAGAGTTGCTTCGCTTGGGAGAATGTGGTGAACTACCGAACATTGGTTTCCTCCGATGAGGAAACATTCGTTGTCCAGCAGTTTGTAAACAAACAAAATGATCGTGTTTACTTGCCAAAGAGGTCAGCTGAAAATGTGCACCTTCGGTTGGCCACCAGAACTCAAGCGCCGGCCATGGTGATGGTGTGGGCCGCCATAACAGCCGATGGTCGATTTCCGCTCGTTTTAATCGACCGTGGCAACAGAATAAATGCCGAATATTATAGCGAAAACATACTGGAGAGTGTATTAAAGCCTTGGTCACGCAAACATTTTGGCCGCAGACCTTTGAAATTCCAACAGGACTCAACACCATAGCTCGCGCCGCCCAAGAATGGTTACAAAATGTGGTTCCTCACTTCATTTCCAGCGCACAATGGCCACCAAAATCTTCGGATACCAATCCGTTGGAATATTGTGTCTGGAGTATTTTGGAAAGCAATGTTGGCACTAAAAAATACCAAAGTGTCGATCACCTCAAACAAGCGCTTCGCCGGGAATGGGCCAAAATACCGCAGAGCAACATTCGGGAAGCGTGTGACGGTTTCATTGGCCGTTTGAAGACCATAATTCGTGCCAAAGGTGAACAATTCGTACAAATCTAAACTTATTCTAAAATTGGATGCTATTTTCGACATGTTTGGCTTTCATTTAATAAAATTTAAACAAAAAAATGTAAAAATTATGTAGTTAGACTTTGTTGCAGTTTTTTTTATCTCACCCTGTAATATTCAAATGAAAATATTCAATTCACCCTTCTCTTTACTATTGTTTTCAAGATGTGTGTGTTTGGGAGGTACCTTCTGGTACCTCCCCCACAAAGGGTCAAAATTTTGAATAACCATGAAGCTCATAAAACGCGAAATTAAAATCCGATTCTATTCAGATTTGTCACATCTGTTACTTGTATCAACACAATAGCTATTATAAAGAAGGTAGAGATTGGACCATTCCTTCTGGTACCTCCCCCACAACGGAACAAAATTTTAAATAATTTGATTTCTCCTAAACGTGAAATAAGTAGCCGATTCTCTTCAAATTTCACACATCCAAATAAATCTTCTAACACAAGATAAGCCAAAAAGATTATAGATATCGGCCCACTCCATCTGGTATCTCCCCTACAAAGGGTAACAATTTTCAATACTTATAATATTGGTCCACCTCTTAGGAACATCTTCTATGAACGGCCAACTGTTTGAATAATCATAATGCAAGTCGAAATATATTTAAATAACCGTACATTAAGGGCTGCGGGTAGTACCGAACAATTCTATTTTCATAACTTGTACCTCAACACAAAGGCCATAATAATATGTTTACTTTTCAAAAAATATAAAGTATTTGCCGATAATACTTTCTGAGAAAGGGGCGCATTTTCGGAAGTGAAAAAAATGTCTTTAGAAACACCTCTTTATAACGCTTTTCAATATTTTGACTTAATTTTTGAGATGTCTTATTATCACTGGGTTTTCTATCAAATTCCATAAAGAAATAAGAAATCTGTAACGATAAAATTGGGGATTTGGTCAGAAAAATGAAATGAAACCAGTAAAGAAAGTCCTAAAGTCGGGCGGGCCGATTTTATGATACCCCACACCACTTTGCTAATTTAGTTGAGCTCCACATAACAATTAAATGTTTTTAGGGGGGAGAACTCAATCATACACGCTATGATTATAATTATAATTTAAAGTTCAAAGGACTAAATATGCCGGAGCATTTGTATCTTTTAAATTCGGACTTGTATTGCCAATTGGTGCAAAATTAATTTAAAATCAGATAAAGATATATATGGGAGCTATATCCAAATTTGAACCGATCTCGATAAAATTTGGCAAAGATATTTCTGAGCTGTATTTGATATATTTCCCTGAATATCGTTGTTACGGAGTGCATATTACGGTTGTGGGTAACAAATATAACAAATCGGATGAATAATATATATGGAAGCTATAGCTATATCTGAACCGATCTTCACCAAATTTGACATACTAGCTTCTAGACTCAATTCGGTCGTAAGTGCTAAATTCCATCCCATTTGGACAAATATTAGACGTTTGGTGCGCAATAAAAGGTAAATCGGACGAAGTTATATATGGGAGCTATATCCAAATCTGAACCGATCTCGAAAAAATTTAGCAAAGGTATTTCTGAGCTGTATTTGATATATTTCCCCAAATATTGTTGTTACAAAGTGCATATTATGGCTGCGGAGGACAAAATCAACAAATCGGATGAATAATATATATGGGAGCTATAGCTATATCTGAACCGATTTCGATCAAATTTGGTATACTTATTTTCAGGCCTAATTTGGTTGTATGTGCAAAATTCCATACTATCCGGGCTGATATTACACGTTTGGTGCACAATAAAAAGCAAATCGGACGAAGATATATATGGGAGCTTTATCTAAATTTTTACCGATTATCTCCAATTTCAATAGGGTTCGTCCTCGGGCCAAACAAATGTTGTTTGGAAAATTTCATCTCAATCGGATAATAAATGCGACCTGCATTTTGTTCACAAGAATACATGGACAGACATACGGACGGACGGACAGACGGACTGACATGCATAAATCAACTCGGAAAGTGATTCTATGCAGATCATCAAAAGGAACAATGGGTCTATCTCGTTTCCTTTTGCCTGTTACAAACAAATGCAGAAAGACATAATACCCTGAGCACATTGTGATGTAGGGTATAATGAAATGAAAAATGAATCTAAACCACTGTCCCTACTATTTGTCTGTAAAGCTCCAAAAAGGCATCTAGAGAACTTATAACAGTTCAGTACTTACATCCCTTAAGAGACATCCATAAAGATTTCACAAATTCCAAAATCTACCACAACAAGTACAGACACAACACTCATATTTTATAAAATTGAAATTTTTCTAAAATATTTTCAAATACAAAAATATTCAGCATAATTTTTATTGTTGTTGTTGTTTGTGGAAATTCTCATTAACACCACATAACTCATTGTGACACACATCACTAACTCACCAACCGAGATAGTAAATAATAATTTTCTAACAAAAATATTCCAATTGTTGTTGTGAAGCAATTTATTTAAAAATTTGTTGGTATTAAAAATAGTTTTCGTTTTTTTGTTTGGTGGCAATAAAATTAGCATACATAGTGGTATTTTTTATTGGCCACAACGGCTTTTGTAACTACAAATGTTACGGCAAATAAAAATGTGTGTTAGTGTTTATACAAACACATTAAACGTCTGGGAAAATTTGTTAAAATAAATAATTTACAAATGTAAAAATTAATAAAAATTAATTGGGCATAAAATTTTCCCAGGGCAAGTAAAAATGAAGGATGGAATTTTGGTATTTTGGATTGTCAGGAGACAGAGACCCATTAGGGGACTGGATATCACCCAAAGAGGTGATCTTAATAAAGTAAAAAGTTTTCATGTCGAACTATGAATTTTTAAGATTTCGACCAATTTTTAAGTCCATATGGAGCTTGAAATTATTAAATTATGATGAAGATCCCGTAACTTATGAACCCACTCCAAAACTAGTTGGTAGTTTACAGGCTAATATTTTCTATAATAAACCATCGAATAAGGATATATTACTATAGACTTGGTAATATTTAGAGCGGAATGTCTCCGCATAAACTATACGATCTTCATATAGAAGATCAGATGCTTTTCCCACGAAACACCGAAAGAGTTAAAAAAAGGGAGGAAGGTATTCTCTTAGAAGACGGGAAGGTCGGCTTATAAGGGCATGAAGTTATTTTCATAGAAGAGCGGAAGATATTTCAAGTTCTTCTCATGAATATTCAAGAAATTCTTCTAAAAGACTAAAAAATCTTCAGACCACAAAGACTTCTCACAGAAGTCTCCTCAAAGAAGACCACAAAGTCTCCTTTAAAAAAACAGAAGGGCTTCTCTTAGAATACCAGAAGGCCTTCTCTTACAAGACTTGAAGGTCTTTTTATATAAGACTAGAACTTCTTTTCACAGAAGTTTGCAATGTCTTCTCATAAAAGACTGGAAGAATCTTCCCATAGAAGACCAGAATATGTTCTCATAGAAGAGCACAGGCTTTTCTCATAGAACTCCACAGAGTCTTCTAATTGAAGGCCAGAGAGTCTTCTAACATGAGACCAGAAGGTTTTTTCAGGAAAGACCAGAAGCTCTTCTCATAGAAGACTTCCTGTAGGATACCAGAAAATATTCTCATAAAACCGAAAAGTCCTATCTAAATAAGACCACAATGACTTCTCGATGTAGACCAGGAGATATTCTCAAGGAGGCCAGAAGCTATTTCTATGCAAGATTAAAAGGTCATCTGACAGAAGGCCAAAAGGTCGTCTAATAGAAGACGAGAAGGCTTTCTCAATCCGAAGGTTTTCTCTCGAAAGACTTACTTTTAATATCAAAAAACGTTTCCTTCATTTTATTTCCAAAACTAACTCCAATGGCTAAATCAATCTTTCACTATCCATCGTTCATTATACGGTGTGTAATTTTTCAACAATTATTCTGACGCCACAACATAATTGAAGGCCAAGAAAGAAAGACACGTGTATCTCGCCGTTTTCCCTATCTTTTCAACTAATCCCAAATTTTGGGGACTACATGGGCAAAGGAAACATTTTGAGAGGCTCATGTCTTGAAAGCCGTTAAGAACTTTAACTCTCTCTCTCTGAGTCAAAGTTGTAACTATTGTCATACAGAATAACAAATTAAAAAGCAGAAAGTTCGGCCGGGCCGAACTTTGAATACCTCCACCATATGGAACAAATTTGAAAATTCTCAAAAAATAAAATCCTTAAAAAATTCTGTTAAAATTTTAAAAATACCGAATATAGCCGTTATATTGGGGCCTATACGACGTGGACATACATAGGCATTGTTTGTCATAAGCCATTACCATATTCAAATTCGAAACTTGAAATAAACGATGAAGCTAAAATCATCTAAATATGGTATATAGGGAGGTACCATTATATCGCAGCTGTGCGAAGACCTGGACCAGCATAGACAATTTTCTGTCACAGGCTGTAACATCCAATACGAACTTCAAAAACGACAACTCAAACAATTTCGGTGGGTATTGTACCTAAAATCGTTAAAATACCGAATATAGGGAGGTACTGATATATGGGGCCTATACGATGACCTGGGACTGGATTCTTCTTCTATGAAAACATGACAATGTATAGACAATTTTTTGTCACTGTCACTTTTCTGGCATAGGCTGTAGTATTCACTACGAACTTCAAATACCAAATTTTAAACAATTCCAGTTAATAATGTCGCTAAAATCATCAAAATACCGAATATCGGGAGGTACCGTTATATGGGGGCTATATGAAAACGTGGACCTACATGGCGCATTTACGAACTTAACCTGCCTACTGGAAAAATAAACATGTGTGCAAAATTCTAGCTTTCTATCTCAATTTGTTCGAAAGATATCGTGATTACCACAGACAGGCCGATAGACAGACAGGCAGACGGACATCCCTAAATCGACTTAGAATTTTACGCTGATCAAGAATATATATACTTTCTTAGGTCTGACATGAGTATTTCGAGGAGTTACAAACGGAATGACAAAGTTAATATACCCTTCATAGTATGGTGGAGGGTATAAAAATTGTAAACACGTAAAATTAACAAAACTTCATATTCATGGTTAAAATTGTAGAATTCCAAAAGATTCGTAGAAAATTAGTAAAAATACTAACCCAAAAAAACGCATATTTGGAGTTATCCCACTCTTTCAGTAAATGAGCGATATGATTGCACCAGACTGCCTTTTTAATTCCACTATGGTTTTTACCTCATCTATTCAATCCAAAGGTTTTGTTTTTTGGACTTCAAATTCCCAATCTGGCAACTCTCAATTTGCCAACCTTTTTAACTGTCTTTCATATCAGACAATTGTCATCTTTTTGGCATATATTTTATTCTTAACCCTACACCGACCAGTTTATTTGTATATCTGTATAAGTTTATGTATATGTATACATTTGTGTGTGTGTGTGCGTATCTGCTATTGAAATGTGTTCCAAATTCAAGACGACGACGACAACAAGACAGAAAACATGATGATGCTAATAAACCAACACAACGAAAAGACGGATAAGAAGAAATTGTAGGACAACAAATAATAACAACAAAAACAACCAACAATCACAACTCCAACAACAGAAATATGAGAATAATTCATAATTGAGTTTTTTCCGACTAACTCACCAACCCACACACAGATACGTTTTCCCACACATACACACACACACACATTGCTGCATATTTAAATTCAACGAAGTTTATTTAATAGACAGTCACGACAAACGATTTTTGTTACACGAACACACGCACACACACACAAATACAATAACAACAATACAAAAGGATAATAGAAACTTCAAAAACCAACAATAATAACAACAACGGCTGTTGTTGAAGTGATATTTAATTTTTCAACAATAAATTACCATAAAACGAGTGTGATAACCAGTGATAAGAGGACAAAAATCGGACGAGGTCGACTATATAGAACCCTACACCACAATATTATATTGTATGGACCGTACTGTCAGTTTGTTGGAGGTATTTTTTGCTCTCTCGTGCAAAATATCTTTGCTATGACTTTGAGAAGGCTTTATATATAATTTGATGGAATATATACAGGATGATATGAAAAAACTGCAGCCAACTTCAGACTGCTGTCATTTTTAAGCCACTCATCCGACAGCTGTTAAATTATTCCAGTGACAGCTCATTATATTGTCTAGAAGCGTACAAAAGCATTTTGGTGAGAATTTTCGAGAAAAACAGTTATTCGTGATGGAATTCAAGCGTGATAGTGTAATTTCTTCATATTTGGCTGGAAAACCACAAGTGGCTATCGTTAGAGCACTCCAGCATTTAAATGTGAATAAATCTTTTGTGTCTCGTACCATCGTCACCGTGATACTGGTAGCGTAGCCCGACGTTAAGGAAGTGGACGGAAGAAAACAGCAACATCATCAGAAATGGTTCGAAAGGTAAAGAAGCGACTTCATTGAAACCCGCGTTGCAATGGCCGAAAAATGACTCGTGAGCTGAACATATCCCAATATTCCATTCGGCAAATAATGAAAAATGAGCTCTGGGTAAAGTCATTCAAATTTTAAAAAGTTTAAGAACTTACACCGCAACAGAAAGAAAATAGACTCAAAAGAGTTAGAGTTGCTTCGCTTGGCCGAAAGTGGTGAACTACCGATTTTGGTTTTCTCCGATGAGGAAACATTCGTTGTCTAGCAGTTTGTAAACAACAAAATGATGGTTTTTACTTGCCAAAGAGATTAGCTAAAATCTGCACCTTCTCTTGGAAACCAGAACTCAAGCGTCGGCCATGGTGATGGTGTGGGCCGCCATAACAGCCGATGGTCGCTCTCCGCTCGTATTAATCGATCGTGGCATCAGAAAAAAGCCACCGAAGAATGGTTACAAAATGAGGTTCCTCGATTCATTTCCAGCGCACAATGGCCACCAAATATCCGGATACCAATCTGTTGGACTATTGTGTCTGGTGTATTTTGGAAAGCAAGGTTGGCACTAAAATATACCAAAGTGTCGATCGCCTCAAGCAAGCGCTTCACCAGGAATGTACCAAAATACCGCAGACCAACATTCGGGCAGCATGTGACGGTTTCATTGGCCATTTGAAGGCCATAATTCGTGCCAAAGGTGACCAATTCGAACAAATCTAAACGTATTCTAAAATTTGATGCTATTTCCGACATTTGCTGGCGTTTGAATTTGTTGCAGGTTTTTATCTGTATTTATATGAATTATTTCGGCAAATATTTGGATCGATTTTGGAATTCGTTGAAAAATATTTTCATGTCGATAGCCAGACGTCGAAGAAAAAGGTTATCTCATAAGTCCTTAACGAAGACCAAAAGATCTTCTCATAGACATCTTAAAGATATTCTCATAGAAAATCAGTAAGCCTTCGCACAACTCACAGGTCTTCTCATAGAAGACCAATAGGTCTGCTCACAGAAGATCTATAGTTCTTCTCATAGAAGATCAATAGGTCCTCTCTTAGAAGACCAATAGGTCCTCTTTAAGAAGACCAATAGGTCTTCTCATAGAAGACCAATAGGTCTTCTCATAGAAGACGAGTATGATCTCCTATAGAAGATCAATATAGGTTTTCTCCTAGAAGATCAATATAGGTTTTCTCCTAGAAGATCAATATAGGTCTTCTCATAGAAGTAATAGGTCTTCTCATAGAAGACGGATAGGTCTTCTCGTAGAAGGCCAATAGCTCTTCTCATAGAAGACCAATAGGTCTTCACATAGAAGACCAATAGGTCTTCTCATTGGAGACCAATAGGTCTTCTCATTGAAGACCAATAGGTCTGCTCATAGAAGACCAATAGGTCTTCTCATAGAAGACGAATAGGTCTTCTCATAGAAGACCAATAGGTCTTCTCGTAGAAGGCCTGTAGGTCTTCTCGTAGAAGACCAATATGTCCTCTTATAGAAAACCAATAGGTCTTCCCATAGAAGACCAATAGATTTTTTATAGAAGACAAATAGGTCCTCTCTTTGAAGACCATTAGGTCCTCTCTTAGAAGACCAATAGATTTTCTCATAGAAGACCAATAGGTCCTCTCATAGAAGACCAATAGGCCCTCTCATAAAAGACCAATAGGTTCCTTAAAAGTTCTTTTAATATAGAAGACTAATAGAACCTATTTTAAAGGTCTCCAAACACTGTGCCTGTTGTCATTAAATACACATATGTATGTATGTTCGTGTATTTGAGATGCCTTGTGACTTGACTAATTTATATTTTTGGGTTAAATGTTTATTTAAGCGCTCTAATTACATACAGACACAACCGAACACGTAACCCGCACACACACACACACACACATGTACACATTTGTAAACACACGTACACACACACACACACACACAAAGTACACATAATTATTTATGATTTAAGTGAAACTCACAAACATACACAATTTTTAACATAATATTAAATATTGACAAAAACTCACACACGTACACGCCGACACACACACACACCCATACGCACTTTTAACCAGCTTTGATTTTAATTAAAATATTCACACACACACACATATACAGAGACAGCGAAAACACGACAGGACATTGACTGAATGAATAAAATTGTTTTTAATAACCCAGAGTTATTAAATTTTTATGAACAATTAAAAAAAAAGAAAACAGTTCGTTAAATGCCGAACGAATATTATTTTCGGACAGAAGTAAACTGTGGGGTAATATTGTGCTGAAGGGTTACCGGATAAAAATAGACATTTTGTGTCGTGCGTTACCTATGATAAAAATCGTGGCAGATATTTCGTAGTAATTTAGGACGAAACCACCTAAACCTAACAATATGGTGGTATTGTTATAAGAATACAATGAAGGGCTAAATCCAAACATTAATATGTAATAATAAATTTTGTACAAAACGTCCGGTTGTAACATTTCTATAAACAACCCAAATATTGCATCAGATCAGTATATGATGTCCATCTGTTGAAATCACGACAGACCCCGAGAAAGATATTATACCTAAGACGTTTAGGTATAACCCCTATATAGCGGTATCTCCAATTGTCGGCCAACGAAATCAGTTGTAATCTGACATTCGGGTTCTGAGTGGGTATATAAACAAATGTAATGTTGGTCTTCTATAGGAGAACCTTCCCGTCTTCTATGAGAAGACCTACCGGTCAAATATAAGTAGACCTACCGGTCCTCTATGAGAAATCATATTGGTCTTCTATGACAAGACCTAATGGTCTTATATGAGAAGACATAATGGTTTCCTATGAGAAGACCTAAAGAAGACCTATTTGGACTTCTATAAGAGTTCCTATTTGGTCTTCTATAGGAAGATCTATTTGATCTTCTAGAAGAAGACCTATTTGGTCTTCTATAAGAAGACATTCTTGTTTTCTATAAAAAGGTCTTCTACTTTTCTTTAAGAAGACCTTTTGGCCTTCCATAAGTAGACGTTTTGGTCGTATATAAGAAGACTTATGTAGTCTTTTATAGGAAGAACTATGGGTCTTCTATGAGAATACCTTTTTTTCTTCTATAAGAATATATATTTGCCTTCTCTAAGAAGACCTTTTGGCGTTCTATGAGACTACCTTGTGGTCTTCTATAAGGAAACCTATTGATTGATTGGTCTTCTATGAGAAGACGTGTTTGCCTTCTATTGGTCTTATATGGTGTGCTCTCATGGAGGAAACGGGATAGACCCATAGTATCTTTTGATGATCTGCATAGAATCACATTCTGAGTCGATTTATGCATGTCAGTCCGTCCGTCTGTCCATGTATTTTTGTAAACAAAGTATGGGTCGCATTTGTTTGGCCCAAGGACGAACCCTAAAAACAAGTAAAATAGCTGTAAGATCGGTCGAGCCGAACTTTGAATGCCACTTGGAACGAATTTGGCAATTTTCAAAAAAAAAATAATAATAAAATCCGTTAAAAATTCTGCTAAAATCTAAAAAATACGACGATCCATAATTAAAATCATCAAAATACCGAATGTAGGGAAATACTATTATATGGGGCTATACCAAAACGTGGAACTGCTCAGACATTTTTCTGTCTTAGCCTGTAGTATCCATTACAAACTTCAAATACAAAATTTGAAAT
This sequence comes from Musca domestica, assembly GCF_030504385.1. NCBI lineage: Eukaryota > Metazoa > Arthropoda > Insecta > Diptera > Muscidae > Musca > Musca domestica. The sequence continues at coordinate 11,514,988 of NW_026712114.1, read as the reverse complement.
AATTCCGGTGAATAATGTCGCTAAAATCATCAAAATACCGAATATCGAGAGGTACCTTTATATGGGGGCTATACCAAAACGTGGACCTACATGACCCATTTTTAATATAATAAACATTTGGGTATAGATAGACGGACAGACGGAATTTTATGCTGATCAATCATATATATACTTTATGGGGTCTAAAATGTATATTTCGAGGTGTTACAAACAGAATGACAAACTTAATATGCACTCCTCCACTATGGTGGAGGGTATAAAAATTATGGTTCTTGCAAAAATACTGCTAAATGTATACAACTATATTTTTCTATTTGGAAACATTTCGATTGTACCCAGATTTAAATATTTGTAATTTCTTTCCTTGACATTTTATTACCAAAATATGCATCCACACCAGAGTCAGAATCGAAGTGGAAGCAGTTAAAAAACGGAGGGTAAAATGAAATCTTATAAAATGTGGGTACTTTTCAGTTCTGGTTCATAATTTACACACAATTTGGAAAAAAAATACAAATAAAAATGCAGCAAAGTTCGGCCGGGCCGTACTTTTAATACCCTCCACCATTTCAAGGAAACTTGAACTTTTTCAAAAAAAAATCCGAAAACTACCACTTAAATGAAAACAGTTACATAAGGACTATACAAAGACGTGGACCTGCATACGAAATTTTGTGCCATTGGTTGTAGTACCCATTAAGATCTTCCAATACAAAATTTAAAACGATTCCGGTGAATAATGTTGCTGAAATCATGGAATCATCAAAATACTGAATATCGAGAGGTACCGTTATTTGGGGGCTATTTGGGACCTGCATACGATTTTTTTTTTTTTTTTGAAAATTTCCTAATTCGTTCCAAATGGTGGAGGGTATACAACGTTCCCTTACTCCTGACTACTTACTTATAGCTTTTTTACTAGTTTTCATATCTTTCTTTTTAATTTTCCAAACTAATTTCAAATTCCCAATCAAATCGTCAGTTTTAAAAACCCAATATTTGTAATAAAAATACGTCACGGATAAGGTAAAATGCCAATACAAAATTATGATTGTTCCAAAAATATGGCTAAATACCGATACAACTATATTTTTCTATTTGCATACATTTCGATTGTGCCCAAAATTTTGATATTCGTAACTTCTTTCCTTGACATTTTATTACCAAAATATTATTATGCATCCACACCAGTGGAAACAGTTAAAAAACGGCGGGTAAGATGAAATCTTATAAAACGTGCCTATTTTTCAGTTCTAGTACATAATTTACACAACATTTAAAAAAAAGTTTCCACTCAAAAAAAATTAAATAAATAAAATATTTTCTAGAAAAACTCCTCTTAATATCAATATTGGCGGACCTTCCCTGTAATGCGTATCACAGATATATAATTGTCGAGAATTTTCTATTTATTTTTCCAACATTTTTCTTTCCGTGTTTTTATTTTGTTTTTTTTTTTTCTCCGAAAACAATTTAAACTCCAAAACAAAACAAAAAAAAAAAAAAACTTTTATTACAATTGTATCTGTAATTGCTTCATCATCCCTTCTGTTTTATCTCATCTTTCTTGGTTTCACGATGAAAGTACTCAACATCCATGGAACTTTATACACCACTCATACACACACACACTCGTACATCTGAAGGTATGTTTGTTTATTGGTATACATTTCTATGACAATTGTCATGAGATGAAAACAGAAATACGCACAGACACGGCCATAGACGGGGAAGATGGAATGGAGAAACTAAACCGTCTAAAGAAGAAAAAATATGCATTTGTTTTCATTTACCTTTGGCCTTAGGAACACGAAACGACTGCACGAAGAGAGTACGAGGAGGTAACCATAAACAAAAAAATCAATATTCCATTATTATACCCTCCACCATGGGTAGGAGGGTATATTAACTTTGTCATTCCGTTTGTAACACCTCTAAATATTCGTCGTAGACCCCATAAAGTATATATATTCATAATCAGCATAAAATTCTAAGACGATTTAGCGATGTCCGTCTGTCTGTCTGTCTGTCCGTCTGTCTGTCCGTCTGTCTGTCTGTCTGTCTGTTGAAATCACGATAGAGCACACATTATTTGACGTAGACCTTTGAAATTTGGCACAAGTGTGTGTATTGTCCCTAGGATGGTTGGTATTGAAAATGAGATATATCGGTCCACGTTCTGGTATAGTCCCCATATAACGGTACCTCCCGATATTCGGTATTTTGATGATTTATGCCACATTTTTTCACGGATTTATCTGAAAATTGGTATTTGTAGGTCATGACGGGTCCCTGAGCGTGTGGCAAAACATTGCATGTATAGGTCCACGTTTTGGTATAGCCCCCATGTAACGGTACCTACCGACATTCGGTATTTTGATGATTTATGCCACATTTTTTCACGGATTTGTCTGAAAATTGGTATTTGTAGGTCACGACGGGTCCCTGAGCGTGTGGCAAAACATTGCATGTATAGGTCCAATTTTTGGTATAGCCCCCATATAATGGTACCTACCGATATTCGGTATTTTGATGATTTATGCCACATTTTTTCAAGGATTTGTCTGAAAATTGGTATTTGTAGGTCACAACGGGTCCCTGAGGGTGTAGCAAAACATTGCATGTATAGGTCCACGTTCTGGTATAGTCCCCATATAACGGTACCTCCCGATATTCGGTATTTTGATGATTTATGCCATATTTTTTCACTGATTTGTGTAAAAGTTGGTATTTGTGGGTCATAATGGGTCCTAGGTCGTGTGGCGAAACATTGTAATTATAGGTGCACGTGTTGGTGTAGCCCCCTTTTTAACGGTACCTCCCGATATTCGCATTTTATTGTTTTTTGCCACATTTTTTCTAATGTTCTTTTACCCTAGGGTGGAGGGTATTAAAAGTTTGGCCCGGCCGAACTTAATGTTTTTTTACTTGTTTTTGATTTACTTCAGTTTGACATTTCCACTCGATGTTCCATGGTGAGGGAGGAGGCTGCAGTGTGGAGAATGGCTTGAAGTGTACACAAAACACAACTAAATGAAAATATTTGAATTTTGTTTCTTTTCTCTTTTTTGTTGGCTTGACGGGATATTATCTTCACAACTTTTTTGTAAATATTTTTTCTTAATTTTTATTTTTTCTCTTTTGTTGTTATTCTTTTTTCGATTTTGAAGTATATATACACATTATTTATGGTTTATATATATCGAGAAGTAATTTTTCTTATTTTTTTCGTAACTTGAGAGAAACTTAAAATCGAACACACACACACAAACCGAACGAAAGTTAACATCAAAGAAAATGTTTTTCCTTTTTTTTGTTTGAAAAATAAAAATTAAAAAATTTTCAAAAACGCACACACAAACACAATAGAAGTAGGATAATAATTTTCCTCTCTTGGATTATATATTTTTATTAAGAATTTTTATTTTTCTGAATTTGGTGAAAAATTCAGGTCCTTTTCATTGGAGAACTTGGCCATTTTTTCTTCTTTCTTTCTTTCGTTTTGGTGGAGATTAAAAGAATTTTGATTTAAGTTTATTTTTTTATAATTCCAACTTTTTTTTGTTACTTGAAATTTTGAAATAATTTTTATTTTGTTGTAGTTATAGATTTTGTTGCAGAACGCATCGGAAGAAGAAAAAAAATTGAAAAAAAGATTTTTTTTTAAACTGCTAGCTTGTTTTTTTGCTCGTTTGTTTTTTTTCCTTGTTGTTGTTGTTGTTGCTGCTGTTGTTGTTATTATTATTTTTTTTTACTTTCTTAGTATATTTAAGTATGTATATATATCTATGGTATATATATTTATATGTATGTAAAGTGTAGAAAAAAATATATATTATGTTGTTGTTTTTTTGTTTTTGGTTTTTTTTTTTTGGTTTTAATATTAAAAAACGCGCGCGCTCCCCGTTTGCTTTGAATTTTTGTAGTATTTGAACGTTTAGCGTTTGTATGCGAACTATTTTGGCCAACATCATTCAAATGCTGTGGATGCTGTGAAAAACAACTTTTCACTTTCTCTCTCACTTATGCGACTCTCTGTGGCGCTCATTTTCTATGGCTCGATTTTCCAAAGGAAAATCTCGTGTATCCCCCCAATAGAGAGAGAGTAGGAGAGCGATAGAAAGAGAGAGAGAGAGTAGTGTGAGGTTATCAAGTGGAAAAACTCTTTTCCCCAAACAGGTGCACTCACCCCAATCCCCACCCTCTCACACCTTAACACACACACACACGCACCCAAGCATACACAAACGACGTTGCCATTTTGGGCGCGAAGTGATTTTACGCCCAAAATATTTTTTATTAGCAGTACTTTTAAGATATCAGATTTACTTTCCCTGCCAAATTGAATTTTTGGAAATGCGTACTAAAATAGTACGAAAAGTACTAAGAAGTTAAAGTTGAATTCTTTATATTGGCCTAATAGAATGAGCTACAATTCTGAAATTTATTATAACAGTCATTGATGAAGTGCAGGCTAGGTGCAACAAAGGGTTTTTAGAAATTTGAATACCAAGGTTACGAAAAGTTCTAAAATGGTACTAAACTTCTAAAATGGTACCATTTGGTATTATGTGAACGAATACAGTTGAAACAATTAAAAAAAGCTGTAAGTTCGGCGGGCCGAACTTTCAATACCCTCCAACATGTGGAACGAATTTGAAAATTTAAAAAAAAAAAAAAAATCGTTAAAAATTCTAAATTGTCAAATGCGAAACTTGAAGAAAATCGGTGAATATAAAATCATCATTAAAAAAAAAAATATAGGGATGTACCATTATATGGGGGCTATACCAAACCGTGGACCTTCACAAACAACTTTCTGTCATACGAACTTCAAATACTAAATTTGAAACAATTCCGGTGAATAGTGTCGCTAAAATCATCAAAATACCGAATATTGGAACGTACCGTTGTATGGGGACTATACGAACACGTGAACCTGCACAGCCAATTTTCTATCATAGGCTGTACTATCCATTACGAACATCAAATACTAAATTTGAAACACTTCCGGTGAATAATGTCGCTAAAATCAACAAAATACTGAATATCGGAAGGTTTCTGTCTTAGGCTGTAGTATCCGTTACGAACTTCAAATACCAAATTTTCAGTGAATAATGTCGCTAAAATCATCAAAGTACCGAATATCGGGAGATACCGTTATTTGAGGGCTATACGAACACGTGGACCTGCACAGTTCACAAAAATTACAAAAATAAAAAAAATCACAAAATGTAACAAAAAACATTCTCCAAGTAGTATCCGTAGTATTTTTTGTACTCTTACCCCATGCAAATTGGTCTATAGTTGTGACCTGTAGAGAAACTGCAAAATCCATATTTTTTTGATCCGTTATCTATTTGATCTAAATATGTTGCCATCGTGTCCAAAAACAAAAGATTCTATTCTGAACCTAACCCCAACTCGATATCAAATTTCGTGATGATCTGGCCAGAATTTCGTGATTACAAATTAACATGGACCCACATAGCTAGATCGTATCAGCTCGGCGAGAAGATCTATATCGTGGGGTCTAGGACCAGTGTTTCGAAATTTAATAACCTACCCCCAGGTTACAAAACACCCTAACAAAACTTATTTCTTGTTTATTTATGTTACACTGTTCAATGTATACTAATAATTGGTCTGCTCCGGATCTGCTGGAATATAAAAGATTTTCTACGACCCCCGGGAACAAAACTAATGTACTTTCCTTTTTTATCATTTGGAAAATATTCTTTTTACTTTTTGGTCGTTTTTAAAGAAAAATGTTCGTGGTAAAATATACAAAAGGCAACCCTGAAAGTGGCAACACGCACATCTCACCTTAAAGGCGGCGGTGGTGGTGGAAGCAACAGCCTCCCAAAAGAAAATGACAAGTGTATTATGATATTTTGTTTTGTGTGGTCTGTTGTTTTTATTCACAACTCAAACCACCACCACCAATACCCCCACTTCTCCACCACGCATATTTTGTTTGTGTACCTTTATGAAATATTTTTCTAACCGCACTTTATAATGGGTGGGTGGGGATGGAAGTAAACACAAACATACACACACACATGCATATTTGAAAAGGTTGTGGATTCTCTTTTGCGTAATAGAATAAAAAGAATAGCGGGATGTCTGGCTGGCTGGCTGTCAAAATTTTATTTGACATTTGCTATGGTTGTCTGCTGTTTTATATCGGAAGTCACTGTGTTTTGGTGGGTCTTAAGGATGTAGTAGCTACCGTTGTCTTCTCACTCTCTCAGAGAATATTTGTGAGTTTTAAGAGCATTTTTTTGTAATAATTGTTAAATGTATGCTGTTTATTGGAGATTTGTTTATAATAAAACTCTTGGCTCTTTCATGCATATGGACTGACTGCTTAGGCCCACTGTAGAAACTTAGCAATTTGTTTTGAGTTATTAAGTACGGCTATTCTTTTCTGTTGGGAAGGTATCCCCCAAAAGAAAATTTATACCTATACTATGGACCAATTTTATTATCATACCGATCCGATTCAAAAACTATATTATTTCATTTTATTGGAACTTACATAACCTTTTTGTAAAGGCAGAGGTCAAGCGTTACACATAAATGTGTGTGTTAACATAGAAATGTGGAATTTACTCACCTATATTTAGGCCACTCAATTTGAAAAACCCTCTCGTAAATTCCAATAAGAAAACATCAATAAAGATTTGAAAAACGCTTTTAAAAAAATTGAAGCCACCTACAACTCGCGAACACATGAATATTTTAAGCAAAGGCCAATTCTTCTTTTCATCAAAACAAAAATTCACACACACTTTTCATACAACAACAACAACAAATCATTCAAAGAATAATAGAGATCACATTATAACGACTCTCTCGCCGTCTTTTCGACATGTCAATAAAGAACCAATGCATTTTACGAATTACACACAATTAAACACCTTAATACAATCACTAATTTCTTTTGTATTCTTTAATTCAGCATAATTTATCTTTTTTATTTAATTTATAACATTAAAATTCCGTTTATTTTAACAATTTACGATAAACAAACACACTTCACGACCAACCGCCTTTTTGTGTGATTGACAACTGAAGGAAACGACAACTTGGAGTAACGATGTTGTCAATGCATTTTTATGGTAAAACTCGCCAAAATTGCTACATTCACTGTCAAATACCAAAACCAATAGAGATCTCTTTGTAACGGCTCTCTCAGTGTCTCTCTTCAACATGCCAACAAAGAAAGCATTGCATTTAACTAAAAACAAACGAGAAAACACTTCAATACAATCACTATTTTCTTTTGCATTGTTTTATTTAGTATAATTAACCTTTTCTATTTACTTTTTAACAATAACAAGCGGTAATATAATTAATGTGCAAGAAACAAATACAACACACGACCAACCGCCTTTTCGTGTAATTGAAACTGGAGGAAGCAACAAGCAGGAATAACAATGTTGCCAATGCATTTTAATGGTAAAAGGCGCTGAAATGACTAATTGGCAGCCAAATACCAATTGAGGACACTTTGTAAAGACTCTCTCTCCGCATCCCTCTTCAAGATGCCAACGAAGAAACCAGAACGAATAATAAACAATTATTTCATTTAATATAATCACTATTTTCTTTTGTATTATATAGTTTTGTATAATTCACCTTTTTATTTAATTTATAACAAAACACTCACACAATTCACGACCAAGCTGATTTTCGTGTGACTGACAACGGGGAAAGCAACAAGCAAGAGTAACAATGTTCTCAATACTTTTTTAATGGTAATTCTAACTTTTTTGCCGCTACCAATAGTAATCGATTAAATTAAAAATTGTATATGAAATGTTAACTAAAAGCTAAGAATATTGTTTCATCAGAAAATTTGATGACATCACCATATTTAAATTACTTATGTGTCCACATTAAATTGTTATATTGTTATTTAAGTAAAATAAGGAAATGAAACCACTTAAAACTAAAATCTGTTAAATATTGAAAATAATAATAAATAAAAAAATACTGAACTAGATTCGCAATCATTTCATAATTATAATTAGATCATTGAAAAAATTAACTAGATTGAACAAGGCCGTACACTTTTTTCAATGAATCTTTAAAGCTGGTATCGCGGCAACGGGCGATGGTATGAGACACAAAAGATTTATTCCCATTTAAATGCTGGAGTGCTCTAACTATAGACACTTGTGGTTTTCCAGCCAAATATACAATAATCACACTTGCATACCATCACGAATAAATTTTCTTCTGGAAAATTATCAACAAAATGCTTTTGTACGCTTGTAAACAATATAATGAACTGTCACTGTTATAATTTTAACAGCTGTCGGACGAGTGGCTTAGAAACGACAGCAGTCTGAATTTGGTTGAAGTTTTTTACTCTCACCCTGTACTTATTATGGTGGCAACTCCAAGCCTTCGTCTTTTTGCAAACTCAACTTAGGAATCGACTAATCCTTAAAAATGCATGACAACAAATGTTATGTGCTCCAAAAAATAGAATCTCTACTTTCACCACAAGAGTTTTCTGCCGCATGCTATTTCGGTATAAAACATTATTTACAAGTCGTTCACAATTTTATTTAATTATTTTTCCATTAATTACATTACATTAAAATTATTTGATTCATAAATTAATATTTAAATTTCCAAATTCGCTAACTTCGTACCTACTTAACACTTCTGTTACACATTTTTTATTTGAATTTGACACTTAAATTAATAATGGTTCAAAAATACAAAATTTATTGTCAAAACAAAAAAAATTGTAATTGCAAAAAGAATTGCAATTAAAATGTAAGTTTTGGTTTATCTTCTGTTCCCTTATTCTGAATAAATTGTACAAACCATTGCGAACGATGTGGTAAACGAACACTCCTATTATATGGAGACCACATTGAGTGTAGAATTAAAATTCACCACATCGTTTTTTTGGTTGAAGTCTTAACTAACATACATTGTGTGCTGACGAAAATATATGGTAAAGTCGTCAACCAATCAAAACGTTGGAAAAGACAAAGACACATTTTAGTACTAAAATTCTAACAAGTAGTTTTTTAAGTACACACACCACACATACAATTGTATTCAGGCAGCAGCAGCGACAAACGGACAGATAGAATGCAATGTGGAAATATTTCCGAAACATAATTCCCTCCAATGCACAGTGGTCGCTGCCATTGGCCAAAATTCAAAAAATGAAAATCAGATATTTATTGTCAAATGTGTACAAATGAACTCTTAAGGGGTTAAGCTTTTTAGAAAACATAATAATCTTGGCTTCATTCTAACGGGACACTTCGAAAATAGCATCAAAAAAGAGAAAATGTAGTAAGTTGTTTTTTTCAGTGGAATCAGAGAAAAAGTGGAATAAAAATAGAACTGTATTACAAAATTAAATACATTTTAAAATTACAAATCTTGGCATTATTATTGAAAAGCAAGGTATTAACTTATTTTTAGTGCAGTAATTTGTGTGTTTAGTATATGTGTATAATATAGAAGATGTGAGTGTTCTGAGTTGCCTTTAAGATTAATTTTGAAAAGTAAAATTGGATTTCAGTTAAAGTTTTAATTGTTTTCCCCCCTGAATCCTCCAATGTGATTTTTTTCACGCCATTAGTAATGGTCCTAAGATTCTAAAAGTACTAATTTAACTTTCAGATTTTGTCAGATGTGTACGTTATGCCCAATATACTGAAGTGACTTCGCTGCAATTTTGTCAGTTCTATGGTGCTAGTGACATAGAATATGTTTTTGTTGTTAGGGATTGATAAGGATGTAATTGAGGGGTGTTCAATAATTTTGCAAGCATTGTCCTCTGGGTATAATATTTATGTCGAAAAATTTAAGGCCTTTGTACTGGAAACTGCTAAAGAGTTAACAAATTTATATCCATGGCACTATCTTCCAAGTTTCGACTAAATCATGCCCGAAAAAATTCTCGTGTTTCAACAAACACAGATCTTATTAACCGTCTTCTTCTGAGCTCTGACCCTTTTATAATGGGACAGCGAACGTTATCAAACAATAACCACTAAAGAAAGTCTTAAAGTCGAGCGGGGCCGACTTCATGATACCCTACACCACTTTGCATATTTAGTAGGGCGTCACATAACAAATAAAGGTTTTAATGGGGAATTTGTGAGAAATCATACCAACAATGATTATAGTAATAATTAAAAGTCCAAAGGAACTAATATATGGGAGGAATATCCTCCTCTGAACCGCTTTCTATTAAATTTGTCGAGGCATTTGCGCCTTTTCAATTCGGGTTTGTATTATCCATTTGGTGCACAATTAACTTGAAATCGGATAGATATATATGAGAGCTATATCTAAATTTGATTTGGGCTAATATTACACGTTTGGTGCACAATAAAAGGCAAATCGGACGAAGATATATATTTGAGCCATGTCCAAATATTAACAGATGTCGATAAAATTTAGAAAGGGTATTTCTGAGTTATATTTGATATATTTCCCCAAATATCGTTATCACAGAGTGCATATTACGGCTGCGGAGGACAAAAATAACAAATCGGATGAACAATATATATGGGAGCTATATATATATATATATATATATATATATATATATATATATATATATATATATATATATATATATACGGCCAGATGGGATCTGAGAAGAAGTATGCCAAATTTGATCGAAATCGGTTCAGATATATATATATATATATACAAGTTTGGTGCACAATACAAAGCAAATTGGGTGAATATATATGGGAGCTATACCTAAATTTTGACCGGTTATATCCAATTTCAATAGGTCTTTAAGTCAAACTAATTATTTGTGCAAAATTTATCTTTGATTTAATTTCACATTACATTGTTATTTTATTTTGTTTACAAAAAATAATCAAATTTGGACTTGATTTGTATAAAAAATGCTTCTTTTTTTGGAGGTACCTTACGAGGGACTCTACCTGATGGCGGTCTGATCCAAATAATTTTCAGTAAGATTATTTTTTAGCTCCTTAGAACGTAAAAGGTCAAATAACATTACAATATGGTGTAGAAATGTGACAAGAATTGGGCAAATAACTCTTATTCGGGAGGTACGTTATATGGGGACCATGCCAAAACATGCATCGACCATATCCATTTTGTCACATTTTTTATATTTATCCCATCAAGGTACCATAACCAAAGATTCATATTGATATCTGCACTGAAATTATTTTTGGCCGCTGTTCCCATACGACCTCGACCACTGTGCAATGGTGATTGAAAATTAACGTTTTTCAGTTTTTCGAAACATATTAATAAAGTTTAATGTTTTTCTTTCCATGCTCTTTATAAATACCGCTATGTAGGGAGATAAAAGTAAATTATAGATCCCCATAAGTCCCGTGCAATGATTAGAGACATATTCAGGCACTTACTTCTTGTTTTATGAATAGGTGAAATCAGAACTTTTATAAAGGAAAGAAATATTAAATGAAAAATGTTATAAAGAAATTTTATTCATTTCATGTTTTCGGAGAACAATAATCCAGTCATGTTCCAGACGATGCAACAAAAACGGTTTCTTCCTTTATGTTATCGAAAAAAATGTAGAGCTATTAGATTCCTGCAGTTTCTGGAAATGACCATGAGCGAAATTTCGATGATTCTTCTAGGTCGATGCTTTCATAAGTTAGGTTGCAGGTACATAAAAAGCTTGAAGTCATGGCTAGGCATATTAATGTCAAATTAAAATGGAAAACCACGGCAAGATTTTAATGCGGCTCTGTAATCCCTTTATGAAATGTCACAAAATATGCCTAGCCATAACTTCAAGCTTTTTATGTACCCAGTCAGCATTTTTTTAAAATTTTAATCATATTCGAGTCTTTGTTGATCCGGTTGCGCGATTAAAATGCTGGAATATGAGCGCATTTTCTGATCACAAGACTCAGTTGTCGAGAGAAAAACGTGACCTCCCGCGACTCTTCGAAATAAATCACATATGAGTCTTCCTCTAGATTAGTTAAGAGTCTTTTTCGACCATTTTTTGAGCGTTCTACGAGTCTTTTTCGAGTCGTTTTCTAATCATTTATTGCGCTAAAACGCTTAATTTGTGAATCTTTTTCGAGTCTTTTTTAAGTAATTTTTTCATTATTTATGGGTCTTAAGTGAGTAATTTATTAGTCTTTTAAGTGTCATATATCATATTCATTTAGGAGTCTTTTATATGAGTCCCCTTTGCCTTAAATTCGAATCATTTATGAGTCTTATATGAGTGTTTACGATTCTACGAATCACGTACGTGATTTCTAATTATTCGGATGTACCGTAAAAAAAAGAATTTAGTTATATATGTTCATATAAAACATTATTAAAAAAAAATAATTTAGCTTTTATAACTATAATTTGTACTGTAATATCAATAAATGCGATTGTAAAAAAATAGTAAAAAATTAAATAAGAAAATGAAAAAAAAAATTGAAAAAAGTTTCTGCACTCAAATTTACCCTGTCCCTTCCAGCTGTATTGGCAGGCTAATTTATCTGAAAAAAAACCTTTCGGTTTTTGCAATAAACTCTTTCTGGAAATAGATTATCAAAAAAATATATAAGTATTAATAGTTCATAAAGTAGTGAATTAATCAATCAAATACCCAATTTTCTATACTTACAAATTAAGTTCTGTCTCATTTTGCTTCACCAATTCACGTTTCTGGAAATTTTCTTAATTTTTCTCATATTAAGTTTTACTTTTTTTTTGCGAAATTAAATTTTCTGCCTCTTTTTGCCATCCTTTTATTTTAGCCTTTTCTATTTTTGTAATTTTACTTGCTGACATTTTCTTTATAAAAATTAATAAATAAACAAAGAGATAAACGTACACTTTTTAATATTTTTTTCACTTTTAAATATTATACACTTTTGCTGTTGACGCCTCCTTATAAATGAACAATAATTCAACTTTTTGATAGTCAGTCCAGAAAAAAAATGACACTTGCATAACAAAACAAGCAGCATTTATGCACTTATCTATACAAAATATGATAAAAAATACATAATTTTGATCACTTTTCAAACAGCTGCAAGATCTCTCTCGATGATCACAATACGATAATAAATAACGGAAAAATGGTCACATTTTGCACATCTCAGTGATTTATTTGCGATTTCCCTACATTTTGTTGTTGTATATTAAATTGATCTCTTTTCACTTATTAGAGATTCATTTTCGAGTCGCTTTTCGATCATACATGTCAGTTAATCATTTCTTGTTCACAAAAGGACTCGAAGAAGACTCACCATAGTGATTTTTTCAAAAACAATCTTCCAAATGCTAGCTGGGTACCTGCACCCAAGGTAGATCTAACATGTAACCGCATCGGTGAATTATTACAACAAAGCAACTTTTGTGGTACCCTCAAATGTCAAAATTGGCAGCTAAGGCGAAAAACATACATTCGCCATGACATTTAAATTTTGCGGCAAATTTGTTTCAACCAATCACAAACGAGGTGTTTGTTTACATTTTATGTTGTGTGTGGAAATTAAGACGAGTAATTACGACTCTCGGGGACCATTGCAACAGCCCCAAGTTGATAGTTAGCCTCCGAAATGTTTATGCAAGCCCACAACTGTAATATCTTCTACGTTTTTTTAACCATGCAAAGAGTTTTCACAGACCAGTAGCTGGATAACACCAGCTGAGTCATAGCTCTCGTGAAAAGTTGGAGCAGCAAAGTAAATTGGCTATACAACAGAGTCAGGCCGTAAAGGAGTTGCATGGACCCATACAATGCTGCAAGACTTCGTGGCAGCGGCTTGGATGCCATCAAAGATTTGCTAAATGAAGGAACCATTGATTACAGTGATTCTGGAATACAGCTCCAAGCCATGGACAATTCTCACGTTTCATTGGTTTCCCTAACATTGCGGTCGGATGGCTTCGAAAAATTCAATTTTTTTTTTTTTTTTTTAATATACTCTAAAATTGTGAAATATTAGAAAAATGGCCCGATTATCGATAACAACTATCGTTGAGTGGCGTTGCCAGTTGCGAAAATTTCATTATGTATGGCAACTTTCAACTGAAGTTGCGAATTTCAGTTGCTACAGCGGCCATATTTGAGCAACCATCTATTTGCAGTTGCAGTGAACGTTTTCAAAGAAGAAATTATTTTTATTATTTAATTATTGATTTTTTAGCGTCACTAAATCATTTTGCATATCATTTTAGATTAAATATGGTGAAAGTAACAACAAAACATCAGTTCAAACTTATAGAAAAAATGGGTGCTAATCCAAACTTAGCTCGAGGAATCCGTGTCTTTGGTGAAACCAAATCCACTGCAGATGAAGCGTGGAAGAAAATTTCCGACAACCTAAACAGTCATGGTTCACCAACAAGGACTCCAGAAGAATGGTAGAGAGTATTGATCCATTTTAAAGCTAAGCTTAAGTAGAAAATTTCGCAAAATAAAAGAAATCTTAACGCCACAGGTAGTGGTCCATCACAAGAAGTGCGTCTATCGCCGTTGGAGCAAACCGCAGCAAATCTACTGCAAATAAATTTAGTAACAGATCCTGCAGGTGCCATTTACGGAATAATGGAGACATGAAATAATGGAAGATGGGATAGAAATAGTGTCAAATGTTGAGGTGGAGCAAGAAGAAGCTGCTACACAAATGGAGAGAGTTCGTCCAACTCCGCGACGAACTGTAAGAAGGGAGGACAGCAAAATAAGTTCCTTAGGGAGCAAACATCCACACAAAATGAACTTTTGTTGACCATAGCAAAACTTGAAAAGGAAGTGAAAGAACAAAATGAAATTTTAAAGGCAAACAATAATTTATTGAAGGAAACAAATGAATTACATATTCCAACGGATTTGAATTATCTCTCAAGCTTCGTCGAATATATGCAACGTCCTGAACATTTTCTTCTTCACCAAAAAGTAATTCCATTGAACTTATCAATTTAAAATTCTTTTATTGTTTAAATTGTGTTTTGTTATTTCGAATTTATTGACATTTTTGAAGTTTAGAGTTCACAAGATGGAAAATACACTGATCGATAACACGTTTATCGACAACTCAATTGGGTTGCCTTCTATAATACAACATTTTATTTCAGTCACGCTGACAACTGATAACGCATCCCAAGTTTGGTGGCAATGCATAATCGAGCCAAAAAAAATTTTAATGAAGAAGACATAAAAAAAATTTGTTTTTGTGTTGCATTCATTTAGGGCGAATTCAGCATTACAACAATTTGTTTTAGCATGCCGTCAGCTGGGGTGATGCGACTGCCTAGTAGATCTACCTTGCCCCAGTGGTTTAATCTTCAATAATACAAATTCTTAAATTGCACACGATCCCTCATCTTATATTTTAAGTCCTTTGTCAAGTTGCTAACCATATATTTCAAAAAAAATTTGGAATGGTGACCGGTTAGATACTAGGTTGGTCTCAATGAATATAATTTTTTATACATTTTTGATAAGCCATAAATTCTACTGTTTTCTTATAGTTTTGTAGAGTTATTTAAAAACTCTTCCCCTAACACATTGTTCTTTTTTTGCAGTGTAGAAGCAAGATCCTTATTTATCTCTAGATATATAGTATTTCCGGCTATACTCAACATCCTGTCCATTGCAACCTTTTCTACTCAATATAGTTATTCTCAGAACCTTATTGTTTTGCACTTTGTACCAAATATAAACATATTTATTTGGATGTTGTTTATTTTAATGTTATTTATGTGTCTGTATCACAACTACACAGCATCTAGCCAATAGATTTGTAGCGCCATGTTCACGTGAATCTATAGTCTACATTATTTTTTCCACAAGCAATTGTACACGTGATAGACAGTATTTCAGTTATTCGTTTTCTAAATATAGTATCAATGAATTTGTTTATACAAGCTCATGAAGGAAATGAAAGTTCGTGGTGTTGTTTATGAAATTGTGGTACTTATTTTTTGGGCATAGCAACGACGAAAGAATCGGATGGTATTTAAACCAAAAATTTCAAATTGGCGATACTCTGAAACCTTGAGAAAAATCTACAAAACATGTGTATGTATTATGGAAAACGTTTGCCAGAGTTGTATTATAGATTAATTAAGAATGCCATGACTGGCCATCGAAGGCGTGGCTTCGTTAGGGATTATTGGCAAAATTTGGAAACGGATTTTTTTTGGTGATTATTAAAAAATTAAAATGTTTGGCAAATTATATATTGAACAACATTTAGTTTTTATATATGTATGATGTAAAAGCTAGTGGAATATTGTTTGAGAATTAAACGGCATTTATTAACGATAAGCATTAAATGGGTATCGAATGCATGTTTTTAGTCACTGAAGGTAGTTTAACTTCAAAAGAAGTAATATTTCCTTATAAATAGCGGCATGAAAAATTTTAACGTATTAATCAATGGAATACTAAAATTTTTAGAGCTTTTCTACCCTCCACCATCCTATGGAGGGTATATTACTTTTGTGATTCCGTTTGTGAACCCTCGAAATACTCATGTCAAACCCAAAAAATTATATATATTCTTGATCAGCGTCAAATTCTAAGACGATTTAGCCATGTCCGTCTGCCTGTCTGTCCGATAGAAAGTTAAAATTTTGCAGACATGTAAATTTTGGCCAGTAGGCAGGTTAAGTTCGTAAATGTGCCATGTAGGTCCACGTTATCATATAGCCCCCATATAACGGTACCTCGCGATATTCGGTATTTGGATGATTTTAGCGACATTATTCACCGAAATGTTTTAAATTTGGTATTTAAAGTTCGAAATGGATACTACAGCCTGAGATAGAAAGTTGTCTGTGCAGGTCCACGTCTTCGTATGGCCCCCATATAACGGTACCTCGCGATATTCGATATTTGGATGATTTTAGCGACATTATTCACCGAATTGTTTTAAATTTGGTATTTAAAGTTCGTAATGTATACTACATTCTAAGACAGAAAATTGTCTGTGCCAGTCCACGTCTTCGTATAGCCCCCATAAACCGGTACCTCCCGATATTCGGTATTTTGATGATTTTAGCGACATTATTCACAGGAATTGTTTCAAAGTTGGTATTTAAAGTTCGAAATGGATACTACAGCCTGAGATAGAAAGTTGTCTGTGCAGGTCCACGTCTTCGTATGGCCCCCATATAAAGGTACCTCCCGATATTCGGTATTTTGATGATTTTAGCGACATTTTTTACCGGAATTGTATTGGTATTTGAAGTTCGCAATGAATACTAAATCCTAAGACAGAAAATTGTTTGTGCAGGTTCACTCTTTCGTATAGCCGCCATATAACTGTACCTCCCGATAATCGGTATTTTGCAGTGTGACCAGATCTAAAATAGTGTTGCAGCTAAAACAATATGTAAATAAATATGTTTTTTAAGCCCTGCAACACTATGTGTTGGGCGTACTATAAGTTTGATTGGGCCAAAAATTTTGTAACACTTTTATACACAATTATACACCAATCGACGCATGGGGCTAGAGCTTAGGACTGGACAGAAGCTTTTAAATTTGCATGGTCATCGGATAATATTGAGCGGGTGAAATAGACCATAAGTTTTGTATTAAAAAAAAAACAATTTTCCTATTAAACCGCGAATATCCTTAATCCCGGAGAGCTATCAAAAATTATGTTTCAACGGGTTCCATCTTGCCACAGCCTCGGTCTGGTCCATCTATATTAACAAGACGAGAAAAACAAAAACGTATCATTCAGTTTATGTTAACTGCTCACCAACTGAAAATTAAGGTTTTCAAAAGTTATTTCTAATGACACTGTCCTCAAAATTCTGAAAAAAAAACTGATTACAGTAGCCAAGTAGCCCATAAGAAGTCTTATAAATCAGGTCAATAAGGAGAAGCAAATGGATTTTGCAAATGAATATGTACCCAAGCCTACCGTGTCCTAGAACAAGGCCATTTTCTCTGATGAAAGCAAATTTAGCATTTTCTGAATTAAGGAAAAAAAGTCAGTTTGGAGGAAGGAAGGTGCGGCATTCGAAAAACAGAAAAAATGTCGGAAATAGCATCAAATTTTCGAATAAGTTTAGATTTGTTCGAATTGGTCACCTTTGGCACGAATTATGGCCTTCAAACGGTCAATGAAACCGTCACACTCTGCCCGAATGTTGCTCTGCGGTACTTTGGCCCATTCCCGGCGAAGCGCTTGCTTGAGGTGATCGACACTTATTACTTTTTAGTTCCAACCTTGCTTTTCAAAATACCCCAGACACAATAGTTCAACGGAGATTTTGGTGGTCATTGTGCGCTGGAAATGAAGCGAGGAACCTCATTTTGTAACTATTCTTGGGTGGCGCGTGCTGAGTGCGATGGTGCCGAGTCCTGTTGGAATGTCCAAGGTATGCGGACAAAATGTTTGCGTGCCCAAGGCTTTAATACACACTCCAGAATATTTTCGCAATAATATTCGGCATTTATTCATGCCACGGTCGATTAATACGAGCGGAGAGCGACCATAGACAGTTTTGGCGGCCCACACCATCACCATGGCCGGCGTTTGAGTTCTGGTGGCCAACCGAAGGTGCTCATTTTCAGCTGACCTCTTTGGCAAGTAAGCACGATCATTTTGTTTGTTTACAAACTGCTGGACAACGAATGTTTTCTCATCGGAGAAAACCAAATTCGGCAGTTCACCACTTTCGGCCAAGCGGAACAACTCTTTAGCTCTTTTGAGTCTATTTTCTTTCTGTTGCGGTGTAAGTTCTTGTACTTTTTGGAATTTCAATGGGTTTTCCCCGAGTGCATTTTTCAATATCTGCCGAATGGAATATTGCGATATGTTCAGCTCACGAGACATTTTTCAGCCACTGCGACGAGGGTTTCAATCAAGCTGCTTATTTACTATTCGAAACATTTCTGCTGATGTTGCTTTTTTCTTACGTCCACTTCCTTGACGTCGGGCTACGCTTCCAGTATCACGGTAACGAGCGATTGTACGAAACACAAAAGATTTATTCCCATTTAAATGCTGGAGTGCTCTAACGATAGCCTCTTGTGTTTTCCAGCCAAATATAAAGAAATCACTCTATCACGCTTGAATTCCATCACGAATAACTTTTTTCTGGAAAAATCTCACCAAAATGCTTTTGTACGCTTGTAAACAATATAATGATCTGTCACTGGAATAATTTTAACAGCTATCGGACGAGTGGCATAGAAATGAGAGCAGTTTTAAGTTGGTTGCAGAATCGTTTGACGTTGTATCTTTATTTCCAAGGATTCCTGCGAATTTGGCAATTAACAAAATAAAACAAAAGTGAAACATCATTCAGGAATACACGAATATGCCAATGAATGTATTCATAGAAATTTTAACGATACGCATAAAGGACTAAGGACTATACGATATGTATGACAACAACATAAAATTCACAATGGAATGTGAATCGGACCTCCAATTACCATACCTTGACGCTGTTGTACTAAGACAAGGCAACTCTGTATTTCTAGACTGGTATCAAAACCAACGTCTTCAGGAAGATTAATAAATTTCCATTCCAAACATCCACGTAGAATCAAGGTAAATACAGCCACTAACTTTATTCAGAGAGTTCTAAACATCAGCGACGTCAAATTTCATTCCGATAATATTAACAAAATCAATAATATCTTAAAGATGAACGATTTCCCTGATAATACGAATAACGAACTCATAAGACACGTGAGATACAAAAGACTGGACAATATTGAACAAAAACCAGGAAAAATTTACAAACATTCCACTTATATACCTGGCTTTTCAGAACGTTTCTGTTATTCAAATTTGTACAATAAAGAAAAATACCAGTTAGCATTGAGAAGCACCAACACTGATAACAATTTTTTCAGCAGAACAATATCGAAAACTTCTCAAGATGACAAATCCAATGTTGTATACAAAATAAAATGCAATGGCGACGGGTCGAACGTATGCAATAAAGTATATGTTGGGACAACAAAAACAAAATTAAAAACACAGTTAAGTAGTCATAAATCTGACCAAAAAGCTGAAGACAAACTTCTTGAACAGAAAACAGCACTTGCCGCACACTGTGCAACAACCGGACATACTCCTAATTTAAAAAATGTTGACATATTAACACAAGAGAACAATTACAAGCGAAGATACATGTTGGAAATGCTTCACATAATTAATGTCCCCGTTGAAAATATAATGAATAACAAATCAGACACAGAACATTGTGCGAATTTATAGAAACGCAATAGAAAGACACCGAAAACTTTAGTCTGAAAATCTCTGTAAAGTGATGTGGAGGTGAAATTGTTTTTGAGAATATAAACAAATGTAATTATTATAATTGTTAATTATGTTTAAAATTTTAAATATATTAAAATGCGTGTTTTTTTTTTTTTAAGTTCAATCCCTGATGATGATCGTCGATGCCAATCGAAATATTGGAAATAAAATGATGAAACAAAATTAATTGTTTTTTATTCTACTGACCTCAAGCCAAATTAAATAAGAAAGAAAAATTTCCTAAAATATTTAATTCTAATGTTCCCTAAAAATCATATAAAATTTCAACTTTTTTTACTTGATCTGAAATTTTGACCCTGCTTAAATAGGTTCCAATTACATCTACGACAGTGTTTCCAATTGTAATTTTTGGATTTTCCAAAGAATGATAATTTTCCCAGCTGTAGGAATGATGAAACAATTCCATATTTAAGCTAAGTCAGCATTTATTTCAGCTTAAAGTAATAACAAATAAATAATTATATATATTAGGTAAGAGTTCATTTAATATTGCATTTGTTAAAAACCACACCTCCCCTACCCTACCTACATATAAAATAATATTTCTAAAATAAGTTCATACACACATATATTTATTTCGAATATAATCTCTTATTTGTTTGAAATATGTCCCTATTCTACTATTTTATAAGCAAAATAATTTTGTTTATTTTGTTTTCGAAATGACAACGACCAAATACCGGACAGACATCGGCTTCTCGTTTCCATCACGTGAACACAACAGACTGGCCCCTTGGCGGCACACCAACAACTAGCCTGATAACACTAGACGAGAGTACAGTTCTCGAGAGATGCACACGTGCTCTCAAGATTATTAACAGAACGAAAACGACAACATGTCATGGAATATAAACATAAACTGAAAATTTTTTGCTATTTCATGGAAAGTCTCGAGACTTGAAACAAAACTGTACCCATAATCCACTCAACAACAGATGTCTTATCAGTGTCTCAAAAGAGGGCGGGAAAGATTTGTGAAGAAACAACAATTATTTTTCCATTTGCACAAAATATGAAATGAAGAGTAGAATTCCATAAATATTGGTGTATTATATATTTTTTTTTTTTTAATTTCTGTATGAAAATCGTCCTTTGATTATTTACGGAACATGCAGCAGTGAATATGAATGAAAAATATGAACCTAGTAGAATATTTTTATTTTTTTTTACGAATATCTTTGCAGTATCATTGCTCTGCTATGATGCGGAGAAACACCTTTTAATACTCGAATAATACTTTGTCTAATGATTTCGCCAAATTTATAATAAGTTATTATACAAATTATTAAAAAACCGACGCCATCCTAAAAGTATCCACTTAAATACATTTAAAAAAGGAGGCACATGGTAAAATCGAATCCATTGTAAAAACACAAATCAGAGATGGAAATCTATATTTATGCAGGGAAATTTGACAAGGTAAATTACAGAAAATGCGGAGATGGGTATGCTTATTTGAAATGATTTTACCTTCTTATTTTGTCATGGAATGACAAAATGTCCAGTCAGCAAAATTTGAATTAACCTGGCAACTACAATAGATGTCACTAATACTTGTCGGTTCTTTTTTGTCAATTACAAAAGTTGTCAACAAAGTTTAGGAAAAGAGATGCATTTCATAAATAATCAACTAAAAAAACTGTTAGTTTGGACGGGCCGAGCTTTGAATACCCTCCACAATTTGCAACGAATTTTGCAATATTCAAAAAAGAGAATCCGTTAAAAATTCTGTTAAAATCTTAAAAATACCGAATGTAGGTGTATTCTGTTCTATACAATGACGTGGACCTGCATGGGCAACTTTTGTCATAAGTCATGCAGCTAAAATAATCAGAATACCGAATATAGGAAGGTACCGTTATATGGGGGATGTACGAAGACTAGGACCTGCACAGACAATTTTCTGTCATAGGCTGTAGTATCCATTACGAACTTCAAGTACGAAATTTGAAACAATTTCGGTGAATAATGTCGCTTAAATCACCAATGCCGAAAATAGGGAGGTACCATTATATGGGGACTATACCAAAACATGGATCTACATGACCCATTTTCAATAGTAAAAGTCCTGCAGACATAATATACATTTGAGTAAAATTTTATCAACCTTCTTCATTTCGTTCGGAAGCTAGAGTGATTTCGAAAGAAGGTTAGGTTATACTGGTTAGATAAAACAAGTAAAAAAGCAGTAAGTTCGGCCGGGCCGAACTTTGAATACCCTCCACCATTTGGAACGAATTAGAAAATATTCAAAAAAATAAAATCCATTGAAAATTCTGTTAAAACCTTTAAAATACCTAATATCGGAAGGTGCCGATATATGGGGGGATATACGCTATTGTGGACCTAATTAGACAAATCTATGTCTGGGGGTAAAGTACCCACAAGGAACTCCTTGTGTGGATTTTCAGAAAATTCCGTTGAAAAATGTGGCTAAAGTTATCAAAATTCCGAATACCGGGGGGTAACGTTATATGGAGGCTATACGATATTGTGGACCTATATAGATAATTCTCTGCCGAGGTATAAAGTACCCACAAGGAATTACTTGTTTGGATTTTCAGACAATTCCATTGAAAAATGTGGCTAACATCATCAAAATACCGAATATCGGGGGGTACAGTTATATGGGGGATATACGATATCGTGGACCTATATAGACAATTCTTTTTGAGGGGGTAAAATGCCCACAAGGGACTCCTTTTGTGGAATTTCAGGCAATTCATTTGAAAAATGTGGCTAAAATTATCAAAACACCGAATATCGGGGGGTACCGTTATATGAGGCTATTCGATTTCATGGACCTATACAGATAATTCTCTTCCAAGGGATAAAGTACTCACAAGGAACTCCTTGTGTGGATTTTCAGATCATTCCATTAGAAAATGTAGCTAAAATCATGAAAATATCGAATATCGCGGGGTACCGTTATATGGGGGCTATACGATATGTGCAAAATTTTAGCTTCCTATCCTAATTCGTTTTGACTGCAGCGTGATTACAACAGACGGACGGACAGGGCAAAATCGTCTTAGAATTTTACGCTGATCAAGCATATATATACTTTGTTGGGTCTAAAATTAATATTTCGATGAGTTACAAACGGAATGGCGAACTAAATATACCCTCCATACTATGTATGATGGATGGTATAAAAAGAGATCACATTTCAATTTTTCCAGACATTAATAATTCGAATGCATTCCTTTACATTTTTTACCATTTGCAGCCTATTTGGCATACTTTTAACAAGTTTTTTCGTAGAAGATAGGTTCAATTTTTTGTCATTCTTCCAACAAAGCTGTCTCTGTAAGATATGGTATGCTGGCGGATTTTTCCATCGAGGTAGCTCCATAAAGAGAGGTAGAGATCGGACCTTTCCTTCTGGTACCTCCCCGACAAGGAGTCCAAGTTTTTAATAACCAAAACTATTATAAAATCCGAAATAAGCATCCGATTCTCTTTATATTTCACACATCACAATTTTTTTATTAACCTAAGGTCTAGTGGGAAGATGGAATATATCGGTCCACTACTTCTGGTACTTCCCCTACAAAGGATCAAAAATTTAAGTATCCGTGAAGCTCATAAAACGCAAATTAACATCCGATACCATTCAGACTTGGTACATTTTAATATTTTCATCAACACAAGATCTGTTTGGTAGAGATCGAACCATTTCTTCTGGTACATCCCCCACATAAGGTTCAAGATTTCGAAAAACTAACCGCTAAAAGAAAGCGAAATAAGCATCAGATTCTCTTCAAATTTCACACACACAAACTTTTTTTCTAATACAAGATTTCTTGTGAAGTAGTCGAATTTTTAAACTTGCAACTAAATGGGAAGGACTATATCGCCCTAAACACTGGCGCCCAATGTTCACGGTTTATGAAAATGTTTTATTTTTTACGTGCAATTGACAATATAAGTGAATTGTTTTATTTATGCTGGATTTGATTTAATACAGCCAGAGTACTTATATGAAGACTACTTTATTGGAAGACTATTCCAAACATATTTCATGTTACAAATACTGAGTCACTTTAAAATTTAAAACCCTACACTGACCTGATGTAATCTACCCACTGACCAATAGAATATTGTCTAGTCCATCTCATAAACCGTCGGCAATAAACAATCGCATCTTCTCTCAAAAACCCCCTTCGGCCAAAAGAAAACCTATTAAAAACGTGTCTTAATCTTAACGAAATGGAAAATAGAAACATTTCTAATATTTAAAAAAAACAACTTATTTCAATTCTTATCTCTGAAAATACCCAAATGCACACACAGACATACTATTTACAAATACCCAAGACGAGAAGGTATCGGTCGGGCCGGCAGCATCAATGAATTTTGATTTTTGTTTTGAAAATTTCTTTTGGTTTTTGAAAAACAAATTGACTATAAATAGCTGTCACTGGGAATCACCAGGCGTCAGAGTTAAAGTAGCGTTTAAACTGCAAACATAAGCCGCAACGGTTTAAAAAAACACACAGTAAAAATGTTGAAAGCATTTAGTCAAGTGCTGACAATCCTGTTAGTATTAGGGATCAGCTGGCAAATGGGACACTGTGGAGGTGAGTAATTGAGTAGGATTAAGAAATCCAAGATTTGGTTTCATAGTGTTTAAAGTGTGGCCTAGATGCTTGTGTGAAATTTGTGAAAAAATCTGAGGTTGTTTGTGTAGAAGGGCAGGAAAGACTAAGGTGTTTGTAATATTACCGCTTTTCTACCAATAACCTTTGATTTTGTTCAAAAAATATTCGCCGTCTATATACCAATGACAAAGGTTAGCAAGTTTGACGTACAAGTTTAAACAGAATGAACGCATTGCGTCACGTGTCGTGTATAGTGTTTAAAGGTGGAAATACATAAGCTGCTTGGCACTATGCCATGTCATATTAATGTCAAATTAAAAGGATTCGATTGCGGCTTTGATTTTTTTTTATTATGTGTCACTAAATATGCAATGCCATGCTGCTGTATTAAGGTGAGAATACATAAAACGCTGGTTTAAGTCATCGGCTGGCTTCTTCGTAGGGGAACAAAGAAGCTTTAGGTTGACTTAAGCTGGAAATACATAAAGCGCTTATCTGGCTGGCTTAAGTCATCGGCTGGCTTCTTCGGAAATGAACAAAGGAGCCTAGGGCCAAAATCGAACTAAGTCAACCTAAACCTCCTTTGTTCATTTACGAAGAAGCCAGCCGATGTCTTAAGCCAGCCAAATATGCGCTTTATGTATTTCCAGCCTTAGTTCGATGTTGGCCCTATGCTCCTTTAATCTTTTCCAAAGAAGCGAGCCGATGACTTAAGCCAGTCAAAAAGGCGTCAGCTACCCTATACCACATTATATATTCTCACCTTTATAACCTTCAGTAAAACTACTCAAAAATTAGAGATGCCAATGCTTAAACTGCATTTTTTTTTTTGTTCTGGGGCTGGATTTTTGTCCCGGGAAAATGATTTGCCAATTCTCACTAAAAGAACTGTCAATTATCCTCTCTCGAATCGCTCTCTCAATTGCATCGAATCGATGCTCAATTTGCACCAATTGTTTTTTTTTTTTTTTTTTTTGGGTAACCAGACAGACCCATCTTTACTAGTTTTCTATTCGCTAGACGGGGCAAAGTAAGTCCTGATTTATGCTTGGCAAGTGTCGTACAGCAATTTTGATCGTTATCTTTTGAACTTGCCTATTTCATTTATACAAGGAATTTATTTTCCGCAATTTCCTATCCCTTGCCTTTCTCTCATTTTTATTTATATTTTTGTATAAATATAAAAACACAAAAAGAACTGCCCATGGTAGAATTACAAGGTAGCCCTATCAGGCCAGCTGTAGGCAACTTGATATGTCAAACAAATTGTTGTAATTCGAATTCGCCTTACATATACACAAAGAGAAAAAATAACGCAAATAATTATTAACATTGAAAATTTTGGAATAGTAAATTTAGAGGTATTGTATGGTTAGTAAAAGAACGTATATTGGAGGACAAGCTAAGTCCAATACATTCCTTAAGTTAACATTTGTATAAATGAATTCATGAATGTCGTCACGAGTCACACATATAAAAATCAACAAGCAATTCCCTTTATCCATATCTAGAGGCAGTTAGTACAAATATAGATCTTGTCTATTTCCTAATATTCAGCATTATAAGATTTCTTCTCTATCCTTAAAAATTGAAATTGCAAACCAATTTAAAAAAGAAAGAACCCTTATAATATTCCGAATGTACATTTATTGATATTGTTGAGGGCTAAAGTAAATCATAACAGCTTCACGATTATACACTGGAGATGTTATTCAAAAAACACGAATTGATCCGCAAATATGTTTTAAAAATCTGTTATTTAAGAAACGCAGTTATCCTAAAAAACCGCAATTTGAGACCCTAGGATATTCTTTAAACTTCTCGAATTGAGATCCGGAGTTTTTCTTCAAAATCCATATCACAACGAAACAAAATTTTCTTGCAAAATTTAATTTTTTTTTTAAAAATTTCAATGAACCAAAACAAAATTATTCAATGTCTCAAAATAAAATGTTCTGATTGGTGCAAAACAATTTCCCCCGAATTATATTTGTCAATTGAATTCGCCTTGCTTACAATTTTGACATATCAAGTTTCCAGAAAAGTTGCTTTGTTGTAATTTTCGCCTATGTTGCTACCTTGTATTTCTACCATGGAACTGCCAATACGGGCATTTTTTTTTTCTAATTCCATTCCCCTCTTTCCAACAAACAAAGAATTGCCGCCAAAAATCTTGACTAACATAAATTTGGACTGATACTCTCAGAGCGAATTTCACACTTCTCTCATTTACTAGTGTTGCCATTTAAAAAGGTGTCACATGCATGTTACTACATGGCCACACATCAAAATGGTTATTTTGTTAAAGGTAGCAGGCCACAACACAAATTTATGTGGAAAATGAATTAATCCCATTTTATTTATTTTCATATTTTGATTAATTTTCTTTTGCCCCTTCTCTTACAGTCATTTCCTCGTTGGATGATAACACTGAACACGATCATCGCATGCATCCCACCTTTAATTTCAAGCCCGTCGATCGTCTCTACAAAAGAGCCATGCCTATGTTGAAATTTGACTCATCCAAGCCAGAGGAGAAATATCTGGAATTTTGGAATGATGTTGGTCAAGATATACTCAGTCAACAATTGGCCAGTAAATCTCTGCTCAATACAAATATGGCCAAAAATGTGATTATGTTTTTGGGTGATGGCATGTCCATACCGACCATAACGGCCGGACGTGTATATCTAGGTGGAGAAGAGAAGCAATTTACTTTTGAAAAGTTTCCCTATATTGGGTTAAGTAAGGTAAGTTACAACAACAAAAATCAAATTTATAAAACAAATCTAACGAAAAAATGTCCTCCCCCAGACCTATTGTGCCAACTCCCAGGTGGCTGATTCAGCCTGTACAGCCACCGCCTATTTGGGTGGTGTCAAAGCCAACTATGCCACAGTGGGTGTTACCGCTGCCATTGAGCTGAATGATTGTCGGGCCCAAAATATCACGGAACATCATGTCCATTCCATTGCCGCCTGGGCCCAAGCCCAGGGTATGGCCACCGGTCTCATTACTACCACGACAGTAACTCACGCTTCTCCCGCCGGAGTTTATGCCCATGCCGCCAATCGTAATTGGGAAAATGATGCTGAAATTCTCAAAACCAACAATGATCCTACCGAGTGTCAGGATATTGCCACCCAATTGATTTACAATGAAGTTGGCCGCAAACTCAATGTCATACTCGGTGGTGGTCGTGAAAATTTCCTACCCACCTCACAGCAGGGTAAACGTTTAGATGGCCGTAATTTAATCAAGGAATGGCAAGACAGCCATGGTCCCAAAGCAGCCTACGTGGAGACCAAGGAACAACTGCGAAATCTACCCAAAGACACAGAACGAGTTATGGGTCTGTTTGCCAATAACCACATCCCTTATCATCTGGATGCCGATCGTTCCGTTATACCCAGTCTCAAAGAAATGGTTGAACAGGCTTTGGAGATCTTGGAAAAACAAAGCAATGGCAAGGGTTATTTCCTTTTTGTGGAAGGTGGACGCATTGATCATGCCCATCACGATACCTTGGCTCTGAAGGCTCTCGATGAGACGGCTGAATTTGACAAGGCCATTAAATTTGCCCGCCAACAAACCTCTCAAGATGACACACTCATTGTTGTGACATCCGACCACTCCCACACCATGTCCGTGGCCGGTTATTCAAGTCGTAAAAATGATATTTTTGGTATCAACAATGGCCAGTTGGCTTTGGATCAGCTACCCTATGCCACATTGTCCTATGCCAATGGTCCGGGCTATGAAAATAATGTTTTCAAAGCCGGTGCTGGTTTGAAGAGGAAAAATCTCAAGGAGATCAATATGAAGCACAAAGACTATAAATTCCCCACAACAGTCCCCTTGGAATCGGAGACGCATGGTGGTGATGATGTTGCTGTGTTTGCAAGTGGTCCCTTTGCCCATCTTTTTACGGGAGCATATGAACAGAACTTCATACCGCATGCCATGGCGTACGCCTCGTGTTTGGGTTCCAAGCGAACCGCCTGCCATGATGGACTTCATAGACAGAGGCAATAATTTAGTTTAGCTAAGAAAGGGAGGGTAAATTTAAGTTGCGTATTAAAAAGCATATAAGGCTATCGTTTTAGTTGTTAAGATTATTTTTAAGCATTACCAATTAAGTTGCTAATTTATTTAAAAAAAAAAAGAAAAAACAATTAAAATGCAAAAACATTTATGTTTTTGCCTAAATCTAAAATATTTATTTTATTTGGGTTTGATATTTCAGCATTGCAACATTAGCCTTCATTAGCTTAGAATACCTCGGGAGAGAC
This sequence comes from Musca domestica, assembly GCF_030504385.1. NCBI lineage: Eukaryota > Metazoa > Arthropoda > Insecta > Diptera > Muscidae > Musca > Musca domestica. The sequence goes on along the minus strand of NW_026712114.1, from coordinate 11,485,807 downwards.
ATTTAGGGTGAAAATACATAAAGCGCATATTTGGCTGGCTTAAGTCATCGGCTGGCTTCTTCGTAGATGAACAAAGTATTAGGTATTAGGTTGACTTAGTTCGATTTTGGTCCTAGGCTCCTTTGCTCATTTCCGAAGAAGCCAGTCAGATGTATTCCCACCTTTATTTCTATCAACTACTGGAGCAAGGAAGAGACGATTGTTATTGTTTGAATGAGTTTATCCCGCATTAACTTAAGAATATATAGCAATAACGGTCTCCAACCAGCATACAGGTTTCTGGATCATTCTGCGAACAACTGGAATGGTTTTAAACTCTAGAGGCTTATATTACGTTCATACACCAGTGGCTTTGGGCAACTCACTTGACTTTAATCAAGGACCATTCGAGCAGCTTCCTCAACACTTTGTGGCAGAAATATGGCGCCCAGGTTTATTCGATGGTCCGTTGAGAACAAGACAATTCAGGTTATTGGAACAATTTACCGTGAGACTAGCAGATATATTTTAGCCACACAACGGGTCCAAAGGGAACACGATTCCCATAATGGCTTCAAAGAGTCAAGTTCGAAATACATTGAAACCACAAGTGGCTATCGTTAGAGCACTTCGGCATTTAAATGAGAATAAATATTTTGTTTCTCGTACCATCGCTCGTTACTGTGATACTGGCAGCGTAGCTCGGCGTCAAGGAAGTGGACGGAAGAAAACAGCAACATCAGCAGAAATGTTTCGAAAAGTAATGAAGCGACTTGATGGAAACCCGCGTCGCAATATTCCATTCGGCAAATATTGAAAAATGTGCTCGGGGTAAAGCCATCGGAATTCCGAAAAGTGCAGGAACTTACACCGCAAGAGAAAGAAAAAAGACTCAAAAGAGCTAAAGAGTTGCTTCGCTTGGCTGAAAGTAGTGAACTGCCGAATTTGGTTTTCTCCGAAACAGCAACATCAGCAGAAATGTTTCGAAAAATAAAGAAGCGACTTGATCGAAAGTGGTCGAAAATTGGCTCGCTCGTAAGAAGAAGAAATCGCAATATTTCATTCGGCAAATATTGAAAAATGAGCTCGGGATAAAGCCATTGAAATTCCAAAAAGTGCAAGAACTTATACCGCAAAAGAAAGAAAATAGACTCAAAAGAGCTAAAGAGTTGCTTCGCTTGGCCGAAAGTGGCAAACTGACGAATTTGGTTTTCTCCGATGAGAAAACATTCGTTGTCCAACAGTTTGTAAACAAACAAAATGATCATGTTTACTTGCCAAAAGGTCAGCTGAAAATGTGCACCATCGGTTGGCCAGCAGAACTCAAGCGCCGGCAATGGTGATGGTGTGGGCCGCCATAGCAGCCGATGGTCGCTCTCCGCTCGTTTTAAAGCCTTGGGCAGAATAAATGCCGAATATTATCGCGAAAATATTCTGAAGGGTATTTTAAAGCCTTGGGCAAGCAAACATTTTGGCCGCAGACCTTGGACATTCCAACAGGACTCAGCACCATCGCACTCAGAACGGTAATAAAACTCAAGAATGGTAACAAAATGAGGTTCCTCGCTTCATTTCCAGCGCACACCAAAATCTCCGGATACCAATCCGTTGAACTATTGTGTCTGGAGTATTTTGGAAAGTAAGGTTGGCACCATGGCAGAAGAATACAGGTAGATGCATCAACGCTTGGAGGCATTGATATGTCAAAAAAATGTAAAGGGCTAAGTACATAACACGGTAGAAGAATATAGGTAGACGCATCGACACAGCTGCTAGGACAGTGAACTGTCAAACCAAATTTGGAATTGAAAATGTTGAATGAAAAATTATTTAAATTTGTAGAAATTGTTGAAAAACGAGTATAATAATATCCTCCGAATGACGTCGTATAAGAAAACATATAAAAATCTACTTATATTTGAAAAGAAATTTAAAAAATGTTGACAGATCAATGCTCCCAAGCGTTGATGCATCTACCTGTATTTTTCTACCATGGTACATAAGAAGCTTGAAGTAATGGCTAGGCATATTAATGTCAAGTTATAATGGAAAACGACGGCTGGATTTTAGTGCGGCTCTGTAATCCCTTTGTGAAAGCTTCAAACTTCTTATTTACTTTGCCCTTTAATGTTTTTTTTTTTTTTCAAATATAAATAATTTTTTATATGTTTTCTTATACTACGTCAGTCGGAGGCTTTTATAATTCGCGTTTTCAACATTTTTTACAAATTTAAATAATTTTTCATTCAACATTTTCAATTCCAAAATTGGTTTGACAGTTCATTGTCCCAGCATCTGTGTCGACGCTTCTACCTATATTCTTCTACCATGGTTGGCACTAAAAAATACCAAAGTGTCGATCACCTCAAGCAAGCGCTTCGCCGGGAACACCGCAGAGCAACATTCAGGCACCGTGTGACGGTTTCATTGGCCGTTTGAAGGCCAAAGGTGACCAATTCGAACAAATCTAAACTTATTCTAAAATTTGATGCAATTTCCGAAAATTTTTTCTTTCATTCAATAAAATTAAAAAAATGTAAAAATTATAGCGTTTGACTTTTTTGCAGATTTTTTATCTCACACTGTACATGAGGTTAAATTTATTTAATTGTGCCATGGTTAAATGATTATTATTGGAAAAACTGATTTTCAATCAAATATTGATAAATGTTTCAATCAAAAATGTAATAATCTCAATTGTCAAAATACTTATTATCATGGTACAATGAAGAGAAGGTAGGTCAACTTTGAAAAAATTGCAAGTATAGAGGTCTACCTGTTTGGCTTGTAATGTCAGAATTAGTATCGAAACAATAAAAAATCAAACAACTTGTTGCATTTATTTTGAATAAATAATTGAAAACCGCGATAACTGAATGAAAGGTCAACACTTCTTTTCAAAATCATGTACTATATATCTCTAAAGGATTATTTCGCTACAAAAACTCTAGATTTTGTCGATGCATACGTTGAAATAAACATTTTGAAAACACCCGATTTTCAATGTTTTCTGAACAATTTTTTTGTTATTGAAAAGAAAACACATATATAAACAAATATAGATGACATATTAAGCCAGAAAAATAAAAAAAATTAAAATCATATGGTAGTTCTGCCCCACCTTGAATTCATTGTACCATGGTTCCTCGCTTCATTTCCAGCCTACAGTGGCCACAAAAATCTCTGGATAGCAATCTACTGAACTATTGTATCTGGAGTATTTTGGAAAAAAGGTTGGCACAAAAAAATACCAAAGTGTCGATCTCCCCAAGCAAGCGCTTCGCCAGGAATGGGCCAAAATACCGCTGAGCAACATTCGGGCAGCGTGTGACGGTTTCATTGGCCGTTTGATGGCCGTAATTCGTGCCAAAGGTGGTCAATTCGAAGAAATCTAAACTTATTCTAAAATTTAATGCTATTTCCGACATTTTTGCTTTCATTCAATAAAATTAAAAAAAATGTAAAAATTGTGGCGTTTGACTTTGTTGCAGTTTTTTTATCTCACCTTGTAAATAAGGTTATCTTTATTAACTTGTATCATGGTTAAATGATTATTATTGGAAAAGCTGATTTTCAGTCAAATGTTGATAATTTTTTCAAACAAAAATGTGATAATCGGAATTGTCAAAATACCTATTATCATGACTTTGGGAACGTAGTGCTTAACGATATGCACCGAAGTACGCCACAGCTTTACGCTTTAGGTTTCCATTTCGATTGTGCTCAACAACGAGCGGTGACAAATCAACTTACGCCGTTTACTTGGATTCCCTCACTGATACGCCGTTACATTTCATTTGGCTCTGTTCTCTCACTAGATACAAAAACAAAAAATACGCAAAGAAGAGAAAAAGTTTTTGTAAGGTGAACTTTAGCAAAGATATCCAATCGTTTTTTTATGATTTTCCCTTCAAAACATATTTCCATTCAATAACAAAACGTTTAGATAACGGCACAAGTAAGTCATTTTAAGTGAAATTGTTAATTAAATTGTGAAATTATATCAATAATATCGAATGTTGTCTCTCTGTATTCTGTGCGTGCGAGTGTGTGTGTGCGCGGTGTGTAGAGGTATGAGAAATAAACGAAAAACAACGATGGTTGTGTTGTGTGTGTGCATCAGCATTTCTGTGCCCAGTATTTTTTTTTTTTTTGCCAAAAAAAGTGCGAACTTGGAAGAGATGTAGTGACCCCTGGCAATTAATTCCCATGTTATATGTGTTCCTTAGAGAGTCATAAGTTCCTGGGAATAGCCAAATTAGCAAATGTGTTTTTGTTTTCCCTTAAAAAATTGGTTACGACAACTAGACACAATGAACAAAAACAACGGCAGCAGCAGATACTTAAGGCGCTGACGTGCCCATTGCCCTACCGCACTTTGATTTGTCGTAATGATGATGATGAGGATTATTGTTTGGCATATATGGACGGATGTCGGGATGTAAGAAATATATGGTTATTCCAACAATGGAATCATAGGTGTTTTGGTGGTTATGGTGTTGCTACGTTTTTTGTTTTCATATTCTGTACTGTTTATTTTTGTTGTGCGCTAATTGTAATGTGCCCCCACCATATTTGTTTATCTAATATTTTTTTTGCCATTTGTTATGGCCGAGGTATACACAAATATGATGCTTTGCGAAATTTTTGGTTTGCATGATAGAATACCTTGCTTTTCATTACAAAGTTGAAAGTCAGTTGATCCCACTTTTTTTCCCACCACTGTATTTGTTTATCTGCCCTTTTGGCATATTACTTATCTTTCTTGTTTGAATATTATCGAATGTTGTAACATATAAATGCAATTACATGTTGCAATTCTAATTGGAATGATATACATTCAATCAGAAAGTGTTGGTGATAGATACACATTGATATTATTTTCCTAAATCTTTTTACTAGTTATTAGAATCAGCTACCCAAAGTAGAAGTTTAAATATTTCTTCATATGAGAGCTATGAAACGTTTTCAATATATATATTTTTTTAAACCTGCAATACATATAAATATTTTAAAACATCTCTGGAAATTCTTCCAAGTCTATTATAAAACAATACATTTTTGAACAAAAACTACCCTGCTATGTCTAGAGAGGATTCAATGTTCCTTTGATCTTCTTGTTATTTTGAATTCCAAAGTAAACATGTTAAAACAAAGGAATCCAAACAAATGTGCTCCTTATATTAAAAATTTAGGGATGACGTATCCCAAAAGATGAATATTTTTTTCTTATTTTGGAAAATACAGTGTGAGATAAAAAAAAACTGCAACAAAGTCAAACGCCATAATTCTTATATATAAAATTTTATTGAATGAAAGCAAAAAATGTCGGAAATAGCATCAAATATTAGAATAAGTTTAGAATTGTTCGAATTGGTCACCTTTGGCTCGAATTATGGCCTTCGAATGGACAATGAAACCGTCACACGCTGTTCGTATTGCTCTGCGGTATTTTGGCCCATTCCCGGCGAAGCGCTTGCTTGAGGTGATCGACACTTTGGTATTTTTTAGTGCCAACCTTGCTTTCCACAAATACTCCAGACACAACAGTCCAACGTATTGGTATCCGGAGATTTTGGTGCTCATTGTGCGCTGGAAATGAATGAAATGAAGCAAGGAACCTCATTTTGTAACCATTCTTGGGTGGCGCGTTCTGAGTCCTGTTGGAATGTCCAAGGTCTGCGGCCAAAATATTTGCGTGCTCAATGCTTTAATACACCCTCCAGAATATTTTGGCGATAATATTCGGCATTTATTCTGATGTCGATTAATACGAGCAGAGAGCGGCAATCGGCTGTTATGGCGGCCCACACCATCATTATGGCTGGCGCTTGAGTTCTGGTGGCCAACCCAAGGTGCACATTTTCAGCTGACCTCTTTGGCAAGTAAACACGATCATTTTGTTTGTTTACAAACTGCTGGACAACGAATGTTTTCTCATCGGAGAAAACAAAATTCGTCAGTTCACCACTTTCGGCCAAGCGAATCAACTCTTTTGCTCTCTTGAGTCCATTTTCTTTCTGTTGCGGTGTAAGTTCTTGCACTTTTTGGAATTTCAATGGCTTTATCCCGAGCTCGAATGGAATATTGCGATATGTTCAGCTCACGAGCAATTTTTTGGCCACTGCAACGCGGTTTTCGATCAAGTCGATTCTTTACTTTTCGAACCATTTCTGCTGATGTTGCTATTTTCTTCCGTCCACTTCCTTGACGTCGGGCTGCGCTACCAGTATCACGGTAACGAGCGATGGTACGAAACACAAAAGATTTATTTACATTTAAATGCTGGAGTGCTGTAACTAGCCGCTTGTGGTTTTCCATCCAAATATAAATAATGGAAAATTCTCATCAAAATGCTTTTGTACGCTTGTAAACAATATAATAAGCTTTGACTGGAATAATTTTAACCTTCACAACACAAATTGTGGATGGTAAATTAAATATTGTCATTCCTTTTGTCACACAGCGAAATAAACATTCTTGATCAGCGTAAAATATTAAGACGATTCCAACGTGCCCCTCTGTCCGTTTGAAGTTATCGCTCCTATTTTGGTAGGATCGACCTAGACGGCTAAAAATTTCGTCTACGTATGTTATGTCTAAAATTATTTTCAGATTTAAAGTGGATCCATATCTTCCCATATTTGGAATTTTGATCAGCATAGCCACATTTTCCAACGCAATTGTTTGAGGTTTGGTAATTAAATCCCTTAATGGGTATACATGTCATTTATATAAAAATTAGCATACAAATGATACCCTAGTTAGATGGAAAATATTTCATTTATTTCATTTCATTTATTTATTTATATGTTGCAATGAAAAAGCCATTAGGCCAATAAGTATCACAATTTGCTAATTTTATATTTTTTTTTTTTTTATTTTTAAAAATCTAAATTTTTTAATTTTTATGGTGATTTAAACTCCCTCACCCATGCGTGTCAGAACGGATTTACACTATCTAGAGAGGGAGGTCCAACGATATAAGATAGTCTCCATATTAAGAAGCCTATCAGGCTGGCCTAAGTAGCATTCATACTAATGCAATCAATGCCATCAACAACTACAGAATGAATGCCGTCGTCGAAGCTAACCACAGACCGGCATATACATTATAAAAGTTAGGCAGCCTTTTGACAGGTCAGAACTCTACTTCACAGATTATCACTATAGTCCGCAAACCTCACTGGGCCGCATAGCTATAACCCCACAGATCAGCCTATCGCATTATGGGAGGACAAAAATCACCTTATGCACAATTTGGATGTAAACTTGGCCGGAGGGTAATTTGCTCGACAGCCTCAAATAAAGGAAGGCTTGTTCTGGCTTACTCCCTAGCTAATTTTTGTGGTTACCCGGAAAAATTTCGAAGCCAATTATCGGTACAAGTGGCATGGTTAGCATCTCTCTTGACACCTGCGCTCCTTTGACGATCCTTTTCTTCTAGACAAAACAATTCCAAATCATTTTAAGAGTTAACATAAGTCACTCTTCGTGAAAATGTGTTTGTCTTTGAAGTAATTGTTTCACATGATGAAGGAAAGATCGGATGTTTTATGACTTCAACGAACCAGTGAAATTATTGCGTCACATAGAACCACTTCCATTGCTGAATATGACAATAAATACTGTCGGGGTACCATTTTGATGATCTAACGTTGTGTATTAGATATCTTGAAAAATTAATTTTGCTACTGGAAATTTTTTAGAGTTGGTTGGTTGTCCTATGGCACTCTCCTCTTATTCATCCTGATTCAAGGTACAAAATGTGGATCATTCAATCGACTCTACCAGTTAATCTGTACGGTTCACCTCTTACTGTTTAGAAAAGAATGTCTTACCCTCGTTGTGACCATTAAAATCTTCTAGCATTTTACATTTCCCACTTTATGACGAAGATGACGATGCTCCTGTTCCGTTTAGCACCCCTTGGATAAACGTGACTAATTCGAAAGAGCATTTCTACCAACAACCTCTTATCCCCTCCCCACCAACATGAAGCGCAATAGTGTTTAAAATACAATCATTTTGCCATTTGTGTTTTTTGATCTCTTGGCAATTATTACGTAGATTCGATTCATATTGTACATATATGCAAATAATACCAACAACAATAACAATGACACAGCCACAACAAAAAGAAACAGCAGAAGTGGGTAATCTGGTCATACGCGCACACAACACAGAGAGAAAAATACCAAAAATAAAACATTAAAATATTCATGGTCAAATATTTTTCCTACATACATGAAGACATATTACAAAAAGATAACAACGGCAACGAGCGGTGATGGATATAAGAAGTATATTAATCTTTAGACAGTTTCTTTTAGAACAGTTTCTATTCAAGGGATTTTATTTTTAATGAAAATATGAAAAATATTTTTAAATTATATCATTGACTTGTAGTGGATCTCATAATCGTTCCATGCCATATTTCCTTTTTACCGTCTATCGTATAGTCTGTTTTGAAGTGTAAACGTCATCTATTATTTATTTACTTTTGTCAATGCGTAGCTGCTACCTTTATTTCGGTTTGTTTGCTCGTCGTTCATTTGCTTTATCAAAGACCTTTAAACACCAATTAATTATGGATGGCTGGTTGATTGACGGCGGTCTGAATATATATATTTGAAGGGAAAGAGGGAGAGAGAGATAGAAACGCTTTTGCAACTGCAAATTAACAAAACTTTCGCTGTTGCTCTCTTTTGATATGTAATTATTAGATCTAGGTATAATATAAATATGTATATTGAATTATTGTCACGTTTTAGATATTATATTAATTAGGGATGTCGATTTAGAAGCGTATTATATATTTGAATTTTGAAACAAGTTAAAGAGTATCAGTCGGTTCTGTCGAGAGACGTTTACCCTCAGATAATGTTCGATTATTTAAATATAGTTTGACATCTGTTATGATTATTCAAAGTCGTAACCCCCTTTGGAGTGGATTCCGAAGAAATGGGCCGTTGTTGTCCATTTCATACCGCGCCTAAATAAATACGATATAAATATTGCGACGTGCCAGGTTTGGTCCATATTGGTAACTTCATCAGAAAATCCATATTCATCCCAAGTTTCTGATTGAGAGAAATATTTAGATATATCAAATTATAAAGAATTGCTGATTTGTTTCGTAAGTTATGACAGATAAAAGTATTGAAAATTGTGACCCTTTGTGGGTGAGGTACCAAGGGGTTCGGAGATATCTATATCGTCTTCACAACGGATCTTGTGTTAGCAAAAATGTTTGTATGTAAATTTGAAGAGAGTTAAATGCTTATTTGGCTTACTTTGAACGTTGGGTTTCTCAAAATCTTGAACCCTATGGGAGAGGTACCAGAAGAAATGGTCCGATCTCTACCATCTTTATAACAGTTCTTGTGTTGATGGAAATATTGGGATGTGCCAAGTCTGAATGGAATCGGATGTTAATTTCGCGTTTTATGAGCTTCATGGATATTCAAAATTTTTACCCTTTGTAGCAGTAGTACATGTGTGTGTTTGTGTTCTGCTAATCTGGTTCCAGATCCAGGTTTAGAAATTCGGCTACTTTAACGGGCTGTAGCCAGAGATCCTCTGGAGTGAGTTGGGTAGGTTTGGCTGAGCAATTAAAAAGGTGTAGCGTATTGTGCGGGCCTGTATCGCACGCCGGGCAGGCGTCACGCACATCTTCATCAATTCGTGCCCAATACGAATTGAGGCGACTACACCATCCTGAACGTAATTGCGCCAAAACTACCCTGGTTTGTCTAGGCAGCTGACGTTCTTCGGCTGCAATGGATGGGGGTGGACTCCGAGGACGGCATTCACTTTATAACTGCTGATAGCATCCGCGACTGCATCGGTGTGAATGCCACTCAGACCTGCCTGATAGGCTTCTTGATCTAGAGGCTGTCTCTTGTAGCGCTGGACCTCCCTCTCTAGATCATGTATGTCCTTCCTGACACGCCTGGGTGGGGGAGAGTTATCCACCATATGATGGTTGGGATGACTCTCACGGTAACACCCAAGCAGGTACTGCAACGAAAGCATATGATTATGCTGACGTAAGGGAAGTTATCCACCATATGATGGTTGGGATGACTCTCACGGTAACACCCAAGCAGGTACTGCAACGAAAGCATATGATTATGCTGACGTAAAGGAAGGACTTTCGCCTCCTCATGTAGATGGTCCACTGGTGTCATGAGGAGGCACCCTCTCGCAGTTCTCAGGGCAGCGTTCTGGCAGGTCTGGATATTCTTCCACTGCGTCTTCTTCCATGTTTACCCTTTGTGGGGGAGGTACCTGAAGGAGAGGACCGATATATCCCATCTTCACAACAGATCTTGTGTTAGTATTACTAAAGAAATGTGTGAAATATAAAGAGAATCTGATGCTTATTTCGGGTTTTATAAACGTTTTGGTTATTCAGAACATTGACCCTTTGTGGTGGAGGTATCAGAAGAAATGGTCCGATCTCTGCCCCCTTTATAGCAGATTCTGTGTTCTTGGAAATATTCAGATGTGCCAAGTCTAAATGAAATTTGATGTTTATTTATTTATTTCGTGTTTTATGAGCTTCATGGATATTCAAAATTTCGACCTATTGTGAGGGAGGTACCAGAAGGAGTGGACCGATATATTCCATCTAAACGGCAGACCTTGAGTTACTAAAATTATTGGGATGTGTAAAATTTGAAGACAATCGGACTCTTACATCACATTTAATAAGAGTTGTATTTATCCGGGAGGTATCGGAAGGAGTAGACCGATATATTCCATCTTAACGCCAGACCTTGGGTTACTAAAATTATTGGGATGTGTAAAATTTGAAGACAATCGGACTCTTATAACACATTTTATAAGAGTTGTAATTATCCGGGAGGTACCGGAAGGAGTGGACCAATATATTCCATCTTATCGCCAGACCTTGGGTTACTAAAATAATTGGGATGTGTAAAATTTGAAGACAATCGGACTCTTACATCACATTTTATAGGAGTTATAATTATTAAAAAATTTGAACCTTTTTTGGGGCGAGATACTTGATAGAGTGGATTGATATTGTCCATTTTCGCACCTGACCTAGCACTGACGCAAATATTCGAATTTGCAACGTTGGAGCAAAATCGGATTATCGTTTCCCTTTTTGTGCAGAAAATATATTTTTTTTTTGAAAATTTCGACATTTTGTGGGGGAGGTACCAGAAGGAGTGGATCGATATTGCCCATCTCCGAACTCGATCTAATTTTTACAAAAATATTACGATGTACCAAGTTTGGACCAAATCGTATACTCCCAGCACCAGCCAGCCAGACAGACGAACGAAAAGAAGGCCGGACGGATTAAGCTAGATCGACTCGAAATGTCCTGAAACGGATTTGGGACTTAGGAGCTAAAACCGTAACCGTTATTTCGATGAGGCACGTTTTGACCGCATCAAATGATATATGCCCTCTCTAGCCATATGGCTGAGGGTATAACAAATTGTTTGAAAGGTGTTAACCTTTTTCTTTAAAGTGTCGTTTTTTTTCAATCAATCTTTAAATCGTTGTCTGAAAAATCGATTTTTTGAGATATTCCATTTTTTGACTAAAGGAGCGTTGCGTTGCGCATTTCCAGCAAAGTTCATCTGTTTCCTGATGCTTACGAAAACTATCAATTATACTATTTTATCCAAATTTTGCACTTGTTGCAGAATCCTACAAAACGTTCATATTATAAGATAGACTATATTCAAATTTAAATTAATATCTTACTAAAATCTATTTTTGATCGACATCCCTAACAATATTAATTAATCTAAATTTTTGGTCTCTTTCTAACTTTCTCTCTTTCGAGAGAATACTTAAATAGGATCATCATGTAAAATTCGAGAGCATTTTTTTTAATTTTTTCAATATTTTCTATTTTTTCGAATTTGCTTTTAGATCTCTCATTTATTAATTATTGATAAGTTTCGACAAATGTTTAGTGTTTGAAAAAAAAAAAAAAATTGTGGCTTTTTCTCTCTTTTTGAGATTAGCCAACGAATGCGGCAGTGTGTGTGTTTCTGACGAGTGAGTTAGCAAGCGAGCGAGCGACGTCCCCATAATTATTTCGAGATTGTTGTATTTGCCCCCTGAAGATACCCTGTGTCTCTGATATTGGCAATGTGCGATTGTTGGTGCTGTTGTCGTTGTTGCTGTTTCTGGTATTCGAAATGTTCGAAATATTTTTGCTAAAATACATTTAGTTTTGAATTTGTCGAGGTGGTGTTATAAACATTATATTGTTTCGTTACGCTTTCTTTGCTTGTTTCAATTTTTTTATTAATTATTATTTCGAAAAAGAAAAAAAAAAACAACGAACGACAAAAACACGAAAATAATATTTGCATTGTTGGCCTGTGCGCGTTACCTTTAATTATCATCTTCGTCGTCATCGATGTTTTTGTTGCCATAAAATATTAATAATTTTTGTTTTATTTCATAAATATATTTTTGTGAAATTTCAAATAACTTAGCAAACGAATTTTAAGTTTTATAAAACAAAGAAGAGAAATAAAAAGTGTGAATTTTTCTTTTAGATTTCCAAATATTTATCGCAGGAAATATCGACAACTTTTTTGCAACGAAAAAAGCGCCTCCGAAACGAAACGAAAAAACAGTTTTGAATTCAAAGCTAAGCAACAATAAAAAAACAAGTCAGCCTTTGTCCAAAGTCAAGGTGGGAATATAAACATATTGTTATTTTTTTAAACAAAATAAAATTAATGCAAAAAAAGCAGTGGCAACAATCAAGCAATACTATTAAATTCTCAAATAAAATACACTCAAATATACATTTGCACATATGTATATATAAAATATTATTAATGATTTTTAGTGCTGTGCAATTTACAAGTTTTTGCGAAATGTTTGGCGTATTTTGCCATCGTTGTATACATTTATATACTCTATGTAATCATAATATAATTTATATACAGGGAAAAATATTTCCCAAACCGACAACAAATTAATATTATTTAAGTTCATAACATTTGTTTTTACAAGAATTTTAATGATTTATTTTCTCTTTTTCTTGCCTATTTCAAAATAAACACAAAAATTTACGTAATGGATATTGGAAAATGCTGATGAACTATTTATTAGAAAAAAATGTTTGACACCTTTGGCAGTGTCGATAATTTGACACCCATATTGGGATGGGGATCAATCAATGAACATTTTTAAAGTAATAATGGATTTTTGCTTCATCTAACCTAAGCATAAACCGCTTTGGAATAAGTTGTAGAGGCAATTAGTGACTTGTCCAGAAAAATATTTCGGTAACATTTCGGGTGGTTGAGCAATATGCAGGGAAAGGGTGAATTTCTAATGTTAACAAGTTAAAAAGTAGTAAGTTCGGCCGAGCCGAACTTTGAAAACCCTCCACCATTTCGAACGAATTTGGAAATTTTCAGAAAATAAAATCATTAAAACATTCTGTGTAAATTTTAAAAACACCAAATATAGCCGTTATATTGAGGTGTATACGACGTGGGCCTACATAGGCATTGTTTGTCTTAAGCCATTACCATATCAAAATTCGAAACATGAAATAAACGGTAAATAATGTAGCTAAAATCATCAAAATATCGTATATAGGGAGGTACCGTTATATCGGAGCTGTGCGAAGACCTGGACCTGCATAGACAATTTTCTGTCACAGGTTGTAGCATCCATTTAGAACTTGAAATACCACATCTCAAACAATTTCGATGGGTATTGTACCTAAAATCGTCAAAATACCGAATATAGGGATGTACTGATATATGGGGCCTATACGAAGACCTGGACAAGCATAGACAATTTTCTGTCTTAGGGCGTAGAATCCAATTCGAACTTCAAATACCAGATTTGAAAAAAATCCGGTGAATAATGTCGCCAAAATCATCAAAATACCGAATATAGGGGGGTACCGTTATATGGGGGCTATACGAAGACGTGGACCTGCACAGACAATATTCTGTCTTAGGGTGTAGTATCCAATTCTAACTTCAAATACCAAATTTGAAACAATTCCCGTGAATAATGTCGCTAAAATCATCAAAATACCGAATATCGGGAGGTACCGTTATATGGAGGCTATACGAAGACGTGGACTTGCACAGACATTTTTCTGTCTTAGGGTGTAGTATCCATTTCGAACTTTTAATACCAAATTTGAAACAATTCCCGTGAATAATATCGCTAAAATCATCAAAATTACGAATATCGGAAGGTACCGTTATATGGAGGCTATACGAAGACGTGGACTTGCACAGACATTTTTCTGTCTTAAGGTGTAGTATCCATTTCGAAATTCAAATACCAAATTTGAAACAATTCCGGTGAATAATGTCGCTAAAATCATCAAAATACTGAATATCCTGACCTTCGGTATGACATTTTCTTTACCCAGCTTTTGGCTTGTCATCTTCATCCAGTCATTTTCCAAATCACAGCATTTTCCTAATCAAAAAGGTTAACAAGACATGTTAACCCAGCATTTGGCATGATATCTTCACCACTCCAAATGTTTGAATCAGGAGCTCAGGAGCACCGTTGTATTTTAATGTTTATAACCTCAGATATTTGGCTACAGAGGGGTGTATAACATGTGATACGGTTAAAATCTAACTCATCGAAATAACGGGAACTGATTTCGCCAATAGAGGTCCTAGGTCCCTTTAGACGAAATCAGTTTCAGGAATCGATCTTGCGGTGTCCGTTCGTCTGTCTGATGGTGCGCACAATAACACTTAAAGGAGTATCCGATTTGGTCCAAACTTGGAACATCGTAATATTATCAAAATAAGATCGAGACCGGAGATGAGCAACATCGGTCTTTCTCTATACTAACTCCATCACAAAAGGTCATCATTTTTAAAGAAAAAAATTAAGGGATCATTCGTTTTTGTAAACATTTTTCAAATCCCAATATTTCCATCAGGAGTGGAAATGGTCAATGTCGGCCCACTTTTAAAATTTTAAATCACATAACTTTTATAAAATAGAAAATAAGCATTCGATTGCCTTCAAATTTCGCAAATCTCAATTCTTTTACCAGTTGTCGGTCTGGTATGAAGATAAGGTATAACAAACCACTCCTTTTGGGGGCTGATTAAATGAGAAATGTGCATCCGATTCTTTTCAAACTCGCCATATCTTAATATTTCTACCAACTCCAGATAAAGAGTGAAAATGGACTGAAACAGACCTCTGCCGAAGGGTGAAAATGTTAAATAATTATAACTCGTATTTAATTCAAAATAATTATTCAGTGTTTTTTCTAACTTCGCATAACAAAATAATTTCAAATACTTGAGATCTAGTCTGAATATGGAACGGATCGGACCATTCCTTGCAGTTTCTTCCACACAAAGTGTATAATGGTTATGTTGGTCCACTCCTTATCAAATTTCCGTATATCATATTGAGTGGGGGAAGTATTTCATATACAGGGTGAGTTAAAAAACTGGAACAAAGTCAAATGCCATAATATTTATACATATTTTTTTAAATTTTATTGAATGAAAGCCAAAAATGTCGGAAATAGAATAAAATTTTAGAATAAGTTTAAATTTGTTCGAATTGGTCAACATTGGCACAAATTATGTCCTTCAAACGGCCAATGATCACACGCTGCCCGAATGTTGCTCTGCAGTATTTCTGTCCATTCCCGGCGAAGCGCTTGCTTGAGTTGATCGACACTTTGGTATTTTTTAGTGCCAACCTTGCATTCCAAAATACTCCAAACACAATAGTCCAACGGATTGGTATCCGGAGATTTTGGTGGCCATTGTGTGCTGGAAATGAAACGAGGAACCTCATTTTGTAACCATTCTTCTGTTGTAATGTCCAAGGTCTGCGGCCAAAATGTTTGCTTGCCCAAGGCTTTAATACACCCTCCAGAATATTTACGCGATAATATTCGGCATTTATTGTGATGCCACGGTCAATTAATATGAGCGAAGAGCGACCATCGGCTGTTATAGCGGCCCACACCATCATCATGGCCGCTTGTGTTCTTGTGGCCAACCGAAGGTGCACATTTTCAGCTGACCTCTTTGGCAAGTAAACACCATCATTTTTTTTTTTTTTTTTTTTAAATGCGGGACAGCGAATATTTTTTCATCGGAGAAAACCAAATTCGCAGTTCAATGGCCTTACCCCGAGCTCATTTTTCAATATTTACCGAATGGAATATTGCGATATGTTCAGCTCACGACCCATTTTTCGGCCACTGCGACGCAGGTTTCGATCAAGTCGCTTCTTTACTTTTCGAACCATTTCTACTGATGTTGCTGTTTTCTTCCGTCCACTTCCTTCACGTCGGGCTACGCTACCGATATCACGGTAACGAGCGATGGTACGAGACACAAAAGATTTATTCACATTTCAAAGCTGGAATGCTCTAATTATAGCCACTTGTGGTTTTCCATCCAAATATAAAGAAATCACACTATCAAGCTTGAATTCCATCACGAATAACTTTTTTTCTGAAAAATTAGCTGTCACTGAAATAATTTTATCAGCTGTCGGACTAGTGTCTTAGAAAAGGCAGTCTTAATTTGTTGCAGTTTTTTTCATCTAACCCTGTACTTTACTTGATATTAATTATTTTCCTCAAATTACGAGACTCTGCAAGGCCAAATAAATCGGATCATGTAATCGGTTATAAAACAGAATGCCTCTTATGACTTTATATGGACTGAATCAAAAAGGAGGAACGAAAAGCATTCCACTTTATTCTGAGCTAATTCTTTTCCGATTTGATACGTGTTCAATCTAAATATTAAGAATTTGGCATATTTCATATACCACCCAGCTATACGCCAATTTCGGATTTTGATAGCAAGCACGAATATATGACCCGGCCACCTGTCTTTCCATATCCTATTCTATTTTTACCCATTTTGTAATCTGAATAATTGCTAATATGTTTTGGTTTTGTTTTTGATAATCTAATAATTTTCCTAATTATCTGAGTCATAAAACTCTTTTATCTCTAATGGCTTCGCTACTTGCAGTAAAGCATTTTCTATACTTTGCAAATAGTAAATTTGAATATTATTTGCTCGGAAATCTGGAAAAAAAAAAACTGTTTGCGTTGAGAATCTAAAATATGTCGACACAATTGTATTTTATATTCTAAATTTTATTTACATAAATTACATTTTGTGGTTGTTTTATGCTACCTGACTAATATAGTTTTTAAAAATATGCATCAAAGATTTCATAACTCAATTTTTCGTTTCAATTTGTATTAAATATTATTAAAGCTTATTTAAAGAAAATAATAATAATGACCATTAAATTGTACATGCAGTTTATTTCTTGTTGGTATAGGCTTGATATCCAATCGTTCCCCTAATTTTCCATTTCCAATGCTGGCATATAAAATGGTAATGCATCCAAAATGTTACTATTCATCGTGGTTTTATTCTCCTGGACATCAAAACACAACGAATGCCTTGGTGAGGTCATCATTTGCCGTACATTAAATGTGATATCATCAAAATTTGAACGTTCGCTGGGTTCCAAAGTCCAACAATTCAATAGCATTTGATAAAGATCTTGATAGACAAATGATGGCTGGGCTGGACGTGAACCACTCTTCAGGGCATCCAATATCTTATTTGAACTGTTGATTTGGGGATATGGTGTAGCGCCCAATGAGCAACACTCCCAGGCAACAATGGCAAACGACCAAACATCGGATTTGGTGGAATAATGTTGATAGCGCAGAACTTCTGGAGCCAGCCAGCGGGTTTGATCGACCTTCTTTTGATTCTGAACATACGGGGTGGGTTCAAACACCGATACCTTCAATTTCATCTCGGCTGTCACATAGATGCAGTGCGAACATAAATGTTTGTGTACGACTTTGGATTTGGCCAGATATTCCATGGCATTGGCTATTTCGTATATCCATTCCAAAATCATTTGTTCCGATAGCGAGGTGATACGTTGTACCGGTGCCGAATTGGGTGCCCGTCTGCTCTCAATTAAACGCCGTTTCAGTGTAACTGTTTGGTGTTCAAACACAAAATAAAACCAATCGGTACTGGCCGACACTCCATAGAAATCCAAAATGTTCGGGTGTTCTTGTAGTTTAATGAGATTACGAAATTCCTGCAACAATTTCCCTTGATCCGTACTGATCAGTTCGTCTAAAGATAAAACATGCAATTGGCACTCTGCCGTTGATTCGGGCAAGGTGTTCTGCAATAATTTCCCCGTTATTACATCGCCATAATTACCAACTGCCACCACGTCATTGACATTCAGGCGCAGATTATTACGTGGTATCCTCTTTTGCGTTTCCAAACGATCCACTAACCCATTAAGTTGTTCCTTGAAATTCTCCACATTATGTGGTAAATCATCTTCGATTACAAAACCATTATTTTCACGATCAATAATCGGTTGTTGCATTGTCATTTCATGCGAATTGCCGCCCCGAATGGCACGCAGTTGGCAAGTTTTGTAACGTAAATAGAAATACGTAATGACGGAGAGTATAAAGCACACACCAAATACGGAACATGTTACAATTAAGGCGACCACAGAATTCGAGCCCGATTCAAATGTTGAATAGGTGAAATTATCCATTGAGCTGACATGTTGTTCATGGGTACTGCGAGCATAGAGGATTTTCGTGATGTTATTCAAGGTGCTTACCTGGAAAGGAAACGGAAAGAATTTAATAACGAATTTTTTGAATGAAATTTTAATCATTTAATTTTTAATAAACTAAAAAAATAACTAATTATATTTCTTTGTAGAAAGCGATGTCCAAGGTAGCTGTGAGCATTATTATTGTAGTATACAATATATTTTGTGAAACAACTTATTTATGAATAGTTATTACCACCCATCTTTGATAAATTCCTCAAATCTATGCTTATGGAAAAAATGGCAGCCTTTGGAATATGAACTAATTCAGGGTGAGATAAAAAACTGCAACAAAGACAAACGCCATAATTTTTAAAAATTTTATTAAATGAAAGCAAAAAATGTCGGAAATAGCATCAAATTTTAAAATAAGTTTAGATTTGTTCGAATTGGTCACCTTTGGCACGAATTATGGCCTTCAAACGGCCAATGAAACCGTCACACGCTGCCCGAATGTTGCTCTACGGAATTTTGGCCAATTCCCGGCGAAGCGCTTGCTTGAGGTGATCGACACTTTGGCATTTTTAGTGCCAACTTTGCTTTCCAAAATACTCCAGACACAATAGTCCAACGGATTGGTATCCAGGAGGAACCTCATTTTGTAACCATTCTTGGGTGGCGCGTGCTGAGTGCGATGGTGCTGAGTCCTGTTGGAATGTCCAAGGTCTGCGGCCAAAAAATTTGCGTGCCCAAGGCTTTAATACATCCTTCAGAATATTTTCGGGATAATATTCGGCATTTATTCTGATGCCACGATCGATTAATACGAGCGGAGAACGTCCACACCGTCACCATGGCCGGCACTTGAGTTCTGATGGCCACTTTAGGAATTAAACATGATAATTTTGTTTGTTTACAAACTGCTGGACAACGAATGTTTTCTCATCGGAGAAAACCAAATTCAGCAGTTCACCATTTCGGACAAGAGAAGCAACTCTTTAGCTCTTTTGAGTCTACTTTCTTTCTTTTTGTTGCGGTGCAAGTTTTTGCACTTTTTTAAATTTCAATGGTTTTACCCCGAGCTCATTTTTTAATATTTGTCGAATGGAATATTGCGATATGTTCAGCTCACGAGTTCACTGCAACGCGGGTTTCGATCCAGTCGATTCTTTACTTTTCGAGGCTTTTCTGCTGATGTTGCAGTTTTCTTCCGTCCACTTCCTTGACGTCGGCCTACGCTACCAATATCACGGTAGCAAGCGATGCGATGGTACGAGGCACAAAAGATTTATTCACATTTAAATGCTGGAGTGCTCTAACGATAGTCACTTGTGGTTTTCCAGCCAAATATAAAGAAATCACACTATCAGGCTTGAATTCCGTCACGAATAACTTTTTTTCTGGAAAATTCTCAAATGCTTTTGTACGCTTGTAAACAATGTAATGAACTGTCACTGGAATAATTTTAACAGCTGTCGGACGAGTGGCTTAGAAATGACAGCAGTCTGAAGTTGATTGCAGTTTTTTCATCTCACCCATATTAGTCAAAAAAAAAAGAAGCCAGCCCATATCACTTGTACCATTGATTGGACATCATCTTTTGCATTGCGTATTCTGCAAGGATACTATAAAACTTTTCTTTTCAGTTTAAAAGTTGTAAAAACCACCTAAAAGTATGCTGCAAAGTAAGCTCGAAAGAGAGATCAATGAGTCTAGGTTAGACTAGAAAATGGTTTATTACCCATATAAATCGGAACTGTTTTGATATGATTCGCATTGATGCCCCATTCATTACATTATTGAATTTTGTTCTTGTCGATGTAGCGATTAGTATTGATCTCCATGGACGGTTTCACGCTGTATTTTCGATTTTCATTTCCTATCAGGACTTTGTGAATATTAATAGATAATAAAAATAGATACATATTCTGTCCATTTCCTGGACTGCTTACTCTGTTTCCAAACTCACGAATTCGGCAACGTGTACTGGTTGCGTTCAATGTAATTGGTGAGGAAAGTGGGTACGTTCAGTTAAAAAAGTAAAAAGAATTACGCCCCATTCTAAAATTGAGAACCTGTGTTCCAGCGACATCTAGGTTGGAGAAAAATTATTACGGTTTGCCTTGACTGCAATCATTCTTCAGCTTCAATGAATGGTTCAGAGTGAATGTTACCTAGACCCTCCCTTTCTCTTTTATATCTCTTTATGCCTTAACAATTCTCCTCGACCACAAAAATTAGACGAACTGTGATAAGCAGTTTCCTGAAGATGAGTTGGCCATTTGTTTGAATTCTTGTCAAAGTAGTTGCCCTTGCTTAAAGAGAATTCGGTGTCGGGAGTTTAATAATTAGGGGTGCCTCCTGAAGGATATTAATATGTGAAGATTGTGCACCTAAAATAAGCGGTGACAGAACACACTATGGATGGTGAAGTATATCTGAATTATTTTATTTGTATCCGTGACTTTTTATCTTTTTAAATTCAACGGCATCTCAAAAAATTTTTGAACAGACATTTTGCACGTTTTTTTAATAATGCGGCGTAATTTTGTCACCAACAGGCTGATTAATTGAACTTCCTGTAGTTGATATTTTTAATGTATACTAATAACCCTTACCACGATTCCATTATTTTCTTCGGGTAGAAAATCGGTAACAACAATTTGTTTAGTAAAGATTCATTAAAAATCAATTCTATTATAATATTAACAGTTTCGAAACCAATCTTATGATATCGCTCGTCTAAATTTATGCATGAGTATAAATTTAACTGATGTATGCATAAATATGATCTATAGGTTTATTTTAAATAACACTTCCCTACAAATTACTTCAACACTAAAAACAACTAGGATATAAATTTTTTAATTGTCATTCGATCTATACTCACCACAGCCAAACTAATATGTACATCCGAATTTTTATTATCCAACGGTGGATTTGTATAGCGTCCATACCGCTTCCCGTCGCCGACAATAAATTTCCTCGTCTTATTATCACCCGGACGATCATAATCCAATTCAGCCGCTATGTAATACGGCAAACCATTCTCTTCTGCCTCCGAATGGCTGCCGAGCAAAGCACTGTCAAACGGTTGGGTAATTGCATCATCGACATGTTCAACAATGACCAATACCTTGGTTACCGGACCATTGTTGTTGCGCACAGGTTTTATTTGTATGGTGATGGTTTTATCTGTTGTGGTCAAGACTTTCGGTGGTGGTGGCATGGGACTTGGTTCACCAATCAAAGTGGTACCCTCGACCACGGATGTGCCACACTTCGAGGCACCCTGAGTATTACTTTCACATAACGATTGAACGGTTATTTGATAACGTGTTGCCGGATGTAGATCGGTTATTTCAAATTTCGTTTCATTACCCTGGACAATGAATTCGGGTTGCGGGAAAAATGGCTGCATCGAATAGGTATGGAGACGTTCCGTTTTAATCATGTAGTTTGTTATGCGAATCATTGGCGTCGACTCCACTCCGGCTATGAAATGTTTCATCGGATTGTGTGGTAGCCAGGATATGGTTAGACTGTTTTCGGTGGCATTTACAACTTGTAGTTCTTTGGCTGCTGCACTTTTGGCCACTTCCGTGGAATAGTAACTGTGTACCCCCGCACCACCACAATATTCGGATTTACTGGCTATACACCGCGTTGAGCAGAGTAAATCATCTTGCCTCTCCTCAGCCAGCACCGTGTGCGTACAATAACACTTGTCATCGGAGAGGGCAGCAAAACTGTAATCCTTAACTTCACAGATTTCCACACACACCTGCGGCACTTTGCTGAACAGTTGTTCTTGTGTCAAATCCAAACGGGCCGTATAACAGCCCAGGTAATAATATGGTGTCTCTTCAATGCCCTGAGCGGTGGCAAGATTTTCTACGCGCGGAGTTAACAGTAAAAAGAATAAACATAGAAATAATTCCAAAGCAAATTTAGGGCGGTGGCCAGGTGGTGTTATTCTGTTTTTTCTTATGGTAGCGACGACGGCGAAACGTTGTTGTTGCTGTGCCATGGCTTAGTGGCAATTTAACTCTGCAATATGAATGAAATGTTAAGCTTGGCTTTTGTGGGTGATTTCAAAATACAAATTACCTTTTTTTATTATTTGGTATTGTTGTTGTTTTTCGATTCAATTAATTATGCTGCTGCAGCGATGGCTTTTCCTCTGTTTTTCATAATGCACTTTTGTTTTGCGGTGGATTGGCTGTTTGCTTTTCCTTTCGTCGTTGCTGGCGTTATTGTTGTTGGTTGTGTACTACTACTAGAAATCACTGGATTAATTATTTTCTGCTTTTTTGTTTGTTTTTCAAATTGTATTTTTCGAAACCACACTAAAGATCATCATCCTCCGAGCAATCACCACCATCAGCACACGATAGACAGACAGACAGACCGACACATCGACGTTCCATCAACATTAGGTTAGTAGTAACGACAGTAGCAGCTGCTGCGCCAGTCAAGCAAATAATACATTTCCACTTGGAAAATAATTTTTTTAATGTCCAGAATAATTTCCACTCTTCATTGGTATGACAACGAACGAACGACGACTGTTCGGACAGAACATTAATGACAGTCACTAGTATTCCTCCTCATAAAAGAACAAGAACAACAACACACACTCACAGCTCATAATTGATTAAGCTAAGCTTCAGATGAGATACATACCACCATAAATGTCAGTCAGTCTGTCTCTTTGAGTAAAGTATCTCTCTCTCCCTAACCAGGGAGATCACTCCATTTGTCTCTCTGGATCGGAGAATACAAACCCAAGTGACTCATAATGTGGCTGTGTTGTTTGTGGCCATTACCTTAGCTTACCTCTGTTTAACACAAGGTAAAAAGAAACAACAACTGTTACGTTTTGACGGGTTTCTTGAACGTTTTTTTTTTTTGTTGTATGGCGTCATCTCTTTTTCTCTCCTCTAGCACCTTAACTCGATAGCCATTTGTTTTTGAGCCATGTTTTAATACGTGACTCTCTTAACGTTGATTTTGTTTTGTGGCCATTTTTCCTATATCTTTTGGCTTAAACTGAAACAGTGTTGGAAAGTGGTTATATTTTCTATTAAAGTCGCTGGAGTTTAAAACACCAGTTCATGGCCACATGATTATTCGGTTCTCATTGTTTACACTGTGAATAGATGAGAGGATGAGAAAAACAAAATAACAACGTGCAACTTTGAATGGCTGTAAAATTAGTTCACTTCTTTCAATTTTTTTTGCATATGATTTTTTTTGGTATGGAAAAAATGAAAATTAACCGCATTCCTTCATGGTTAAAAATAGAAAATCTATTGACCTATTAACGAATGTATATATTTGTATACCTTACACCATTGTACAGGATGAGATGTAAAAACTGCAACCAACTTCAGACTGCTGTTAAAGTTATTCCCATGACAGTTCATTATATGGCTTACAAGCGTACAAAAGCATTTTGGCGAGAATTTTGCAGAAAAAAAGTTATTCGTGATGGAATTTAAGCGTGATAGTGTGATTTCTTTATATTTGGCTGTAAAACCACGAGCGTCTATCGTTACAGCACTCCAGCATTTAAATGTGAATAAATCTTTTGTGTCTCGTATCATCGCTCGTTACCGTGATACTGATGGCGTAGCCCGATGTCAAGGAAGTGGAGGGAAGAAAACAGCAACATCAGCAGAAATGGTTCGAAAAGTAAAGAAGCGACTTGATCGAAACCCGCGTCGCAGTGGCCGAAAAATGGCTCGTGGGCCGAACATATCACAATATTTCATTCAACAAATATTGAAAAATGAGCTCAGGGTAATGCCATTGAAATTCCAAAAAGTGCAAGAACTTACACAGCAACAGAAAGAAAATAGACTCAAAAGAGCTAAAGTGTTGCTTCGCTTGGCCGAAAGTAGTGAACTGCTGAATTTGGTTTTCTCCGATGAGAAATCACTCGTTGTCCAGCAGTTTGTAAACAACAAAGAGGTCAGCTGCAAATGTGCACCTTAAGTTGGCTACCATAACTCAAACGCCGGCCATAGTGATGGTGTGGGCTTCCATAACAGCCGATGGTCGCTCTCCGCTCGTATAAATCGACCATGGCATCAGAATAAATGCCGAATATTATCGTGAAAATATTCTGGAGGGTGTATTAAAGCCTTGGGCACGCAAACATGTTGGCCGCAGACCTTGGAGATTCCAACAGGACTCAGCACCATCGCACTCATCACGCGCCAACCAAAAATGAGGTTCCTCGCTTCATTTCCAGGGCACAATGGCCACCAAAATCTCCGGATACCAATCCGTTTGACTATTGTGTCTGGAGTATTTTGGAAAGCAAGGTTGGAACTAAAAAATTCCAATGTGTCGATCACCTCAAGCAAGCGCTTCGCCGGGAATGTGCCAAAATACCACAGAGCAACATTCGGGCAGCGTGTGACGGTTTCATAGGCCGTTTGAAGACCATAACTCGAACCAAATGTGACCAATTTGAACAAATCCAAACTTATTCCATTCAATAAAATTTAAAAAAATATAAAAATTATGGCGTTTGACTTTGTTGCAGTTTTTTATCTCACCCTGCACCTCAGATGATATGACTTTGTCTATATATATAAGCTTTTTCGAATACCTTCGGATATGCGATATTTTTATGAATTTGTAAAACATTTTCTATCGGATTTGTTTAATTCGTCCCATTAGGATAGATATATGCATTTTAGAAGCATGCTGAGCACCTTATTTACTCCAAACATTGTACGCTGTAATAGTTATATCATTCTTAAGTTAATTGCCGATCATCACTCACCACATATTCTCTTCGTACCTCCCCCAAAACACAATATGTGCAATAGTTCCCGATTTCCTTCAAACTTCCCGTATCTCCAAATATCTGCTCATATTATTTCTTCCACATCGTTACACTCCTTCTGGTATCTCCCGCAGTCTTCAAAACAACTGATATATATTTTTTGGCTCAACTTCAATTTAAATTCCTACATAATGCTAAGATCGATGATATTTGCCCAAAATGACAACTATAAATCACTAACGTAACAGAGGTTTTAATGCGTCTTAATGTCAGGTCGATCAGGACAAATTGGGTAGGCAAAATTTAAATAATAAAAAATTTTATTTAATTTTCCTATTGGAACAATAGTTTGTTATTTAGTTTAATTTATCTGCCGGTGTAAATACGCACTGCATCTTTACAACAATTCAGCTTGAAAAGTGTTTTTAAATATATAATGCGCATTTTTGGCACTTTCGCTATAAATTCTTGTGAAATATGCGCCATTCGAATGTTTTGTTTGCAAATGACAGAATGGTTTATATTTTCGTTAACAAAGAAATCATGCAAAACTTCTCAATATACATTTTAACCGATTTTATTTCGTCATTGTTCAAACTTGAGTCATGAACGTGTATTGATCGGTTAGGTTTCTGAGTTCACTCATTATATTAAATAATTAATGGATTACAATAATCCCCTCATTTCATTTCTCTCTCAATGTATTTTTTGTTCAGTTTAGAAAAAAAAACCTTTGTTACTCTTTTCTTGCCGGCCTTGCAATTGAGAGAAGAGAGTAAAAAAATCAAACCAGATTATATTGCATTCTCTTCCATGATCATCTCAAAACCACGTTGACTTTGTTTTGTTTTTATTTATTTAGGCAATACGAACTTTAGCTGACGTTGTCACAGACACTGTGCAGAGATGGAAATTTAAAATTGTTATAATATTTCGATGAGTTAAATTAATTACCATTGAGTTGAATTTTATTAAAAGACAGTATTTTAATAAAATTTAAAGATAAGTTGAAGGAAGTCTTTATAGGCGAGCTTGATTAGAGTTTTAAAAGACGTGCAGATGTAAGTTTTACAGACAAGCTGGAAGAAAGTCTTTAGAAATATATAAGCTGAAGAGAGTATATTTATACGAGCAGAAGGGAGTCTCTGTAGACAAGCGGAAGAGGGTCTTTATAAACAAGCGGAAGAGGGTCTCTTTAAACGAGCGGAAGAGGGTCTCTATAGACGAGTTTATGGCAGGATATATAGATGAGGTGAAAGGGGTCTTTATAAAGGAGGCGAAGACCGTCTTTATAGACGAGTTAAAGGAAGTAATTTTACGCGGGCTGAAGGGAGTATTTTTAAGCAAGCTGAAGCAGGTATTTTTTGAGGAGAGCTAAAGGGAGTATTTTACTGCGAGTTAAAGGGAGTTCTTATAGGCTAGTTAGTAAACTCTTAGAAGAGTACACCAATATTGAATTATAACTGATCAATATATTCATCATTAAAACTAGCGGCTTAACTCTAATTTAGTAAAAACTCTCAGATTTTTATGAAATTTTTTCCAGAGGTAGATATGTAACATTGATTTTTTGGACCCAGATTTTTTAAAAAATCCTCCAAAAGTCGGAAAACCCCCTCGAAATTTCTAAAATGCTGCAATATTTGTCATCTTCTTTCTTGGATCCTGAGATGTGGGTCTTTGAACCCGGACGTGATGAATATGTTTAGTTTTTCTAAATTGTGTGCTGTTTTAAGGGCAGGGGCTTAAGATTTACTCCTCTGTTTATGTCCATACATTATAACCTTTCAAAAATGCTACAATATTTGTTTTTATCTTTCTTGGATCCAGAGATATGGGTCTTTGAACTCGGACGAGCCATGTTGTTCTGTTCAGTTTTTCTAAATTGTATGCTATTTTGGGTAGCCTTGAGATTTACTCCTCTGTTTATGTCCAATACCGGCTACGCCAACTAGATTTTTTCTAAATTTGATAATCCTTTTAGGTAGTCGGCCTTCGGTCGGGACTGGAGAATATTTGACTATACTTTTTATAAATTTTTTGGACTCCCAAAATTAGGCCTTTGGGGGATTTTTAAAGAATCTGATCCAGAAATTAATAATTTTGATACAAATTCAAATGATACATATATTGTTCATATCGGTTGTGTAGGTCCAGGTCTTGGACCCGCACTTTTGGGTATGGGGGTCCCTACCTCTGGAAAAATTAAAAAAAAAAATCGAGTTTTTACTAAACTAGAGTTGTTCCAAAACAGCTGTTACTTTCTAATTGGATTCCTTTTACAATCAATCAAACATTCCCATCTCTGCCCACATATCACACACACTTGCTTGCATTGAACAAGTGTATCTCAATCTAAACACGCCTGCTTTACTGGCCATTTAGTATTGAATCTCTCTCGGAACCGAACGAATGTGTGTGGCGGTGGCGGCGATCTGGTTGGTTAACTGAGATTATTTATCATCGAAAAAAAAACAAAAGAAAGGTCCTAAACAAAACCTTTGCGTCGATTTTGAACGGGTACAAGAAGACCAGATTTGTAACATTCAGTCGTACTTCTTTTTTTCGGTTTACTATGTATGTGTCGTGTGTTGTCTATTTTACATATGTATTAACATTTCTTGCCACCGTATAGACAGAAATTCTTTGTTCGCTGACAAAAAGATTTGTGGACAGACATTAACTAATAAATCAAAACTCGTGTGGTTTTGAGTGTTGTGGGCTTTGGGAGAAGTAACTTTTGTGTGCAGGAATGCAAGTTGGTCTGATCGAAGTTGAAATATTGTGAAAATACCTATTTCAAAATTTTAAAAAATTATTGGGTATTGAGATCATGATCCCAATAAGAAGACAAAGAAATTAAACGTGTCGATTTTGTGTGCAGCTTGTTCAAGAGACTTCTATGGTCACAAGTGATTGTGTGTGCAAGTGCAACAACAAACAAATTGTATTTTCCCATAAAAAAAAAAAACATTTTTAATCTTATCACCTCAGTTAGCCCCAAGGTACCCCAAAACCTAGCCATCCATGTGTTTGGCCAAATATCAATGTTTCATTTCAATACAACAGCAACCAACATCAGCTATCATTACCAAAAAGAAATGAATGAAAGCAATTTTGTTTTTGTTTTAATTAAAATATATTTATTATACACACATACGTACGTATGTGCATACACACAAGTTATAAAAAAAAAACTTTTATGTCAACGTCATCAAAGGTCGATCCGCTATTGGCTGACTGACTTAACAACCAATATCATTTGGCACACAACAACAAGTTTAACAACGTTCCCAACCTTTGGATTCAACGTTTGAAATTGCAATATCTTTTTCACCAAAAACTTGTTAAAAGCCAAACAATAATAATATAATTTATTAATGTATTTATTAATTTTATATTGGCATTCATTATATTATTGGCTTAAAACTCTCACATACCTATCTACATCAAATGACATCTTATGGTCTGAAAATCTTGTCAATTTGGTGATCATTAACAATATTTATTTCTCACAGTCTTTGTAAATATGTAGTTATATCTATGTGTTTAATATATCTTATAAGGTGTTGTTGTTGTTTTTATTTCTCATTTCTGATAAATAATGTAATTGTTTATGTGTCATCGCAGTTATCTTCAGTGCAAGATGTGTGAGTGTGTGCTTGAAATAAAACAATTTTGGGCAATAAAA
The DNA here is from genome assembly GCF_030504385.1 of Musca domestica. Taxonomy (NCBI): domain Eukaryota; kingdom Metazoa; phylum Arthropoda; class Insecta; order Diptera; family Muscidae; genus Musca; species Musca domestica. The sequence continues at coordinate 11,456,723 of NW_026712114.1, read as the reverse complement.
TAGCAGTCGACAAAGCAAAGAGCTATCGGAAAGCTGAGCAAAGGATTTGTTATAAAATAACACCAGAAAAAATCTTTTTAGCTGTAATGAAGGGGCTTTGATGTCGGCATTTATAGTCGAGCTAAAGCAGTCCTTAAAGACAAGTTGAAAGCGGTCCTTTGTAGAAGATTAAAAGCATTTTAGTCGTCGAGGTAAAGGCGATCTATATAGACGAGCTGAAAACTATCCTTTTTATGGAAGTGGAAGGAGGTACTTTTTGGACAAGCTGAAGGCGAGGCAAAATTAAGGCTATCTTTATGGTCGAGTTAATGGCGACTAATATAGACGAGCTGAGGGAAGTAATCCGTTTATAGACGTGCCAAAGGCTGTCTTTGCTGACGAGTAGAATGAGAGAGTTTTTATAGACGAACTGAAGGAGGGAGTCTTTATAGATGAACTGAAGCAGGGAGTCTTTATAGACGAACTGAAGCAGGGAGTCTTTATAGACGAACTGAAGCAGGGAGTCTTTATAGACGAACTGAAGCAGGGAGTCTTTATAGACGAACTGAAGCAGGGAGTCTTTATAGACGAGCTGAAACCGTGTTTTTTAGACAAATGAGTCGCTATATACGATTAAAGTATAAAGTCTGCCAAAAATAATAAGATATCTTTAATATTTAAACAATAAAAGTTGAAGTTGTGTTTACATTTTTTGAGTACGTCAATATCCACTAAGTAGACCAAAAATCGAATTCTTCAGTTATACCTACCTAGTCGAATCCGTTCTATTCTAACTTATGGAGGATATAGTGGCACTCTTTAGGGAAAACCTAGATAAAGCTTCGAATCACGGGATATCCATATACCCAACAGGGACATCTGGATCCGGAACACCCCACCATTTAACGGTATAGCCGTCTGTAACGATGGTTTAAAGATAGAAAGTGAAACGGGAGCTGAGGTCTTCTGTGAATGTTTGAATATCCGAAGATCCTTCAAATTAAACAACGACTGCTGTGTTTTTCAGTCAGAAATCTTTGCTGTCAGGAAAGCCATAAAGCTGATGGCAAATGGAATCAATGAACTCGATGGACCGGTGACTATATATGTCCATAGTCAGGCGACCCTGAATGCTCATTTACAATCAAATCTATGGCAGTTCTGGAATATAAGAATGCTCTGGAAAAGGTTAAGTCGTTTGTCAAACTCTGTTGTGTCCCTGGATATTGTAACATATCTACTAATGAGTTGGCTAGACGCGGATCTGAGTCAGTAGATTTAGAGATTGGGAGCTCAGTGAAGCCACCCTTATGTCACTTCTTCTAAGTACGACACAAGCCTTACCTTGGGAGATTTAATCAGAACTGTTTAATTGGAAGGGGATGTGATGTCCCCAAAAAAATATGGCCGGTGGTCTCCGAACGGAGATCAAGGTCGCTCATCTCCATGGCGAAATCCGACCTAAAGCCCGTGGTAAACTCATCTCAGTTTACTGCAACACAAGAGCCAAGACTTCCAGTTTGGCGGCAACGACGCTAAATACTGGAGGCTTTGTCAGGTCGAGGACGAAACCGAGACTGTGGAGCACTTACTCTGCCACTGTCCAACTCTTTTCGGAACCAGACAGAGGCTACTTGGTAAGAAAACTCTGCCCGGCTTGTCCTCTTTCAATCAGCCAGAAGATTGAAATGGCTAAAGACAACACGCTGATCACATCGTGGATACAAACTCATTAATCTACTCGTTTCTATCTTCAACATATTTCTTCTTTATTCAATTTACTTTCCCTTATTTTATTTTCTGTTTTCTCTTAATCCGCTGTAATTTTGCTCTACCGTAATTCAAAGAATCCAACGGATGTTAATATTGTTTTTTTTAATTATTTATTTATATTCTCTTTGATTTCGTCGTTTACGTTTCCCATGATCTAATAAGCCACAACGCGACCACTCGTAGATACATAAAACACACACGCACTCACAGTCAGCACAATTAAAATTAGTTATATTTCAAAATAAACAAAATAATTGCTTAGTATTGAAATACAAATCCGAATAAATCACTGTGCGCGAATAAATATGTATATAAATCTGCACATATTTATAATTGTTTTTGTAAATATATGTATTGCTGAAATGGACTTTATAATTTATTTGAAATACCGGTTTTTGTAATATTTAACGTAAAAATTATAAAATGTATATAACATATTTAAGACGTAGGCAAATATTTGCATATATAAAAAATACTGTCAATGGAGAAGAGATTTTGAAACACGTTCCACTCCTTCCAAAAAAATGTGTGTGTGTGTGTGTGCCCAATAAAGAGATCATGATACATATTATAATTGTCGAAATAAATTTCTAAAAACGTCTGCTGAATTTGCTGTATAGTTTAATGGGTTAATGTTTCCAAATTGCCTTAAATCGAACCAAATTTTTGTTTGCATAAATACTGTAGATTTTTAATAATTTAAGGCAACTAAAATTTTTGTATTGTGATTGAAATCGTCAATTTACTTAAAAAATTTGGTCTTCGTTTAACTGGATTGGGAAAATAAATTAGAAACAATCATGAGAACGAAATTTTGAGGCAGTTTTTCTTCTGTGCAAAGTGCTCCATACGCAAATGACATTTCGAAATCGCGAGTTTGTGAAAAAAATTAAGAACGATTTAATTATAGCCGTCCCTAAATAACATAGTTTTTATTTTTATTTTACCCATCCGATTATACGATCATACGATTGTTTTCTTCCATCAATCTTTAAGTTTTATGTTATTTATTTTTAAATATTAAACAATTAACACAAATGTTCTAAAATGTCCATTTTGCTAACAATTCGACAGTTGAAGATCTCAAAATGTCCATCATTAAAAATGCTTCATTTATAAAATCATTCGTTGATTGTTGTGTGCATTATGTTATTCACAATTTAAATACATACAGATTCTGTGTAGCATGGCAAAATATGGGTGAAAAAATATTAAAAAATAAATGGTATTGCTTCCACATAATTATGAAATGTACGTTTTAAAGTTTCACATCTAAGGTGACATAAATTTATGTTTTCCAAATACCAGACATTTAGTAGTTTCGGTTCACTCATAGCTTAAATTTTCAAAACCATCTCCATATTTCGTTCCCAAATCATCATTGTTTTTCATTTTAAAATTCAAAATTTTGGCTTAATCCATCCTTCCAATATAAAATTGTATATTATTCAGTACTTTTCGTGCACTTATATTACTAGACACCAATAGGTTAGGTTAGGTTAAAGGACGCGCGGTTACCATATGGCAACCGCTCCATTCGTAGACCTATAGGTCCATTGTGTTCATCCTAGAAGAATGTTAAGAAAAGAGGAATAAGTGGTTGGTAGAAGAGGTGAAGATAAGAGATAAAGTTGTAGAGTGTGATCTACGACTGAGGAGTTTGCCGTGTCGTCTTTAGCCACTTGAATCTTCTGGCTCTTCTGGAGAAAGAAGACAGGTTATGTGACACTAGTTCTCCCACTAGCCTGTGTCTCACATAAATGAGTGCTGGGCAGTGGCAGAGCAAGTGTTCGACTGTCTCGATTTCTTCTTCATCTTGACAGATCCTACAGTAGTCAATGTCGTCGCTGTCCCATTTCGAGGTCGTAGCCCTCACCTTACAATGACCTGTGATGATACCCACCACAAGTTTTAAATCAGGTTTTGACAGTGGGCCAGATTCTTTTGGAGATGGTGCGTCCCATTTCGTCCAGCCATTTTTGTTGGATTCTCTGTAGGAAATGGCACAGTGGTGGTTTAACCGAATTGTCTACTTCAATTGTAGTTGCTTCGGATCCTAGTCTGGCCAATTCGTCTGCAGTCTCGTTACCTGGGATGTTATAATGGCCAGGAACCCAACAGAGCTTGATGGACAACCCAGTGTTTCCCAAGGCGTCCCTGCAGTTCAAAATAGGAAGACACCAGCTCCCGTACCACAATCCATCTTTGAACCGTCGGTATAAAAAGCTATGCCGCGGAAAGGTGGGTTGTTATGGGCCCAGGCGTCTCTGTCAGGTGGGTAGAAGCTTAATCTTGGTGAAATATAATCACTTGCATAGGCTATCTCTCCCACATTCCTTACACGCCTTAGAATGGCAGAATGTCCAAAGGGTTGACTGCGCCATTCACTTAGTTCTCTGAGTCGAAGAGCACTCCTGAATGCCTGTTCCTCCACATATATGTTCAGCGGACTTAGGCCAAGTAAAGTATCCAGTGCTGCTTGAGGGGTGCTCCTGAAGGCACCCGTTATTAGTAGGGATGCGGCTCTCTGAACTTTATTAAAGTGTCGTGAGTAGGTTGACTCCTTCAAAGAATGCCACCATACTAGAGATCCATAGATTAGAATGGGGCGAACGATTGACTCATACATCCATTTAATTATGTGTGGTTTGAGGCCCCAGCTTTTACCTATGGAGTTCTTACAGTAATAGATTGCGATCAAGCCTCTCTTAGCTCGCTCCTCGGTGTTCCTCCTCCAACTTAATTGGCGGTCAAGGATAGTGCCAAGGTATTTGGCTTCTGGTGAGAGGTTTAAAGTGACTCCATCTAGTCTCGGTGGTGTAAATGAAGGATATTTACGTTTTTTAGTGAAAAGGACGAGCTCTGTCTTTGATGGGTTCACTAGACACCAATAACTATTCTATTACCGAATTACAAATTTAGTACCATATACTAGTTTTCGTACTCTAATAGTATCCATTTTTAAAATCCTTTACTTATCTTAACCACATATGCGTAACAAGCAGGACTAATTGGCATTCACTCTGACGCGTTCATAGAAGTAATGCTGGAATACAGAGTGAATACCGTTCTCGTCATAAAAACAAGAACTGCCTCAAGAAACTAATGTAATGTATAGTGCAACTGAGGATCGTTATGCAATCGGATTTAATACTACTCAGTACTCCAATGCCAGGGAACAATATTCATTGGGTTTCCTGACCAGGATCATGGAATTATCAATTACCTAATAAGTTATCCCATTTTATGTGTTATTCCGATTATGTTATTCCAATTTCAAAGTCTGATTTGACTTCTTCCTGTTACAATCGTCCCTGAAAGAGCACTTTCATTTCATGCTACTAACCAAGATAGTTTCAGCACTAAGATTGCAAATTACCTTAAACAGCACAGGCAATCTTACATGATCTTCTACAAAGTCTTCCGTGTTGCTCATTACCTCTTGAATTCGTGGAGAAAATTTGGAGTTAGATATATCCATCGAAAGCAGGCATAAAATCACAATTCTAATTTCACGACAAACAGAAAGTAGAATTATAGAAATAAAGTCCTCAAAGCACTTGTTGGACTGGTAGCGACTGGACTTTTTCCTCAGTGGGGTATTTTGCGAACGTCGTTGTTAACTAGACAGTTCCTGCTGACGGGTTATCCGCCGTGTCACTCCAGCCATCACACAGTGATGAAAAACAGCGCTCCCGACTCATTCGTGAGCACTTCAGATGCTATCGTAAAGGCTTCAAGAGGAAAATAGTGCATCGGGTTATCCGCCGAGTCACCACAGCCATCATACAGTGATAAAAAATACTCCTTCCGATACATCAGTCAGCACTTTAGATGCTATCGTAAAGGTTTTCAAGAGGAAAAGAGTGCAAAGAGTGAAGCCATTACCCTGCCGTAATTTCCTTGGAGCCGTAACTTCCTTGGTATACTCGTTCAATTGTAGCACACCTTCGGCCGGGATAATGTAACGTCCTCAATTCATACAGAGAGTGTATTATACCCAGTGCCATTAATAGATGCTCTTCATTCCTACAAAGCCCTCAATACACTCCACCGTCTTTTTTTTAGATTTGTGTGGTATGGCGCAGTTTCACCGGCTGCCCATATCCGATTATATGCACATAAATAAGTTATCTTCCTGTTTCCTTTTCCTTTTTTTTTGGTATTGTTTCTTCAGAAAGAACCCTCCAATTCTAGACGAACTGTTACAGTAACAGCGATTCCCATACTTAATCTATTCGTTCACTGAATAACAATGAGACCAAATCTAGTACATTTTTTACCACTATGGTAGAAGAGTTTTTTTTAAATCCAGTATACTATGATGTAGATTTTGAATCATGCTTGTAAAATTGAAAAAAAAAATCATAAATTTTGCATTTGCAGAAAGTGTTGACTGTATATTCAAATGAAAATTTTCATATGCCTGGGTTAGGCAAACATATGCCACATTTTGCAAAAGTGAACATTTGGTAAACCATATGGAACTCATTTTTATTAGGTTTTCCTTTAAGGAATTCAGTACCTATCACACACCTTCACACCAGAAGAGATGCTCGTGCAACATTTTAAGGTTGTACCTTTAGCTTTTTTAAATGTCGATTGTAAGCCAGTGTTCAATATGTAATTTTTCTATATACTGCGTATTGAAAACACAAAATTTCAGATAATTCGTTTCGGAAGTTACGGTGATTAACACACGGATTTGGCTAAATTGCTTTTAAATGCTGATCATCCAATTTTGTTGTTTTAATATAAATATTTCATTGAATTTCCAAAGAAATGATAAATTTATTGATCTCTTTTATTTGTTTTTGAAGAGGATATAAAATCATACATTTTCCCTCCTTTGCCTGTATCTTTATCTCCCTTTTCCATTCTTACCATAGATCTTAATATCCAATGTTCAGTTGTTTGACAACATTCGAGTACGGCACATAGTCGAAATGACAAGGCGACACCTTTAAATATTCCTTCTTTGATTCGCCTCTTCAAAAATAGACTAACAAAAATTTAGGCCTTTGGTTCCCCTCTAACATCTGTAGATAATTTAAAACATACAGTGCTCTTAACATAAAGACAACTGACACAATATTTGAAAAACTATTTTTAAACAAATCTTTTTTTTTTGCATGAATATATTATGGTTTTGGTACTAAAACGAACGTGATGATGATGAGCCATTCTCTCTTTTTTTGTAAGAGTCTAAAATCATTATGAGTCAAAACATGAAAATATTGCAACGTAATTATTTAAGGAACGTGAAGCATACACACACAGAGCTACCTACGCGGACGTTTGCAAAGATCTTGTAAAAAGCAATTATTTATTTAGAAATCTTTTTGAAAATTATTTACAAAAAAATTTTTTTCCCTTTCTTTTTTTTTGCAGAAGAAGACATTGGCATAATTGTTTTGTTTTCAAATCTGGTCCTTACCACCCACCACCGATAGGAGGAGGAGTAGCTGTTCTGCTTGCTCTACCACTCAATACCCCTTTAAACAATTTCCAATAATTGGAAAATCAATTCATTCAACATTATTAGACACTTAACCAGAAAAAACGCACCACACAATGCCTGGAGAGGCGGTACAGGTTATCTCCACATCGGAGGAGCACACATTTCTATTAAATGAAGATCAATTGAGCGAGGTGCTGATGCGCGAGGAAGTCAAAGATCGCTATGTTTGTGTGGTCTCAGTGGCTGGAGCATTTCGCAAAGGTAAAAGTTTTCTGTTGGACTTTTTCCTCAGATATATGTACTCCAAGGTAAGTCATAAAATCACCTTGCCCATTCAGAAAATGATTATGCCATATCTCTTTTCTACATTGTAGTACGTTCGTCATGATGTCACCGATTGGTTGGGCGATGAAAACTCACCTTTGACAGGTTTTTCATGGCGCGGCGGTTCGGAACGTGACACAACCGGCATACTCATGTGGTCGGACATATTTCTTCACGATTATCCCAATGGTGATAAAATTGCCATTATTCTATTGGACACCCAAGGAGCTTTCGATAGCCAGAGCACTGTCCGCGATTGTGCCACAGTTTTTGCATTGAGTACCATGTTGTCGTCGGTGCAAATCTATAATTTGTCACAAAACATCCAAGAAGATGATCTGCAACATCTTCAACTGTTCACAGAATATGGACGTTTGGCATTGGCCGATTCGGGCAAGAAACCCTTCCAACGTTTACAATTTTTGGTGCGTGACTGGAGTTTTCCCTATGAAGCTGAATACGGTGCCTTGGGTGGTGAACAGATTTTAAAGAAACGCCTGGAAATATCGGACAAACAACATCCAGAATTGCAATCGCTGAGACGTCACATTTCCTCATGTTTTCAAGAAGTCGCCTGTTTCCTGATGCCACATCCCGGCCTCAATGTGGCCACCAATCCCAATTTTGATGGCCGTCTCAAAGACATAACACCGGAATTCAAACAAAGTCTACGCAGTTTGGTGCCCATGCTATTGTCGCCCGACAATTTGGTATACAAGGAAATTGGTGGTGCACGTATACGTGCCCGCGATCTCATACAATATTTCCAATCGTACATGACCATCTACAAGGGTGATGAACTGCCCGAACCCAAGAGTATGCTGGTGGCCACTGCTGAGGCCAATCATTTGACAGCCATGGCTGCGGCCAAGGAAATGTACAATCAGCTCATGGAAGATGTTTGTGGTGGAACACGGCCGTACTTAAGCACAGGACACTTGGAAGCTGAACATTTGAGATGTAAAGATAAGGCAGTGTTTCAGGTAGGCAGGGATTGTAATTTTAATTATTGATTTTTTTTAAGTTATCCTATTTCTTTCAGTTTTTGGCCAAACGCAAAATGGGTGGTGAAGATTTCACAGAAAAATTCCGCCAACAATTGGACACGGACCTCGAGGACATGTACATCAATTACAAATCGCACAATGAAAGCAAAAATATATTCAAAGCTGCCCGTACTCCGGCCGTGTATTTCGCTGTGGCTGTTATTTTCTACATTCTAAGCGGCATCTTTGGTCTGGTGGGCATGTACACATTTGCCAATTTCAGCAATTTAATTATGGGCATAGCCCTATTGACATTAGCTTTGTGGGCATATATAAGGTAAGAAAATTTTAAGAAAAACATATTTTAACTTTGAAGGAGAAAAGTGAGTGACAAATGAATTTTTGTTGAAGAACATTAAGAAATAGTTGAGCTCTTTTCGGAGGTAATTAAAACAGGCCCTATGATGTAATCTGTAGTACAGCTCGATAGAGTAGCTTATGAAAATGGGTTAAACTTTTTTCAAGCCTAATCTGCACTCTTCATTTTGAATAAATGATGAGAATTTCCAAGTTTATAGTTGCGGGCTTAATGATCAGATTATCCTACATTTTTTGATCTTTTGCTATAGATCTCCAATAGGTGCTGGGATTGCAGGCTTGGTTCAATTTTTTCGCCGAAATCAACTCGGTTCCAGTGCCATTTTCCAATTTAAATCCATCCGTGTTTCCAATTAAATTAAAGGACTGACTTGCTACCACATGGACAGCTGAAACTTCAACTAATCTGATAATCGATGGTCATAGAATTTCGACCGTTAACTCTCCTAATTGCATTCATCACAAGCTATCTGCGGTAAATGAAAAAGTTTAAAATGATCTTACTGTGATCCGCGATTACAAGACCTGTCAAAACGCAACCAGGTACATCAAATTAGACTAGTACGAAAATATTCCTTACGCATGTTGGCCTTACTTTTAATACAGGTGCATAAATCTACCTTGCCTCGGTGAGTCAGGAAAGATCTGAATGATCAAAATAGTGACCCATAGATAAAATAGAGAACATCTTGACTATGTATAACAATGTTGTTTGATTAAGGTTCTTGGAGCTCACCTACATCCATTGCTCTTGAAGAACGCCTGATGCACGCATAAACCTTGCAGAATAATAATGTTCAAAGTGCAGTATTGGAACTCGCACCACGTTGCCGAAAGTACCCAACTTACTCTAATATATACCATAAATCATGGTATAGACTCTTATTTTTTTGGTATAGGCCCCTAAAGGCATCTCCTAATTTAGAGTATTTGGGGGTTTTTGATATTTTTCCCAAGCAAAATTGCTGCATTTCTTCAGAGAGGGGGCCGTACAGAAATGAAAAGGGCAATTTGCTCTGACGGAATATCAATGGCAATGTTGAAACTGCTGAATAACCCGAGAGTTGAGTGTCGTATTAATATTCTCAGTCTGCCGTTAACCACTCTAATCGTTCCCGAAATTGGGCTAGTTGGTCCCACTACTGAAGTCAGTAAAGATACCAGCAAAGGAGAGTCATACAGGCCAATTTGTCGCCAGTAGCAAAGATTCTTCAGGCTTTACTCCTTTCCAGGAGTACTTCCAAGAAGTTATCCAGCTGCCAATCATCAACAATTCCGTCCACAACATAGTGCCACAATTGCATTGCACGCCATATCCACACATAGTGAGGATTCTTGCTGAATAGTCCGTGCCATAGAACAGTAGAAGTGGTCCTTGACTTATTAACGATTTTTGACACTGTCAATCATGCCACGCTGTTCGAAGTCTTTGAAAACACTACCCTCCGTTCTAGTTTCAAACGTTGGATAGTCAATTATATGTGTGGACACCAGTCGCAATTTGAATTCCGGAACAAGAAATCCAAACCTCGTAGAGTGAAACAGAGAGTTCCCTTTCCGGAACACCGCGTCCTCTAGACGATATTGTGATCGTAACCTATGTGGTCCTGTATGCATCACGTTAAACACCTAACTCGCCGAGTTTGCCGCATTCTTCCATGCGAGGAATATGAATATATCCCACAGAATCAAAGGCCACACACTTTAACACTCGGACCGCGGATATGATAATGTACAGGTCGAGGGACCACTAACTACCTTAAGATCTTGGGGTCGCATTAGACAGCATGTTCAAGTCGTCCTCGCAAGCCACAACTATCTGTGGAAATTTAAAAAAATTGAAAGTCGAAAGTTCCAATATAGGTCCACACCATGACTTGAGACAGTTCAAAGGTTTCATGCCCAACTGGAGTAGATTTTAATTTAGTAAATTATGTTATCATTAAATGAAAATTCGCCACGATTTCGATTTGTTGATCAGTAACGTTTTCAATTTCCCTCTACATTTATACAATTGACCACTATTCTGGATCTCTGTAGATTTCCCTACTATTATTTTTTTACAAAAAATAAAATTTTTTGGTATTTTGTTTTAAAAGAAAGAAAATTAATCTCACATGTTTTATTTGTTTTACAGATATAGCGGTGAATTAAGTGATTTTGGTGTTAAATTAGATGATTTTGCGACGTTACTGTGGATTAATGTAAGTCCCCTAAAGACAAACCTGTTGACACCACTTAAAATATTTGTTTCTTTCATTTGCAGTTTATGAAACCCATTTATCAGGGTTGCATGGAAAAGGGTATACAGCATGTGGCCACACATGCCGCTGAGCATGTAGTGGGTGGCGGCAGAACCACATCGCTTAATGGCAAGGTGAAAAGTTCATGAGAATACGCCAAAAATGCAATGCCCAAAGAAGCCCGCGAAACTAAAATAAATAACAGTAGTAGTAGTGGTGGTGGTGGTGGTGAAGGAAGAGGAGGAGTAGGGGCTAAGCCCAAGGCAAATAATGAAAAAGGGCCACCAACAACAGCAACAAATATGCTATTATCATCCTCATCATCGGCATCATCATCAGCATCATTTTTGAAAAATTCTGGAAATCAACAACAGCCACAACCATCCACGGTAGTTAATAGTAATAATTTAAAGCAACAGCAGCAACAACTCACAACGAACAACAACAACTACATTGATAAGGGAAAACAAACTGCTCCAAATGAATGTATTTTAGCCTCGCCAAATCTAAACGCTGTAGCCTCTGCCAACTCTAATTCCCCCACGATGTTTGCATCAATATGGAGTAAATTTTCAGCCACCTGCAATGAGGCCAAACAACAAAAACTCCTGCAAAGGCAACAGAGTCAACAAAATCATGGTAGCAGTGCAGCCACGGCAGCGACATCGTTGGGCGCCACTACAGCCGCCACCAATGGCTCTACAAATATTACGGTTTCGAATCGTAAAAAAAGAAAATCCAAGAAAAATAACAACCATAACACTTCCAATGCTGCAAAATAAATTAACTTTTTTATAACTAAATGAAGAACATAAAAGAAAAGACAACCTGTAATATTTTTTTTTAAGAAATCATTTTCTTTTCTTCCTTGAAATGACATAAACCCTATTTTCGGAATACAAACTCCTCCATAATATTGGCAAAAAAATGTTTTGTGTACATTAATTAGCAGGATTGATTTTATTCTAAACAAAATGAAATTTCCACACACACACTCCCTTACGCTCCTTGGTTTTCCATTCGTTTCTAAAGTAACCACGTAAATTCATAATAAAAAAAATTAAAGATATAATTCTAGTTTAAAATAATTATGCTTAACTTAAAAACAAATTACAGAAGGAAACAAATGAAAATAAAATCACTTAATAATATTATTTTTTTCTAAACTAAGGCGCTGGCGTTAAATGGTACATCAGATATTTTTTCTTTAGTTAACGATCTTAGAATTTCAATCCATTTGTTGAGGAAGTTTTCCAAAAGTAACTGAATAATGAAACATTTTTGAAATGTGTTTTTTTTTCGTTTGTTGTTGTTGTTCTTTGAAGGCTTGCTTTAATTTAATTTTCTTTTAATGTGTCATTAAGCATATATTTAAAAATAAACATTTATTTGTACTCTTTTTTTAATTTTGTTTTCTAAATATTGCGAATTTTTTTATATAAATAATTTTATTTGTTTTTTTTTTTTTTTACCGATTTCTGTTAATTTAATTACTACATATATACATACTTATATAAATATTATTTTATACATATCCACTCATGGTAAAGGTATGAAATAGAATTTCCTAAACATTTTTATTTGTTTTGCATTGTACGGCCGAAGACATAGACATTGAATGAGCATGCAGCATGCATGTGTGTGTGTGTGTGCTCGCGTTAGAGAATGCAACAACAAAACTAAGTTATGGAAGGCAACAGTAACTGTTGCCAAATATATTGATTAATGGATGAATTTAAAACAATGTTTAAATTGAAAAATAGTAAACAAACCAACAAAACAAAAAAAAAAAACAAAATATTAAATAAAAACAAATTAAATCCCTTTAAACTCACAAAACAAGATGTCTTTATATGGGGACTTAAGGCAGATGATATGGGGAAATGACCATAAGCTACTGTAGTGAGAAACTATGCAGCTCGCTTAAAAGACGACTTTAAGATCGTCTATAAAGGCGACTTTGGGATCGACGATAGGGTCGTGGATAAGGACGTGTTTAATGTTGGTTTAAGGTTGTGCATAAAGACGCCTTTAGGGATAATCAAGACGACTTAAGGTCTACAAAGACGATTTTGAGGTCGTCTATAAAAGACGACTTTAGAAGAGTTTAAGGTCGCCTACAAAGGTCCTCTATATAATTTTTAACATTTAAAGCCGAACTTTTTATACCCTACACCATTTGAAAGAAACTTGAAAAATTTCCAAAAATATTCTGTCGAAAAATCCCGCTTGAATGAAAACCGCTATATGGAGGCTATACGAAGACGTGGTCCTGCATAAAATAATTTGTGTCATAGGCTGTAGTAATGGTTCGGAACTTTATATACGAAATTTGAAATGATTCCGGTGAATAATGTCGCAAGAATCATGAAAATACCAAATATAAACCATCACTTAATCATACTTCTAAAAGAAAAGGAAAATGGGTGATAAAGTCCGAGATCTTCAAAAATATAGAGAAGACGACTTTGTGTTCGACGATAGGGTCGTGGATAAGGACGTGTTTAATGTTGGTTTAAGGTTGTGTATAAAGACGCCTTTAGGGACAATCAAGACGGCTTAAGGTCTACAAAGACGATTTTGAGGTCGTCTATAAAAGACGACTTTAGAAGAGTTTAAGGTCGCCTACAAAGGTCCTCTATATAATTTTTAACATTTAAAGCCGAACTTTTTATACCCTACACCATTTGAAAGAAACTTGAAAAATTTCCAAAAAAATTCTGTCGAAAAATCCCGCTTGAATGAAAACCGCTATATGGAGGCTATACGAAGACGTGGTCCTGCATAAAATAATTTGTGTCATAGGCTGTAGTAATGGTTCGGAACTTTATATACGAAATTTGAAATGATTCCGGTGAATAATGTCGCAAGAATCATGAAAATACCAAATTTAAACCATCACTTAATCATACTTCTAAAAGAAAAGGAAAATGGGTGATAAAGTCCGAGATCTTCAAAAATATAGAGAAGACGACTTTGTGTTCGACGATAGGGTCGTGGATAAGGACGTGTTTAATGTTGGTTTAAGGTTGTGTATAAAGACGCCTTTAGGGACAATCAAGACGACTTAAGGTCTACAAAGACGATTTTGAGGTCGTCTATAAAAGACGAATTTAGAAGAGTTTAAGGTCGCCTACAAAGGTCCTCTATATAATTTTTAACATTTAAAGCCGAACTTTTTATACCCTACACCATTTGAAAGAAACTTGAAAAATTTCCAAAAAATTCTGTTGAAAAATACCGCTCGAATGAAAACCGCTATATGGAGGCTATACGAAGACGTGGTCCTGCATAAAATAATTTGTGCCATAGGCTATAGTAACGGTTCCGAACTTTATATACGAAATTTGAAATGATTCCGGTGAATAATGTCGCAAGAATCGTGAAAATACCAAATATCTGAGGGTACCGTTATATGGGCACTATACTAAAACGTGGACCTATTTAGACCATTCTCTTCTAAGGGGTAAAGTACTCAGAAGGAACCCCTTGTGTGGATTTTAAGACATTGAAAATTGTGGCTAAAATCATAAAAGTCCGAATATGGGGGGAGTGTACCCTTATATGGGGGCCATGCGATATCGTGAACCTATACAGATAATTCTCTTCCAGGAGATAAAGTACGCCCAAGGAACTCCTTGTGTGGATTTTAGGACAATTCCATTGAAAAATGTGGCTAAAATCATGAAAATGCCAAATATCGGAAGGTGCCGTTATATATGGGGGCTATACGATATCGTGCCCTATATATAGACAATTCTCTTCGAGGGGATAAAGTACTCAAAAGGAACTCCTTGTGTACAATTTCAGACAATTCCATGTGGCTAAAATCGTGAAAATACCGAATATGGGGTCTATAAGATATCGTGGACCTATATAGACTATTCTCTGTTAGGGGGTAAAGTACTCATAAAGAATTCCTTGTGTACAATTTCAGACAATTCCATTGAATAATGTGGCTAAACTCATCAAAATACCGAATATCGGGGGTACCGTTATATGGGGGCTATACGATATCGTGGGCCGATATAGCCCATCTTCGAACTAGACCTGCCTGCAGACAAAAGACAGATCTGTGCAAAATTTTAGCTTCCTATCTGACTGTAGCGTGATTTCAACAGACGGACGAACAGGGCTTAATCGTCTTAGAATTTTACGTTGATCAAGAATATATATAATTTGATCGGCCTAAAATTATTATTTCGCTGAGTTACAAACGGAATGATGAACTTAATATACCCTCCATACCATGTATGTTGGAGGGTATCAAAAGGATAAGCGCACTGATCCCTAAGTTACGCCCCTATTGGCAGAATTACTCGCTGAAACAAGGACACTCTGACCACCTACCAAAGACATTATAGTTTCTTAACCCAAAATTTCCACAAGAAAATTTAATATTTCCTCTTTTCTTTGCTATTGAAAATCCTTCTGCATCACCTTTTTAATTCACATTTATTTTTCAATATTTTCTATAAAGATGATAGATGTAAAAATTTCTCCAATTCACCATTAACTTAGTCACTTTTAGTTTGCTTGCTACAGCAAGATTTTCCAGTAGCTGCTGCCTCCTTGTCACCATTCATACAATTACATTTATTATCCTTGGCACATTTGCAGCGTTCATCGCACTTTGCTGTAGTGCATTTGCAGTCTATCAAAAAAACAGATAATAATTTTGTTTTCGTTATTAAAAATTATTATTAAATATTTTTACCTTTTTCACATCCTTTGCAAGGCATTTTTTTTAAGAATTAGTCTTTCTGATTGTGGAATACAAAAATGTGGTACTTTGTCGGTGTTCTTTTTTGCTGCTATACTTTGTGAAAATTATTTTATTATCTGAATTGCGCATGACCGCTTTTTAAATAGTCATCGTTCGTTATCGATAACAATAAAGCTATGTAACGGTTGTGATAATCAACAGGTAATTTATATGTCACGATTTCCTTAAGTTCTCGTATCACTAAAACCGGGTTTGGGATCAAAATTTTCAGTAGATAAAACAGAGAACCGTGAAGTATTCAGAATAATAATTAAAAAAATCTGCTCCGCATTGGGCGCCAAATGGTCTCACGCTGAAATTTACTGCGAAAAGGTGTTATACGCCCTGAGAACCAAGTAAAAGACCAATAGAATGGAAAACATGGTCAAGGCTCCTCGAAAATGCGCTGCAAAATATGATGAAAACTTCCTTGAAAGAAATCAGGAAACAGAATTTTGTAATAAATTTCTCTTCTCCCAATAAATGTACGCAAAGTAAACAAAATAATAAGTACAAAAAATCACTCCGCATTGGGCGCCAAATTTCAAGTATCGTCTTTTTGTCCTTTTTAAGGTAAAGAAAAATGTCTAATAGTGCCCAATTCATCTTCCATCTTCAAAAAAAAAAAATGGAGAAAGCTGCTCTACTCCAAAACATAGCCTTACATTTCAATTAACTGCGAAGAGGTCTTCTACGCCCTGTGAAACCAACTTAAAGCCAAATCGATTGGAAAATTTGGTCAAGACTCCTCAAAATAACTAAAATCATAAAAATAGATAAGTAAAAAAATCCTGCACGCATTGGACGCCAAATTTAAACCAATCATACTTTTAATAGAAAAGAAAAATGTCTGATAATGTTCAAGATCTTCAAAAAATTAGAGACAGTGGATCTACTCCGAAACATAGTCTTATATTTAAATTTACTGCAAGAGGTATCCTTCAGCCTGAGAAACCAACTTTGAGAAAAATTATTGGAAAATATGGTGAAGACTCCCCAAAATAACTAAAATCAGATTTATTTATATAAGGGCTACAAGAAAACTTTATATATAAATAAGTAAAAAATTGTGCCCACATTGGGCGCCAAATTGAAAACATCACTCATTTATACGTTTAACAAAAAAAAAAGCTGATAGTGTCCAAGACTCTAGACAAATTTATGAAGTTGGCGGCTTTACTCCAAAAAACGCCCTGAGAAACCAAGTTAAAGCTAAATCAATTAGGGCTATACCATGACTTACACCTAAATAAATATATAAGAAAAAATTGGGCACCGCATTGAGTGCCAAATTTAATCGATTTACTTATTTATGATTTTTTAAGAAAAGACAAGTAAAAAAGCAGCGGCCGGACCGAACTTTGAATACCCTCCACCATTTAGAACGAATTTGAAAATTTTCGAAAAAGATAACATTCGCCAAAAATTCTGTTAACATTTTTAAAATACCGAATATAGCCGTTATATTAGGGCCTGTACGACGTGCACCTACGTAGGCATTGTTTGTCACAAGCCATTACCATATTCAAATTCGAAACTTGAAATAAACGGTGAATAATGTGGCCAAAATCATGAAAATAACGCACATAGGGATGTACCGTTATATAGAAGCTTTACGAAAACCTGGGCCTGCATAGACAATTTTCTGTCACAGGCTGTAGCTTCCATGATGTACTTCAAATACGACATCTCAAACAATTTCGGTGAGTATTGTACCTAAAATCGTCCACATACGAAGACGTGGACTTGCACAGACAATTTTCTGTCTCAGGCTGTAGTATCCATTTCGAACTTCAAACGCCAAATTTGAAACAATTCCGGTGAATAATGTCGGTAAAATCATCAAAATACCGAATATTGGGAGGTACCGTTATATGGGGGCTATACGAAGACGTGGACCTGCACAGTAATTTTTCTGTCTTAGGCTGTACTATCCGTTTGGAACTTCAAATATCAAATTTGAAGCAATTTCGGTGAATAATGTCGCTAAAATCATCAAAATACCGAATATAGGGAGGTACAGTTATATGGGGGTTATACGAAGACGAGGACCTGCACAGACAATTTTCTGTCTTAGGCTGTAGTATCCATTACGAACTTCAAAAACCCAATTTGAAACAATTCTGGTGAATAATGTCGCTAATATCATCAAAATACCGAATATCGGGAGGTACCTTTATATGGGGGCTATATGAAAACGTGGACCTACAAGTCCCATTTATGAACTTAACCTGCCTACTGGAAAAATAAACATGTGTGCAAAATTTTAGCCTTCTATCTCAATCCGTTCGAAAGATAGCGTGATTACAACAGACAGACAGATAGACGGACATGGCTAAATCGTCTTAGAATTTTACGCTGATCAAGAATATATACTTTGTTGGGTCATTATTTCGATGAGTTACAAACGGAATGACAAAATGAATATACCCTCCATAGTATGCTGGAGGGTATAAAAATGATAGTGTCCAATATAGCCAAAAAATAGAGGCTACTTGGAAACATGTTCATACATTGAAATTCTCTGCTAAGAGGTTTTCCATCCCTAAGAACCTATGTTAAAGACAAATTTATTGGAAAATATGACCAAAAACCACCGAAATAACTAAAATAGGGAGATGTCCTCATATGCGAAAACTTGGCCCTATACAGGGTGAGATGATGAAACTGCAACCAACTTCAGACTGCTGTCATTTACAAGCCACTCATCCGACAGCTGTTAAAAATATTCCAGTGACAGCTCATATATTGTTTATAAGCGTACAAAAACATTATGGTGAGAATTTTCAGAAAAAAAGTTATTCGTGATGGAATTTAAGCGTGATAGTGTGATTTCTTTATATTTGGCTGGAGAACCACAAGTGCCTATCGTTCCATACCATGTATGTTGGAGGGTATCAAAAGGATAAGCGCACTGATCCCTAAGTTACGCCCCTATTGGCAGAATTACTCGCTGAAACAAGGACACTCTGACCACCTACCAAAGACATTATAGTTTCTTAACCCAAAATTTCCACAAGAAAATTTAATATTTCCTCTTTTCTTTGCTATTGAAAATCCTTCTGCATCACCTTTTTAATTCACATTTATTTTTCAATATTTTCTATAAAGATGATAGATGTAAAAATTTCTCCAATTCACCATTAACTTAGTCACTTTTAGTTTGCTTGCTACAGCAAGATTTTCCAGTAGCTGCTGCCTCCTTGTCACCATTCATACAATTACATTTATTATCCTTGGCACATTTGCAGCGTTCATCGCACTTTGCTGTAGTGCATTTGCAGTCTATCAAAAAAACAGATAATAATTTTGTTTTCGTTATTAAAAATTATTATTAAATATTTTTACCTTTTTCACATCCTTTGCAAGGCATTTTTTTTAAGAATTAGTCTTTCTGATTGTGGAATACAAAAATGTGGTACTTTGTCGGTGTTCTTTTTTGCTGCTATACTTTGTGAAAATTATTTTATTATCTGAATTGCGCATGACCGCTTTTTAAATAGTCATCGTTCGTTATCGATAACAATAAAGCTATGTAACGGTTGTGATAATCAACAGGTAATTTATATGTCACGATTTCCTTAAGTTCTCGTATCACTAAAACCGGGTTTGGGATCAAAATTTTCAGTAGATAAAACAGAGAACCGTGAAGTATTCAGAATAATAATTAAAAAAATCTGCTCCGCATTGGGCGCCAAATGGTCTCACGCTGAAATTTACTGCGAAAAGGTGTTATACGCCCTGAGAACCAAGTAAAAGACCAATAGAATGGAAAACATGGTCAAGGCTCCTCGAAAATGCGCTGCAAAATATGATGAAAACTTCCTTGAAAGAAATCAGGAAACAGAATTTTGTAATAAATTTCTCTTCTCCCAATAAATGTACGCAAAGTAAACAAAATAATAAGTACAAAAAATCACTCCGCATTGGGCGCCAAATTTCAAGTATCGTCTTTTTGTCCTTTTTAAGGTAAAGAAAAATGTCTAATAGTGCCCAATTCATCTTCCATCTTCAAAAAAAAAAAATGGAGAAAGCTGCTCTACTCCAAAACATAGCCTTACATTTCAATTAACTGCGAAGAGGTCTTCTACGCCCTGTGAAACCAACTTAAAGCCAAATCGATTGGAAAATTTGGTCAAGACTCCTCAAAATAACTAAAATCATAAAAATAGATAAGTAAAAAAATCCTGCACGCATTGGACGCCAAATTTAAACCAATCATACTTTTAATAGAAAAGAAAAATGTCTGATAATGTTCAAGATCTTCAAAAAATTAGAGACAGTGGATCTACTCCGAAACATAGTCTTATATTTAAATTTACTGCAAGAGGTATCCTTCAGCCTGAGAAACCAACTTTGAGAAAAATTATTGGAAAATATGGTGAAGACTCCCCAAAATAACTAAAATCAGATTTATTTATATAAGGGCTACAAGAAAACTTTATATATAAATAAGTAAAAAATTGTGCCCACATTGGGCGCCAAATTGAAAACATCACTCATTTATACGTTTAACAAAAAAAAAAGCTGATAGTGTCCAAGACTCTAGACAAATTTATGAAGTTGGCGGCTTTACTCCAAAAAACGCCCTGAGAAACCAAGTTAAAGCTAAATCAATTAGGGCTATACCATGACTTACACCTAAATAAATATATAAGAAAAAATTGGGCACCGCATTGAGTGCCAAATTTAATCGATTTACTTATTTATGATTTTTTAAGAAAAGACAAGTAAAAAAGCAGCGGCCGGACCGAACTTTGAATACCCTCCACCATTTAGAACGAATTTGAAAATTTTCGAAAAAGATAACATTCGCCAAAAATTCTGTTAACATTTTTAAAATACCGAATATAGCCGTTATATTAGGGCCTGTACGACGTGCACCTACGTAGGCATTGTTTGTCACAAGCCATTACCATATTCAAATTCGAAACTTGAAATAAACGGTGAATAATGTGGCCAAAATCATGAAAATAACGCACATAGGGATGTACCGTTATATAGAAGCTTTACGAAAACCTGGGCCTGCATAGACAATTTTCTGTCACAGGCTGTAGCTTCCATGATGTACTTCAAATACGACATCTCAAACAATTTCGGTGAGTATTGTACCTAAAATCGTCCACATACGAAGACGTGGACTTGCACAGACAATTTTCTGTCTCAGGCTGTAGTATCCATTTCGAACTTCAAACGCCAAATTTGAAACAATTCCGGTGAATAATGTCGGTAAAATCATCAAAATACCGAATATTGGGAGGTACCGTTATATGGGGGCTATACGAAGACGTGGACCTGCACAGTAATTTTTCTGTCTTAGGCTGTACTATCCGTTTGGAACTTCAAATATCAAATTTGAAGCAATTTCGGTGAATAATGTCGCTAAAATCATCAAAATACCGAATATAGGGAGGTACAGTTATATGGGGGTTATACGAAGACGAGGACCTGCACAGACAATTTTCTGTCTTAGGCTGTAGTATCCATTACGAACTTCAAAAACCCAATTTGAAACAATTCTGGTGAATAATGTCGCTAATATCATCAAAATACCGAATATCGGGAGGTACCTTTATATGGGGGCTATATGAAAACGTGGACCTACAAGTCCCATTTATGAACTTAACCTGCCTACTGGAAAAATAAACATGTGTGCAAAATTTTAGCCTTCTATCTCAATCCGTTCGAAAGATAGCGTGATTACAACAGACAGACAGATAGACGGACATGGCTAAATCGTCTTAGAATTTTACGCTGATCAAGAATATATACTTTGTTGGGTCATTATTTCGATGAGTTACAAACGGAATGACAAAATGAATATACCCTCCATAGTATGCTGGAGGGTATAAAAATGATAGTGTCCAATATAGCCAAAAAATAGAGGCTACTTGGAAACATGTTCATACATTGAAATTCTCTGCTAAGAGGTTTTCCATCCCTAAGAACCTATGTTAAAGACAAATTTATTGGAAAATATGACCAAAAACCACCGAAATAACTAAAATAGGGAGATGTCCTCATATGCGAAAACTTGGCCCTATACAGGGTGAGATGATGAAACTGCAACCAACTTCAGACTGCTGTCATTTACAAGCCACTCATCCGACAGCTGTTAAAAATATTCCAGTGACAGCTCATATATTGTTTATAAGCGTACAAAAACATTATGGTGAGAATTTTCAGAAAAAAAGTTATTCGTGATGGAATTTAAGCGTGATAGTGTGATTTCTTTATATTTGGCTGGAGAACCACAAGTGCCTATCGTTCGGCAAAAATTGAAAAATGAAATTCAATTGAAATTCCAAAAAGTGCAAGAACTTACACCGCAACAGAAAGAAACTAGACTCAAAAGAGCTAAAGAATTGCTTCGCTTGGCCGAAAGTGGTGAACTGCTTCGCTTCATTTCCAGCGCACAATGGCCACCAAAATCTGCGGATACCAATCCGTTGGACTATTGTGTCTGGAGTATTTTGGAAAGCAAGGTTGACACTAAAAAATACCAAAATGTCGATCACCTCAAGCAAGCGCTTCGCCGGGAATGGGCCAAAATACCGCAGAGCAACATTCGGGCAGCGTGTGACGATTTCATTGACCGTTTGAAGGCCATAATTCGTGCAAAAGGTGACCAATTCGAACAAATCTAAACCTATTCTAAAATTTGATGATGACATTTTTGCTTTCATTCAATAAAATTAAAAAAATGTAAAAATGATGGCGTTTGACTTTGTTGTAGTTTTTTTATCTCACCCTGTATTTTTAGCATTTTTGATCACTCATTAAAACCATCATATGCCACTCGATCATTTGATACAGAATAACTAATCCAGGAAAGTCGAAAAAATTACAGACATTTTACTTTAAAGGTCGCTCTCTTCTCTGAAACGTGAAATAAAGCTCGTATTGAATACTATAAATGACCGGCTTCAACACCTCGATAAGCATCGTTAATAAGTATCTTCTGCTATCCCTCTCTTAAAACCCTTCGTCTTCAGGATGAACTCAAAAAACTAATTGCGCGCCCTATAATGTAACCTAAAGCTCTACTTTTTGATGTTTACTTTAAGAAATGCAAAGCAAATTAGTGTAATTAATTTTCTTTCATAAAAAAATACATCTACAAAATTTGAAAAAAAATAAATTCCAGTTAATTTTATTGAAATGGAAATGATTACCATTATTAATAAAATAAGCACTTGTTCTAGCTCGATCATTCTTTTAAAGTACATACTATAAATCATTAATATTTTTCCTATCTATTCGTGAAAATTTCACAAAAATATCTCAATCCATTGCCGAGATATGACCATTTGAAATTTTTCTTCAGTCCAAATATAGCTGCTTGTCGGTGCTGGTTGCCTGTTACCGCAACATGGCTCACACAGTCATTTTACATTTTCCAATAGCAGTCATTGCAACAATGTTGCCAGATCTCCTGCCCAATATTTTGTTGAATGTTAAACGTAGTTGAGAATATTTTAGGGCGCTTTATTAAAGTCAAATAAAGTTCATAATAAATGAAATGCCTAAAACTATGCTTTACATTTTCATTGATTTATAAATCAAAACTTGAATGAAATGTTGGAAAAATAATGGCCAATTGCAAATCGTTTTATCTTAGAAGCGAATGGAGCTTTGTTTGTCAAATTTTCACTGTTTGTTAGAGGAGGAATAGAGGATATTTTAGGAGTTATCTTATTCCACAAAAATATATGCAGTACTCAATTTACCAATAAATTCATATAATTTCTGAGATACTTTTGGTTTTCTAGAAATGCTTAGAATTTAAAGTCCATGTGCTCAATTCATGTTCTATGAAAATGTGAAACGTAAACTTTTATAAAGGATAGAAATGCAAATGAAAAATTTTATAAAGGAAGTATTTATGTGTTTGTTTTCTCTTTCGAGACGAGCTTAATGATCTGAAATTTGCAGTGAAAAGGAAAGCCAGATAGACACTATCACACACTCACCACTATGCGACGCGTTTCGCCGTTGGTTAAGCGGCTCATCAGGCATATTTGATGTGGATGATGGCTTACAAGGGCCGTTCTCTGGAAAGTAGTATATATTTCGAACTTATTGCAAATTAGCATATGCGAATTATACACTAGAAACTCTCCAGGTTCGACTCAAGTTCTATTGGCAGATCTTTTTCACAGCAACGTTTTGTTTTTGTAGTGATGGATTTTTTGTCCACAACAACTACATTGCTTCCAATGCATACACTTGTTTTAGTGCTGCTTTAGGAAGACGGGTTAATGGCTCAGAACGTAGAGACGGCAACTTCTAGTTGGCTGCACACAGAGGTCCGCGGTTCAAATCCCACAGCCAGGCTCGGCTGAATTTTTGAGTTTTGCCTTGTTAAGGCGAAGATCATATGTTTTATGATTTAAGTGTTTGTTTTCTCTTTCGAGACGAGCTTAATGATCTGAAATTTGCAGTGAAAAGGAAAGCCAGATAGACACTATGACACACTCACCACTATGCGACGCGTTTCGCCGTTGGTTAAGCGGCTCATCAGGCATATTTGATGTGGATGATGGCTTACAAGGGCCGTTCTCTGGAAAGTAGTATATATTTCGAACTTATTGCAAATTAGCATATGCGAATTATACACTAGAAACTCTCCAGGTTCGACTCAAGATCTGCCAATAGAACTTGAGTCGAACCTGGAGAGTTTCTAGTGTATAATTCGCATATGCTAATTTGCAATAAGTTCGAAATATATACTACTTTCCAGAGAACGGCCCTTGTAAGCCATCATCCACATCAAATATGCCTGATGAGCCGCTTAACCAACGGCGAAACGCGTCGCATAGTGGTGAGTGTGTGATAGTGTCTATCTGGCTTTCCATTTCACTGCAAATTTCAGATCATTAAGCTCGTCTCGAAAGAGAAAACAAACACTTAAATCATAAAACATATGATCTTCGCCTTAACAAGGCAAAACTCGAAGTATTTATCTTTTTGTAGTTTCATAGAAAAAAAACATCTAGACCCATATAATGAAGCATTCAAAAATAATTAAGTTAAATAAAATGGGGTTCCACAAGCTTTTAGGAAAAAATTTCCACTTTGGTAATTATTGATGAATAAATTTAAACCATTTCCAATCTGAGCCAAAAATTACCTTAATACAATTTTTTTTAGGAAAAGTGAAAAAGAAATAATCTAAATCAAATGTCCATATGAGTCTCTGAACAAACGAAATGTGTCAACTTAATATTATCAGAAAAATTACAGAATATATCAAAACTACGAAAAGTTTTTGGATTTTCTAGACTTAACATTATTTATGACCCAAAAATGCACAAATAGACCCAAATATTTTGAGCTATATTATGACAGTTTTAATATAGAGCCTTGGAATTTGATATTAATCCTTGGAATATTTTATACCATCGTTAGTCTATTTTCAATCTTTGGTATTTTTAATTCTAATTATGCCGAAGCCATTTTAATTAAGGTCCACGTAATTGTAATTGTTTCGCAGGTCTTGGTTTCATATTTTATTCCATTTGACTTTAACTTGTTATCTTTGCTCCTCAGAAATTAGAGCTAAAAAAGGAATTCAAATAAATTGGAAGATAGGGGAACTTACCTCTTCTACAGGGTGAGATACAACTGCAACAAAGTCAAACGCCACATTTTTCAAATTGTTGCAAAAAATGTCGGAAATAGCATCAAATTTTAGGATATGGCCTTCTATGGCCAATGAAACCTTCACATTCCAAATGCTTTCCAAAATACTCTAGACACAATAGTCCAACGGATTGGTATCCGGAGATTTTGGTGGCCATTGTGCGCTGGAAATGACGCGAGGAATCTCCTTTTGTAGCGATTCTTGGCGGGTGCTGAGTGCGTTGGTTCTAAGTCCTGTTGGAATGTCCAAGGTCTGCGACCAAAATGTTTGCATGCCGATCGCTTTAATACACCCTCAAGAATATTTTCTCGATAATTTTCGGCATTTATTCTGATGCCACGGTCGATTAATACGAGCGGAGAACGACCATCGGCTGTTATGGCGGCCCACACCATCACCATGGCCGGCGCTTGAGTTCTGGTGGGGGACATTTTCAGCTGACCTCTTTGGTAAGTGAACACGATAATTTTGTTTGTTTAAAAACTGCTGGACAACTAATGTGTTCTCATCGGAGAAAACCAAATTCGGCAGTTCACCACTTTCGGCCAAGCGAAGCAACCGTTTAGCTCTTTTGAGACTATTTTTTTTTGTTGCGGAGTAAGTTTTTGCACTTTTTGTAATTTCAATGGCTTTACACCGAGCTTATTTTTCAATATTTGCCGAATGGAATATTGTGATATGTTCAGCTCACGAGCCATTTGTCGGCCACTGCTGCGGGGTTTTCGATCAAGTCGCTTCTTTACTTTTCGAACCATTTCTACTGACGTTGCTGTTTTCTTCCGTCCATTTCCTTGACGTTGGGCTACGCTACCAGTATCACGGTAAAGAGCGATGGTACGAGACACAAAAAATTTATTCGCATTTAAATGCTGGAGTGCTCTAACGATAGCCACTTGTCTCCATCGCTTGAACTCCATCACGAATAACTTTTTTTCTGGAAAATTCTCACCAAAACGCTTTTGTACGCTTGTAAACAATATAATGAGCTGTCACTGGAATGATTTTAATAGCTGTAGGACGAGTGGCTTAGAAATGACAGCAATCTGAAGTTAGTTGCATTTTTTTTATCTCACTGTATCAATATTATCGAATAATTTGTACGCGGTATTAAATACATTGTTCATCCTCGCCGTCTTTTAATTGTTTAAGACTTTTTTTCCGTTGTTGAATATTGTATCCAAGTTGTTAAATGCTTTATTCAAATTGCTAAACATAAAAATCTCATGGTGAAGTATTTAGTGTACCTTTTAATTTTTTCTAAGGTAAATATTTTAATGCTTCGAATAGAGCTCCCTTTTTCATAAAAATATCTTGTACGTTCATTTTTTTGCAAATTTCGTATTTTTTTATTTAGTTATTTTATAATTATTGTTTATTTTAACTATAAATTGTAAATTTCTTGCTGTAATGTTTTTTTTTTTTTTCTGTTTGTATATTTGTGTTTTTTTTTTGCGTTAGTTATAAAATCTTATTTACTTCTTTGCAATTATCCATATATTGATATAAATAAAATGATTTTCATTAAACTTAATTTTAAGATTCATCATTAAGAAACAATGCAATATAAATATAGATTAATAATTTCTGTTTTTTTTTTTTTGCATATTTATTAGACTTTTTTGTTTTTATTTTAAAAGTGTAATGTATGTGTGTGTTTGTTTTTTTCATTTTCTTTGTTTCCAAAAGAACAACCTTGGGTTATTCTCTTTTTGAATTATATTTCATAATTTTTATTTATATAATATTAATTTATAAGTAGAGATAAATATATAAAGAAAACACAGTATTGTTAGTTTTTTATTTTACATTTTGTATGTGATTTTTTTCTTTTTGTTTTTTTTTTTACACACACAATACCTCATAATTATAATTTTGTAAGTAAATAATATTTTCTCAACATCGTTTGGTTGTTTTTGTTCATTTTTCATTTCATTTTTTTTTAATAATCATGACCTTAGGCCAGAAATTCTTTAACTTACATAGGAAGAAATATGAGTAAAACCATAGAACTTAAACACAAATAAAAACACAGCGTTATTTAGGTTTGATAAGAAAATAAGAAATTATGTATGAATATTAATAACATTTCATTGTCAATGGGGGGAAATGGAAGATGGACAAACCTACGGGACCTATTTCATATATACAATACAATTTTGAGGGCTTCATAAAAAATTTATGTTTTTGAACTTGATTAAAATGAATTAAAAAAATTCTTTTATTAAATGCATAATTAATTGATGATGAAAAATTATTTTTTAATTTTTAATCTCTTACAGATCATTTTTTTAATTTTCACAATTTTCACGTCAAGAGAACCATTCGAGAATTTCAATTGTAATTCGAATGGTTGCAATTGTAATTTGAATTATTTCAATTGTAATTTGAATTATTCCAATAGTAATTCAAATTATCCCATTTGTTCCATTTTATAATAAAAAAAAAAACAATTGAAATAATTTGACTTACAAATGGAATGATTCGAAATACAAATAGAATCATTAGAATTACAATTGAAATAATCGAGTAACAACTGAAATAATTCGAATTACAATTAGAATTCTTGAATTATAACTGAAATAATTCGAATTACAAATACAAGTGAAAAAGGTCTGGCGAGAGAGGGATTGATTCTATCGTATACACAAAACTTAATTCGATCGTAAATTTAGTCGATATCGAATGCGAAATGCTTGCCCCAGGTCCCTAACGACATCCAGCTTTTAGGCCAATTTCAGGCAGCGAGTAGTGAGTGCATTGGGGCTGAGTGGTGTTCAAACGGCTTGATGATTTTGGACATTGTCTTATTTTGGTATATATTTATATTTCAATTATAATTCCATATTGAATTTATACCAAGCAGTGATTGGTGAGCTATTGTTGAAATTCTCATCCGAAAAGATCTGGCTATATATACAAATAGATCTAAGCTAATACAAAGATCAATAATTAATTTTAGCTTAACCATGACGGCATCATTTTTCAGGTCAAAAATTCTGTCTAGATGTCAGTAGTATATAATTCCATTCCAATCCCATAAACTTGGGAGACTTCAAGTGTACAAAATAACACTTTTTGAAATATAAGATTTCGTTCAGCTTGTTTGGTTTTTGGTTACCACAGGAAATAGGCGGCTACTAAATGATCTCGCGAGAATACTCATTTTAATATGAGGTCATATTTGTATATTACAATTGAATTTCTACTCTGCATTTATCCATTTATTAGGGGGCTAGTGATATTGCGTCCACACACAGGCTCCATTATTTCATTATTTCAAGTTGGCAATGGCTGAGGTTTGGAATCAACAGTGAATTAAACAAGGTAATCTGGCCAGTGATCTCTCGATAAGGCTTATTCGTCCCATATTATCACATTACAGACAGGTGGGAAATATTTGCCATTGTCATTTGTCTTCTCAAACGTATCCAATTTATTTCATTTTTTTAAGAAGATCCTCTTATCTTGGCATTTCTAGTATTAATGTCGTGTATTACCGCATGAGAGACACTCACTTTTCGGTAGGTAGAAATCAACCGTAGATGGGAAATATATTCCATTGGCATTAGCCTTCGCAAAGAAATCCTCGTATGATCCTCTTTTCTTGGCATTTTTTCATAATCCTGGACAATTCTGAGCCCCTGGACAATGTGGGAATGAAGAAGAGATGTCTTTGATGTCTTGTATAATCGCACAAGAGAGTGAGCGTCGATAGGTGGAAATGCACGTAGTTTGGGCATAGACAAATGAAGATATAGACAACGAAAAGTTAGTTTTGCTTTTTTTCCAGGTGGCTCTCATCATGTTTTGCATAGTCAACATGCTGATTTACGCGTTCAAGCCACTCGACTTCGAAAACACATTTTATCGTTTTTCAAGAATTTCACTGGAATATTCCCAAATTTTTCGATGTCATCACGTACTTTTCACATTTCTTTTATTATGAAATAATTTTCAACTGACAAATATCCTACAGTTTTTGTTATTTTTAACGTTTTAGAATTGAGTGACTTCAATATTCCCACTCAAACCCCTAAAACGATATAGACGACATCTGCTGATTCGATTTTTTTCGAAGATAAACGGTGAGAGCGTTTCGTTGTCTATATTTTCATTTGTCTATGGTTTGGGTATAGATTTCATTGTAATTTGTCTTCTCAAACATATCCTGGTATGAACATCTTTTATTGGGAGTTTTCTTCACAACTCTATCTAAAGACATTCATATGTATCCAGGGTGAACATAATGGATCGGATGAAGAAATCTATTTGAAACTTGGTGTTTTTTGCATTGACATTCTGTTTTTTTTTTTTTTTTTCAAAAATTATATTCTCAATTTTTAAGGGGAAAGAAAAAAAAAGAAGTTGGTAAAGGTTTCCTGGAAAGAGTTTCTCGGAACAGAAATGTGTTCGATGTTTTTCATTGTGTTCGATTGCATATCCTGTAACCGGTGAATTCACATTGGTGTTTTATATTTTCTTGTGTTTTATAATAAAAATAAAATAAATTGTAATCGGATGAGTGGATCTCAGGGGTGTCCTACCAAAAACAAAGTTAATGTGTTTGAAGGGCGAATTCAGCGAAAGAACGACGAGGATGCAATCAAAGCCATAATCCTTCCACTCATGACAGTGCTCCGCCATTTTTATCTCTATGGTCTTGTTATTTTATAGAGATTACGTTAAAACTCCATAAGTATGTCCAATGTTTTAAAATATGACCATGAGTAGACCCTTTAACACAGCTGTATTTTTTGATGTTACTGGGGAACTGACATTATTGTTGCTTTTAATGCAGCTTGAATTGCCTAAATTGCGTTCTTAATTGATAACCAAATCGTATTGCCATACACCTCTCGTTTTCTTTAGCCAAAAGAAAAAATGTTTATGTCTTCAATTATTATTCCATATTTATGAAATTCTTTTTTTTTTAAATTTTAATTAATTGAAATTTTGCAATATTTTCTCAATTGCAAATAGTGTACAAAAAACTACAATGTGTTTCTCTTTTTACCAGATTATGCAATGCATTGTGAATGCTTATCGGCAATGAATTTATATAAAAAGAAAATTATAAATTAATACCTTCTTAAAAGCAAATATTGTGTTTACAAAAAACATGATCTTTTTTCTTCTTATACTTTACATAAATATTTGTCCACCTGGTATATTGTGATGGGTGACATACAAAAAAGAAAGAAGTAAAAAAAAGACTTTGGGATATAATGAAGTTCTGTGAAACTTAAAATAAGCTAAAAATAGTTGGAGAAAATAGGAAAAATAGAAATTATTAAAAATTATAATTATTAACAATTTTAGGATAAAAAATAGTTTTTTGTTGTTGTTTAAAAAAGATATTAGCTTAAAGCTTAATTTAAATTAAAATTAAAAAAGCATGATAGTTGAGTTGGAGAAAATATGTTTGCAAATAATGCCTACTTTCAGCAGCGAGAGAGAGAGAGAGAGAGAGAGTGGGGGAAGAGAAAATAAACAACCTAAATTTAAAAATAATTATCAAAAGGTTAAAGTAAATTAGTCAAAGTGCTTAGCACTGCTAATCTAGCATTTTGCCAAAAAACAAAATATTTAACAAATCATTGAACGATAACTAAATTTGCGGCGAACTAGCAGCCGTGGACGTTGAGGCCGTGTTTGCATTAATAATATCATCACTAGACGCTTTATGTGTATGTGTCGCTGTACTCGTTGTAGTTGTGGTGGTTGCAGTTGCCACTTGGCCAGTCTGCTGTTGTTGTTGTTTCTGAATATCATTGTCATTGGATTGGAGTTCATTTCTTTGTTTTTGTTCCTTCTTCTTTCGATTCGCATGCTCGTCGTCATCATCATCATCTTCGTTTATTGGCATTTCCTCATCTTTGTTTTTTGTGTCCTTCTGGTTTTCTGGCGAAGTGGATGTGATGTTATTATTACTGCTATTTGTGGAATTACAATTAAAGGCACTGCCTTGTGAATTGTTATTGTTGTTACCGCCACCATTACCACCACAACCACCTTCATCACTACTCTCCGGTATCGGTGTTGTATTCTGTTCACTTTCCATGGTCTCGTCCAGAACACTTTGATTTGCACCAGTATTTGGCGAGTTACTTTCCTCTTTTTGCATTAAAATCAAAATACTTTTGATGTACGTTTCCATGGTAAGCAAAAGTTTAATGCGTTTTTCGTGTTCATCCATTAGACGTTCATCGGCAGTTTTCTTTGTGGAGTTTTTCTCAGAATTTATGCTAGCGTAAGCAGCAGAACTTAGAGCCGCGGCAGCAGCAGCAGCTGCAGCCGCCGCTGATGTTGAGGGTGTTTCCAGAAGACAAGCCTTTGTTGATTCCTTACTTTCCTTTACAGGTGATTTAATAGCCTCCTTGTTTCGATCTTCCTCAGTTTTACTGTCAGATTTTGTTTCCGTCTCTTCAGAAGATATTTTTGGTTTCTTCTTCACTTCCTCAATATCGTTGTCTTCCATTAAGCATCTCTTCAATGTCTCCTCTTCCTCCATTTTAGAATCACCTTCTTTTTGTTTTGTGTTGGCAGTTTTTTCATCATCATCATTATTATCTTTTTTGTTTTCATTTGCGTTGGTTTTTTCGTTTCGTTCCTTATTGTTTAGCTGGTCTACATCATCCTTTGCAATGGGAGTTTTGCTCAATTCCTTATCGTCTTTATCATCAGTGTCCAATTTCAGCTTTTTGTTGGGGAATAATTCTAAGACACAAAAAGAAAATTGTTAAGAGTTTTGTAATTTTTTTTATATGCGCATTTAGTTTTACCATCCTCTGCAATTTTTTGATAACGGGCGCTTTTGTACAGTAAAGCCTTAAGAGATCCCCTTAATTGTTTGCGAACTGAGGCCGGTATGCCAGTGCATTGGGCAAAAACCCTTATGGCAAAAAGATCGCCGCACAAATCATCCAAGTCCTCTTTTGAATGCATGGAATAACTAATGGAGTACAAAAGACGTGCAATGGGTAACTGGGAGGAGACCTAAAAATATCGAAACATAAAATGATTTAATTTGCCTATAGAGAGATTTCAGGGGTTACTTATACCTTGGGATAGTAGATTTCCAAAAATCCTCTTATATACTGATCACTCAACGAGACACGACAGTCCCGCAGTATTATATGTATATATTCCACCAAATATTGAGTATTAAGCAACAGTTCCGCATATCTGAGAAACAAAAAATATACAAGAATTAATCATAAATTTACAATCGGTAAAATGTGTCTAACAAAACTTACTTATTAGTACTCTTATTATTATAAATGCCAACCCAAAATTTGGGAAAATAATTAAAACCCAACGGAGCTGCTTCTATGGCCGCCAAACAGCTCAATCTAACCAGTGTATCATTCAATTGATTTGTATTTACAGCCATTCTCATCATTACATCCAGAAAATCGTGATATGGCCTGTAGAATGCCTCAACCTGGGCATCATAGGCAAAGTCTACACCGCGATGCAACAGTTCACTGTGTGGTATACACATTTGCACCATCGGTCTCGGTGGTCGTGGCATATTTTTGGCCATAGTTGGCCATGTTGTTTTTCCTCCTCGGCGCGGGAAGTATGGACCCAACGGACCAATTGCATTGGGTGCACTGGCCGCCGACAAATGACAATTAAGTAGAATGGGTGCTAAAATACTGGTTACATCCAAATTAGGATTACGCACAAGCTCTTTAAGTACATCCAAGGCCAGGCAGCATAATTCCGGTGGGCTGTAGGTATTTAAGAATGTAGCCAATCGTTTTACGGCGTCCGGTAGACCCTTCAACAGAGCTGTGTGCTGTTGATGTTGACGCAAAAAATGTTGTTGCTGCAATTGTTGTTGCATTTGTTGTATCTGTATTTGCTGCATTTGTTGCTGTAGCTGTTTTTCTTTTTGCTGCTGTTGTGTTTGCTGTGGAGACTGTTGCGACTGTT
Organism: Musca domestica; assembly: GCF_030504385.1. Classification (NCBI taxonomy): domain Eukaryota; kingdom Metazoa; phylum Arthropoda; class Insecta; order Diptera; family Muscidae; genus Musca; species Musca domestica. The sequence goes on along the minus strand of NW_026712114.1, from coordinate 11,423,227 downwards.
GTTGGGACTGTTGCTGCTGTTGTTGTTTCAATTGTTCCTGTTGTTTTTGCAACAATTGCTGATGCTGTTGTTGCAACTGCTGCACCTGTTGTTCCAATTGTTGCTGTTGTTTTTTGCTAGCATTACTGTCGAGGCGTGTACTCAAACGCAGTGTGCTCAAAAGTAAAACCATTTCGCTTAACAATTCCTGCAAGTCACCCGAGACATGACAGGCAGTGGCCTCATGATGCATGGAATGTAGTGTGTGCAATGCCTCAAAACACATCTCCAAGCCACCATTATATATGACCAGGAGACGATCTTCTTCATTGTCAACTAGAAAAAAAAACGAAACAAAACGCCACATATGATTTAATGAATGAAAAAATCAATATACTCTGTCTTACCTAATATTCGAAAAGCATTAATCAATGTGCCCCATGAAACCCGGGCATCTAGTCCCGTTAAATAAGCTGACAATGTGGTACGACGGAATGTGGTGACTTCATGTTTTTCCTGGTCACTGGCATCCATGTGACGTGTGGCAAATAGGGTCATCAATTTGAAAAGTTCATCCACAGCGGCCGCATATTGTGTGGGATGCGGCGTAATATTCTTGAAGGCCCATTGCAAATTTTGATGAGCGGCCAGCTGACGTGTTAAACTACGGCTTCGTTCACAACATAAACGCAATAAACCATAATAGGCTGGCAACATGGCGCGATTATAGGCCACAATTTCGGAATCGTCGTGATCGGCTCTAAAGAGAGAAAAAACAAACAAATGATTTGTAAATAGTTTAAGAATATATTTTTGAGGATCTTTTTCTGATACTCATCATAATCATCATCAGACCTACTATCTTGGATTGGGGTCATTACAGTGTATTGAAGGAAAAAATTTAATATGACCAATTGGAATGCAGTTGAAGATTTTATAAGAAAAATTTGGGCTATCAGAGTTAAAAGACAGGGCTGTCAGTGTTGATTTTTTTAGAATATATTTAAAGTTTCCTCGTCTCATAATAAAGTATATTTTTGTGCGGCTATGATGAGTGCTGAGAGAATTCATATAAGGCCAATCGATCTATTTTCTTATTTTCCGGATACCAATCCCATGGACTATTGTGTCTGTAGTGTCAAGATGGTTTTTATTTAAAAATAAAAGTAATTCTGGGAATAAATACAAAGTTTAAAATGCAATATGCTCTACGCTCCTTAGATGCGTCCGCTCTCGGTCAATGCTCAACGACGACTGACTCATAAACTCATTTTGATAGTTGACAATTCGGCCTCTCCTGACTCTTCGTCCCTCCTGGGCGAACTATCATCAGACTCATCTTTATCTTCGATTTCGAGACTTGGATCACCATAGCACCAGGGCTTCATATGATCCGTCGACATAACACCGCAATATTTCCTTTGCTTCAAACTTAAATCCGGCAGATCCTCTACCAGATAACGATCGTTTCCGATAATTTTCGTGACGATGTATGGTCCTTTATACCGCGCATCCAACTTATGCGATTCTCCTGTAGGCTGCGGTACCGTGTCTATCACCACCAAATCGCCTTCCTTGTACTGAGTTGGCTTGGCATGACGGCTGTCAAATCTTGCTTTCCATTTTTCCTTTTGTTTCTGGATGTTAGCAACAGCCTGCTGTTGAATTACCCTAACATCGAAATTCTCTCTTTCTTCATCACCAACCGCCTGGATAATTCTATTGTAACTGACATCTCTGAGACTAAAGTTGAATATTAAGTCATTTGGACTGAACTTTGTAGTCGCATTCAGCTGCGAGTTAATACTCCACTGTATCGTTGTTGTCTCAGTGTCCCATTCTTTTGTATCACCTACTAGACATTTCAACGCATTCAAAACTGTCTGGTTGATCCGCTCGGCTTGGCCATTGGCTCTTGGTGTTCGGACTGCTGTTTGTACATGTTGTATTCCGTTGTATTCCACAAACTGTTGGAATTCTTTAGACGTGAACGCCGTTCCCTTATCCGATACAATTCTTCGTGGCTGTCCGAAAATCGACATAACTTCTCGCAGCGCTGTTATAACCGGAGCAGTCTTTGTATTCCTGGTTGGCTTTATAATGGTGTACTTACTGAACGAACAGACAATCAAGAATACATATTGATTTCCTTTCTTACTTTTTGGGAAGGGACCCATGTGGTCGATGTTGATACTTCTGAATGGAATTGGTAGGACTTCCTCAATATGTAGTTCACCCTCTGCCTTGCCTCCTTTTACCTTGTTGTAGCAGCATTCCGGACATGACTGAATGTATGATTTTACATAACGTCTCATTCTCGGGAACCAGAAATCACGTTGAAGCCTTTGGAGAGTTTTCTCTTCACCGAAGTGTCCCAAATCGTCATGACAAGCCTTAGTTATTCGCCACCGGACTCTTTCTGGAATCACCATACGTTTCATATTGTTGACTTTGCGAAATAGCCTCCCATTTTCTATGACGTAGTCCGCTTTGATCTGCTTAATTTCATTTACCTCGTTTTGTAAATTACCATTGAGAACTTCAAAGATGTGTTTCAGCTTCTTATCCGACATTTGCAGTTGATAGATCCAGTCGTTAATGTTCATTGTGAGTGCCAGAACATTTTCCGCTACTGTTCGGGATTGACTTGATGGTAACGTTGGACTTCTGCTCATCCCATCCACGTGAGTCATCTTGGCACCTGAGCGATGAGTAATGGTAAAATCAAACTCCTGCAATTTAAACCACCATCTAGCTATACGAGGGGGTAATGGAGACGTCGCCTTTGTTGTTGCTATGGAATTGCAATCTGTGACAATATTGAAGCACTTTCCGAGTAGGTAAATTCTAAACCTTTCAAGCGTCTCAACAATTGCTAATACCTCGAGTTCATGACTGGCATATTTTCCTTCACTTTCAGTACACCTACGACTGTAGTAGAAAACTGGACGCAGTTCCTCACCTTCATACTGCAACAATACTCCAGACAAACCAATAGAAGAAGCATCCGTGTGTACTTCGTGTTCCTTATTTGGATCAAACAGAGCCAAAACTGGTTGTGTTGTAATTCTGGTCTTCAGGGTAATAAAAGAATTCTCCTCAGGTTCTTTCCAGATAAATACAGCATCCTTTTTCATTAGTCTCGTAAGTGGCATGGCTATTTGGCTATATTTTGGCACGAACTTGCGGAAGAAGTTAGTGATGCCAATAAACTTGCGCACATCTGATACGCTTTCGGGTCTTGGGAATTCTTCAATGCATTTTGTCTTCTCTTCTCCAGGGCGTATACCATTAGCACTCACTGTATGACCTAGGAAACTTACACTTTCCTGAAGGAACGAACATTTAGTTGGCCTTAGCGTCAACCCCTCTTCTCTTATGGCGGTTAGGAACTCTTCTAGTACTTGGAGTCCTTCACTAATCGTCAAGCTCGGGATTATCACCTCATCCACATAACTTATGATGTTTCTCCGATGTTTCAACTTACGTATTATTTGGGTTATCATTTCCTGGAAGACCATCGGTGCATTTGTTAATCCGAAAGGCATTACATTATATTCATATAGACCGTCTGGTGTTATAAACGCCGTGAATTTCTTGGATTCTTCCTTGACGTGTATCTGGTAATATCCTGATGTCATGTCTAACGTTGTAAAATACTTATTTCCAGATAACAACGAAAGTTGTTCTTCAACCACTGGCATCGAGTACTGCTTTTTGATGGTGACTTCATTTAATGCTCGATAATCCGTACACATACGACTTTCACCGTTCGCCTTTTTGACCAACAATACTGATGCTGCATAGGGCGAATCACTTGGGCGAATAATGCAACATCGAAGCAACTTGTCAATTATGTCTGACAGAATTTGTCTTTGAGAAAATGGAACTTGGTATCTTTTACCAACTACAGGCTTGTCCGTAGATAAACTTATTTCCATTTGTGTATTTTTACACCTTCCAAGGTCTTCAAGGGTTTCAGCAAAACAGTCCTTGAATGACGACAGTATTTGGTCTAATTTTTCCTTTTGATGCTCATCCAGACTTTCTCCGACATTAAATGTACTTGGCATTGTTGACTTTACTTTCAAGACACCATGCTCAATTGTAAGTTTTGTTTGCTTCTTACACAATACGTCTCTTCCTAAGAGAACGTCATATCGCATCAAGTCATTCGGCACTACATAAATGGTAGTCATTAAACTCTCCTCGTCGATGACAACGTTAGTCTCAAACATTTCCACCACTTCAACAATAGATCCACCAAAACCTTTCATTCTTTTTGACGTTACTTCCATATCGCAACCCTCTGGAACTACAGCTTTCCGCATTAAGGTAAAGTCGCTTCCAGTGTCCACAAAACCTTCATATGTCTTACCATTGACCGTAACATCTTTCATAACCGGTGGGCAGTAATCCTTAGACTCTTCTGTCATTGCTGCCACAGTTGTACCTTTACCTTTGCATTGCGATGCATCGTGACCAATCTTTGCACATTTACTACACTTCGGCTTCTTCAATGGTTGTGGGCAACTAGTTGAGATGTGCCCAAACCTGTTACAATTGAAACATTTTACTCCCTTGGTTGGCGCTCCACCTGAGACACTTGCGGTTTTGTCATCCTCGTCATTCTTTGTTTGCTTCCTTGCATACGTTTGTATGGTCAAATTCTCCAACGACCTTAATAATTCACTACATGTCTGCGGGTTCATAGCTAAAAGTGTTCTTGTTAAGCTGCTATCATTGAGACCATTTATGATGTACGACAGTATTGATGCCTCATCTACGCTTCCTCTTTTCCCTATGGCCAACATTGCGTAATAATATTCCACCAAAGACTCATTCGAGTTTCGTTTCCTAGCTATAAGTTCACGATGAATGTCAGCAACACTTACTCGACTTGGGAAATCCTTTAAAAATTGTTGTCTGAACTCTTTCCATGTTTCAACCACTGGTAAAGCATCTATCCACATTTTAGCAACACCACTCATTTTATGATGAACTGCAAACAAAGTTGTTTCATCTGACCATCCATGAAGCCTTTGCAACGTTTCAACCTTGTCAATGAATTGGACTGATGTAACATTTCCTTTAATTGGATCGAAGTCTGGTATCATTACTATGTAATCCTTTAAACAACCAGATGTTCCGGAACCAGATTGTCTTGATATTACTTCAGCTGGAACTTGCTGTTCTGTATCCCTTGAATTTAACCCTGCATTTGACGTAATAGCCCTTTCTGTTGAAAGTGTTGTTAACTGTTGCACACTTCTTGCTAGAGTCAACATTATATCCTTTAGCTCTCGCATTTGACTTGTTAGAGAATCATCACCCGTCTCAGCTTCATCAAATCCATGGAAATCCTCCTGTGACTCTGAATCTTCAACTTCCACTTCGTCATTTCCATTGCAAGCCATGAGTCTAGCAATTTTCTCGGACTTATTTCCTGTTCGTGGTAAGCTTCTTGCCAGTAATAATTTGTCTAGCTCCGCAACCTTTAACGAACTTATTTTCACCTTCATACTTTTCCTTGTGAATTTTCCTTTTTAATTCGTTACTTCAGCAAATCTAGAACTATTCCTTTTTTTTAGAAGCCGCACGCCCTAAAAATATACGTTAACTTTTCCCTTTTTAAACTTCTTCTTCGGGGTTCCCCTCTTTATGTCTTGCTTTCAATCTCCTTGATGTACTATCGTTGTCCTACTCACTCACACTTTTGAGTATACCTTTGTACATTCTCCTTTGATTGATGCTTTCTCCTTTGCTCTCTTTGAGCACGTTACACACTCTCACTAAACTCACTCGAACTTTTGAGTTTAGGTGCCTTTGCGTGGTTTCTCCTTTGGTCGTCGTTGTTGCTTTGCATTGAGCTCTTCACTACTACATCACTTTGACGCCTTAGTTTCTCAGCTCTTTGAGTATTTTTCTGCAATTCTTATCCAAAATGATGAAATTCCTTGTAGATTTCTGTTCTTATCCCACTTCTGATTCTGTCAAGATGGTTTTTATTTAAAAATAAAAGTAATTCTGGGAATAAATACAAAGTTTAAAATGCAATATGCTCTACGCTCCTTAGATGCGTCCGCTCTCGGTCAATGCTCAACGACGACTGACTCATAAACTCATTTTGATAGTTGACAGTAGTATTTTGGAAAGCAAGGTTGGCACTAAAAAATACCAAAGTTTCGATCACTTCAAGCAAGCGCTTCGCCGGGAATAGGCCAAAATACCGCAGAGCAACATTCGGGCAGCGGGTTTCATTGGCCATTTGAAGGCCATAATTCGTGATCAAAGGTGACAAATTTGTACAAATCTAAACTTATTCTAGAGTTTGATGCTATTTCCGACATTTTTCGCTTTCATTCAATAAAATTTAAAATAAAATGTAAAAATTATGGCGTTTGACTTTGTTGCAGAGTTTTATCTCACCCTGTATAACATTAAGTTTTTTAAACATATTTTTGTTAAGAACTATTATGATGGATTATTTAAGAATACCTTTGAACGGTCTCCCCATTTAAGGAATTAGGATTTGACAATCGAGAATTTTTATACTTCCTCTTCAAACGAATGTTTAAGCCTTGGCAACATTCTGACTTTATTCTATTTAAGGGATTTGGATTTCACGATTTTATGCTTCTTCTTCAAATTAATTTTCAAGGCCTTGGCAACATCCTGACGTCTCTCTATTGAAGGACTTGGATTTTACGACCGAATATTTTAATATTTCTTTCAAATATACTTTTAAGGCCTTGGTAACTTTCTGAAGAATCTCTGTTTGAGAGATTTGGATTTAACGATCGAGTATGTTTAAACTTCCCTCAAAGGAATTTTTAAGGCCTTCGTTATTTTTTGAACTTTTAACTTTCTCAAAGGCATTTTTAAGGTCTTGGTAACTTTCTGTAGTTTCCCAATTTAAGGGATTTTTAGGGCATTGATTTGTATCCAAGGGAATTATTATTATTATTATTATTATTATTTTTTTTTGGAATAGCCTATTGGAGTTTAAGACCATCGCTTCCACAAAATACTTACAATATATAATTAAATGCTATATTCCTTGTGATTTCTGGACAGTTTGCTACAATCAATGCATTTTCGGGGCAATCGAGGATGGTATGATGCCAAAATGCCAACAAAGCGTGTTTATTGTGATGAGCTGGTACACTTGGCTCTGACAAACGTGGATGAAATAGATCCCACAAAGCACGCATGTAAGGACCCATCTACAAAAAAATCAAATAAACAAAAAAACTTTGTGAAATTTTTCTTCTTAGGATGAAACTATTCTTACCATAAGTTTTTCAGTCTTAGATGCCATACAATATGCTAAAAGGCTAAAGTAAGAAGTTAATTTTGTTGTACCATGAACGCCAATATCGGCGTATGCTCTTGCTGGCCGCAATAAACGTAACAGCAAATTAATGATATTGTGTAGAATTATTTGAGCATCGTTGTTAAGTTCACTGGAAGAGAAGACAAATAGGTATTTTATTTGAATTGATATTTTTGGAGAAAAAATAAAGTTCTCACTCACCGATAAACATGAGATGATGAAGACGATGATAATTTGTGCAGTGAATGTATGCGAAAGTTAGCCCTAAATGGCTGTGATGGTACCAGTGAGACCAGTAAATATGCAGCAGCTGAAATATATTTAAGTTGCAGACAATTAAAAATAAACGATAAACGATTCCTTATTTATACGCACCATTACGAACTCTTGAATTGTGATGGGCAAGCAAATATTGCTCCACCCATGTATCGGCCGATTGTAAGATCCAGGCATGTGCTATTTTATTTTTGGGTGCTTGAAAAGCCAGCCAATCCAATGCCGACTGTGGACAGTATTCGGCAGCATCCCAAACCCGCTGCAAAACTAATTGAGAAAAACATGGCAGGCCTGAGGGTCCACCCTGAGTTTCTGTCAACAATGTCAATAGCTTAAAGAAAGGACCACACAATTCAGTGTGCTTGGTTACAGATGTAAACAACATGGTTATGATTTGATTGGCCAAACGCTCGTCCCAGCGACAGAGAGCATGTATTAAATGCCTTGTTTGATGAGGATTTATGTTATCTTTAATTTGTTGATACAAAAACGGGAAACCCTATACAAGATTCAAAGATAATATCTACATTACCTTGCAAAATATATAACTTATCTGAACTTACCTTGCCGCCTGCAATGGCGTTATAGTCCTTGGGCGACAATTTCAAACGCAAATCTGCTCCCCTCGATCGTTCAACTAAGCTTGCCACCAAGGCAATCATTTTATCCAATGAAGCTGGCCTTGTCTTATCCACCGATAATGCCTCATCCGAGGAATTATCATCGTTATCCGAACCAACTTCAAGCTGAAAATTAAGTCATAATTAATAAATATTGCTTAACAAATAGCGATTAAACTTACTTCATGAGTCTTATTGCCCAAATAGAAATCGGCCACACTTTTTATAACACCAATGCGTAACAGAAACAAAGTTTCCTCATCGCCCATGCGTGAAAATTCGAATAGCAAGCCAAAGAACTCGGAAAGATTGCGTAAATGGGCTTTAGCACCATGTTCCATTAGTATGGTCAATGAACTTATGAAACGAGTAACACATGAAGCTGTTCCAATGACCTCCTTGTCATCGACATCCGATTCGGTTTTCAAATAAAGATGGCAATGTGAGGCTCTGTAAATAAGGAAAAAATGTTTTTGGTAAAAAATAACAAATATGAAATACCTCTGAAAGGGTTAAAAATCTCAAATGTCAATAACTTAGACGACCTTTTCGTTGTTTGTTCTCCAAAAGTTAAGTTTGTTTACACAAATGTTTTTTTTTTTTCAGATTAAACCAAAAGAAACTATTCTAGCCATTAATATGTAGTTCAAATGCTAAGTATTTCAATTGAGTTCAATCATTTTCAAGATACCTGTGGAAAAATATAGTTTAATGTCAGACAAAATGAAAGTGTTACTTTCTTTTGTAATTCTGCTGATATTTTCATCACAAATTTCGGCGTTTTTGCCATTTGACTATGTGGACATGGATGCAAACCTAGAGAGTGGAGACAATGGTAAACCACAAAAAAGCACAGATTTTCTTGGTGAAATAGAAAAGAGTTTAGCAAACGCTAAACAGAATTTCTTCACAATTTTGGATAACTTTTCACAGGTAAAAATACTTAAAAATTTTAAAATTGCAAATTAAATTTACAAAATATATTTTAACAAAAAAATCCTAAACGTTCATTTTATATTTCAGAACCTATTGGATTTATTTTCGTTTAATACAAATCAAAAACCAACTAAGACAATGACAACACCAAAACCACCAAAACCAATTGAAGAAAGTACATCAACAGTCTTGTCTACATTGTCTTCAACAACCATGCAATCGCCACCATCATCTTCGACCACAGACTCCCCAATGCCAACATCCACCGTTGAAACTACCACAAAGATTTAAGGACCATAGTAATTTGATTTTATAAATTTGAATGTTTCAATAATAAAATTAAACATTTTTACCAAAAAATGAAAATAATAAAATTACCAAATCTACATATATGTCTGAATCTTTTACTTTTAACAGGATATTTGAAACACATTTGAATTTGAAACATAAAATTGCAATAAGTGTATTACAATGTTTTTTAGAATATACATAGGTTTCTAGAGTCAGATTATAGATGCATTTTTCCTATGATATACGCATAAAACTTTCCATAATTGATCTTCGTCGCATACCTGATTATGTGTGGGACTTTGTTAGATTCTAAATTTCGGTGTCAAATCCTAAGGTAATTCATAACTTAATCGGCCATCGCCCAAATAAGGCAAACATTTCTGATAAATGTTATTAGTTTATACATTTTTTTAAGTTCGTTATCTTTAGCCACATGGCTGGCTGAGGGTATAACAATTCAGGATCATAGCTCAAATATCCCTTACAAAAATATTCTACTAAATAGATCGCTTGTCGTCTCAGGAAGAACCTAAAAACATTCTGAAAAAATCCTTGACAGTCCCTTCAAAAATTGATTTCAAAAGAAATCAACGATTGTCCCTCAAATACAATAACGATGTTCCTTTTAAAATATATCCACACAAATAAAATATATTCCTTAAATAATCCCTCGATTGAGCCTTAAAAAAATTTTTAAGTCTCCAAAAATATTCCCACAATATTCACGAATGCCCCTTTAAAAGAAATGATTAAAAATCCACAATTCCACGTTTTTCACTTCAAAATATATTCCTAGAAAGTCCACGATATCCAAAGATATTCTAAATCCACGTTTTTATGTTCAAAAAATATATAAAAAAAATCACGTTTTTTTTCTTAAAAAAATATTTCTCTTCTCAAAAAATATTCTTTGCCTTTTCAAAAAGTACTGGGTGAGATGAAAAAACTGCAACCCACTTCAAACTGCTGTCATTTCTAAGCCACTCGTCTGACAGCTGTTAAAATTATTCGAGTGAGAAGCATTTTGGTGAGAATTTTCCAGAAAAAAAGTTATTTGTGATGGAATTTGGCTGGAAAACCACAAGTGGTTATCGTTAGAGCACTCTAGCATTTAAATGTGAATAAATCTTTTGTGTCTTGTACCATCGCTCGTTACCGTGATAATGGCAGCGTAGCCCGACGTCAAAGAAGTGAACGGAAGAAAACAGCAACATCAGCAGAAATGGTTCGAAAAGTAAAGTATCGACTTGATCGAAACCCGTGTCGCAGTGGACGAATAATGGCTCGAAAGCTAAACATATCGCAATATTTCATTCGGCAAATATTTAAAAATGAAAAATGAGCCATTGCAATTTCAAAAAGTGCAAGAACTTACACCGCAACAGGAAGAAAATAGACTCAAAAGAGTCTCAAGCGCCGGCCATGGTGATGGTGTGGGCCGCCATAACAGCCAATGGTCGCTCTCCGCTCGTATTAATCTACCCTGGCATCAGAATAAATGCCGAATATTATCGCGAAAATATTCTGGAGGGTGTATTAAAGCCTTGGGCACGCAAACATTTTGGCTGCAAACCTTGGACATTGCAACAGGACTCAGCACCATCGCCTCAGCACGTGTCACCCAAGAATGCTTACAAAATCAGATTACTCTCTTCATTTCCAGTGCACAATGGCCACCAAAATCTACGGATAGCAATCCATTGGACTATTGTGTCTGGAGTATTTTGAAAAGCAAGGTTGGCACTAAAAAATACCAAAGTGTCGATCACCTCAAGCAAACGCTTCGCCGGTACTGGGCCAAGAGGCCGCAGAGCAACATTCGGACAGCGTGTGGCGGTTTCATTGGCCATTTGAAGGCCATAATTCGTGCCAAATGTGACCAATTCGAACAAATCTAAACTTATTCTAAAATTTGATGCTATTTCCGACATTTTTTGCTTTCATTTAATAAAATTTAAAAAACAAAATAACAATTATGGCGGTTGACTTTGTTGCAGTTTTTTATCTCACCCTGTATTCTAAAAAAAATCGCGTTGTTTTTTCAGATAATATTCTAAAAAGTCCACCAATATTCCCCTGAACAAAATTTCTAAAAAATTCTTAAAATATGTTTGTCCAAACAATACACAATAGTTTCATAAGAAAAAAATGTCAAACGTCGTTGAAAACCACTTCTTAATAAATGAACGATGTAGCTCAATTGAGATCCATTACAAAAGGTTCTTAAAAAATAATAACCATTATATATCTTCTCTCTCATTTTAAACTCCACCGATATAGATAACTTCTTCCCTCAAAATATTCTTGAATAACCTACACACAATTGCTACAAAAAAATCTCTACCCAAACATTCTTAAAAAATCTGCACATTTTCTTCTATTTTCCCCTCAAAAATATTTATAAAGGGCACGAATATTAATCCTGTTAAAACCTAAAATAACATTCCTTATGCAATAACTTTCAATATTACTCCGTAGCAAATTAACTACAACTTACCGCAGTCTTTGAATAACATGTATGACCAAACGTTGAAACATCTGGCGAACCATTTGATTGGGACATTGAATTAAAACTTGTACTGGCCACCATGGTTCCATTGACATATGGGTCAAAAACCATTCACAAGCCTCCTGGCTGGCATTGAATTGTTTTGTCAAAAGTTCCACCCATGGTACCATAGTTGGCTGAAAATATAACATTTCAGATTATTACCCTTAAATAATAAAAACGATCGAAAACAACGAACGTACCTTTTCTTTGGCATGTATAAATGTTTCAATAAAAAACGATACGGACAGCTTAGCAGCCATGCAAGTGACATCTTGCTGAGATATCAAGGTTTGTGGGATATGGCCACAAATTTGCCACATGAAACTGAAGGGAAAGTTGAATATAAAATTACTAGGAGTTTGTAAATGCTTAAATATTAAACTTACTTAAAGTAGGTATGTTCAAATATGTTGCGATCTTGTAAAAATTGTCTATTATCCTGCCATATCCAGTCTTCCAGTTCCTTACTTAATTGTGGTCTTATAAAATGATCAGTTGCTTTATTTGCCAAGCTGCTGGATGTGGGCGTTATTGCAGCAACATTGGATGACGATGATGTGGATCCCGTTGATGTGGATGGTATCTCTGTTTCTGTGGTCGGTTTATCAGTTGCCTTTTCTTCGGGGCTTTTACTTTTATTATCACATTTGCCTTCCGGTGAATCTTTCATTTCTTTTCCTTCAATTGGTGAAACATTTTCTTTTTCCTTTGAACCTTCATCCGTTGACGTTTCGTTTTTCATCTTTGGACTTATTGTCATTGGTGGCGAAGCCAAGAGATGGGCATGTTTTTCTTTGAGGTGTTCAGGCAATCTTCGCTCATAGAACAACATATAGGCCGAATTAGTCTTTTCAAAACTAAAATCTAAATATTTTTCTGTCACGGAATCATAAGTTTTGCTCTGAAATAGAAAAACATTTTTGTTAACATTTTTGTGTTGGTAAATATAATTTGTTGGGTTTACCGTCATTTCTCCACCAAAACATTCAGCTGCAATTTGTGAAGGATCGAAGGGCTTGACTTCAGCATCATTGAAAAGGAACCAACGATCATGTTGCATTGCAGACTTATTGCGCTCCTTGATGAAACTATAATAGTGGCCACCATCAGCAGTGCCGGTATGTACAGTGACCCCCACAAGTTCATATCTTTGATAATTAAAAAATGCCCACGTTAGAATGAATTCAAATAAGCACCAAACAGAACTTACTCTAAACATTCTTCTAAGTCATCCTCCAAATCATTAGCATTTCCTCCTTTTTCTGCTTTTCGTTTTTCACGATCCTCTAAAACATGGGAAACCACAAAAGTATCTTTTCAATAACAATGTATATATAAAACTGAAATCTTTGAACGCACCTTTATATTGATGTGGCATTAGAGTTTTCTCCACATAATCCGACATATTCAAACGCATGGGAAATGAAAAATGTGTATTAACCTTCTCCTTCAGCATTGTCACCATATTAAAGGTATAACGCATCGTGTTGAAACACAAAATCTGTGGCAATTTCTTAAAACATGCCCTCTTCTCAGCCCTAACTTTTTTGCCACATTGCGAACATGTATACATATTATCACCCTCCAATGTGTCTTTGACAGTCACCTCATCTAAGGATTCCTGCAAGTTACGCATATCAGCTACTTGGCAACGTACCGTATAGAATTCTTCAGCTGTCCTAGAGACATGATCACAGTCCAATGAGACGACATTGTTACTTAAAGTACCACAAAATAGACGTTTGACTAAATCCTTAAGGTCAGGAGTCATTTCTTCCAGTTTCGAGACAAGATCAATAAAAAATTCAGCCATATCCTTTTGTTCGCCCGTATTCAGTGGCTGGTGATCCATTTGGTAGACACGACAAAAGGATCGTGGATTATAGGCTTTGCGTTCAGATTCCAAGAGATATGCAAACATGCGTTGTAGTTCACGCAGGGTGGGTGCATGTTTTTGGGCCTTGCCTGGTGGGACTCGAAGAACAGCAGCTCTGGCCTGTGGCATCATATAGAGATGTTGTATACAGGAAGCCATATAGCAAGTGGCACCCAAATTTGTCAGACCCACATAGCCGCACTCCGAACGTCCTTCATCGCGTGGCCAATAGTCCCATGGATATGGTGGCATTGGTCCGGGCGTATGTTGCGCCAACAGCTTCTGATGCAAAAATGTGTAATTTTTCGGACAATTCTTACACAATTCCACCAAAAGATCATAGGCCGCTGCTCTCGATGTGGCCGATTTGCATTTGGGTTTTTGACGATTATTTGGCGAGGGCATATCAAATAAAAATTCAAATATCTTCTCTATGAATTGTACAGCCTGGGAACTGAACTTAAAGGTGGGATCATATTTTACTAAATTCGACATGAGATTGATTAGACCAACCAAGCCATCGTCCTGCATTCCGTAACGGGTTTCATAGAACTCACGCGTGAGTATACTCTGTGCCACCGACTGGCATAGCTTTTCAACATCAATGGCATCTTCATTGTAGGCAGATGACTCCAGAGAAGATTTAACCATTTCCGGTGATAGAGTATCAACCAATCGGGCCAATAACCAAAAATAATCACGACAAGCCGGACCATAAGGCTCCTTGCCATCATCCGTCAACATATAGGGATTGTGGTGATTGTAAGAGGTCATTTTTTCTGCCACGGGCAAAAACGAAATCAATTTCCTCAGCAATGGTGCCAACAGCTGCTGATAGCTTTGAGAATTACCCAAACATATGCGATATAGACCGGCACAAATTTCTCGCCTAACTGCCGGTTCCGGATCTTCCAAAATGAATTTCTGCACCCAGTTACAGTACTCGGCATGAGCCCACAACGATCGTCTAGCCTCAACAGAGGCATGAACAAAACTGACCATGATGTTCATAGCAAACTGTACAACTTGGGCTCGACCCCAAAATCCAGTTCTCAAATGGTGATATTGATAGCTTGAAGTGGTGGCTAAATAATTGCTATAGGCTTCATCATTCAATATGGAAGAAAGACGCCTTAAGCAAGAATCTACTGACATCATTTCCAACATGAACTCTTTGGGCTTTGAAATGGACACCAGCATATCCTCGTGATAATCCTCTTCGAATCCCAACAGCCATAAAATGCGCAAGAGACTGGCCAAACAATCGTGTCGCCATTCATTTAACAATTCTTTGGGATAGGAGCTTTGTTGTAATTGGCCCGATATGAAGATATCATAAAGATGTTTTAAGCCGCCACTACGTATAAAAATTTCACTCCATTTATTGTCGGTCGTTGTGGATGTGTCCATTTGCGTTGATGCAGAACATTCCGATTTCTTTGCCTTTTTTGCCATGTGTTTGAGGGGACTACTGGGCTCCTTATCACTTGTGGTTGCATTGTTAGCTGAAGTGTGTTGCTCACTTTCTGGTGTATCCATAGAAATCATTGTTGAATTTCCTTCCTTTCCCATGTCCGCGGAAAATTCTTTATCCCTTTCATCACTACTAATGGGCTTGGAAGAATCTTCTTCGTGGTCTTTGTTATTATTACTGCTCTGGGGACTTTCGATGCTGTCACGTCTTCTGGCTCCGGATGATACACTGCCGCCAGCACTGCCAGGACAGCTACCACTTCCACTGCCACTTCCGGAACACGTACCTGCACAACTGCTACTGGCTTTCTTAGATTTTGCTGCCGTACTACCAGCACTGCCGCGACCCGATTCAACACTGATAATATTACCATTTATTCCCCCACAACATGGTGCACCACCACGTTGCTGAAATACACTATGCAATGCCAAACTCTCCACAATATGTAGTGAATACATAAATTTTTGTAAATTAATTGGGTCCAATAGTTCACATAATTTTTGTTTGATTTCTTTATGTTTGTTTTCTTTCTCCTGTTCCTGACCATTCGCGTACTGGTCACATTCCGTCAGATCACTGGCCAAACCTTTGAATGCATCTAGAATTGTGGGATTTGTCGGTAATATAGCCAAAATATCCCATACACGTCGTGATAATATCTGTGCCTTGGTATGCAATTGCAAATTATTCGGTTGGGGTTTCATATCGCCCAAAGTTTGCATCAACGAGAAGAGCTTTTCGAAATATTTCGGTTGTAGCAATAATACTGTGGGTAAACATTCTTTGGGTGGTGGCGGTTGCATTGATGGATGATCGATATTCGTTTCTTTGCGTCGGGCTCCTCGTCCTCCCAGCGATACATAAACAATCTGGAAGAGAACGAAATTAATAGGAGCATTTTAAAATAAAGCTGAATAACAAATGCCTGGTGGGACTATATAAATTGAATATATAATTATGACTTGCTTCCTTACCTGGTTATCCTTAAAACCTGCATCTCCCAATGACCTTTCATCATACTCCGATGATAGCTCCTGGCCTTGTGTTATTATCCGTAATGGCCCTTCACTTAAAAGGAGGCCCAAAACGGGGGCAGATACTCCAGAATTGGAAGTACCCTGTAGATTTTCCCACCTTCAAAAAAAAAAAAACAGTTTGATTTTCTGTATTATAATGTGCACTAACAAATAATTACCATTTCGATATTTCTGCCTTTAAGTCAGCAATTAAGTCACAAGCATGCATGTGTAATATTGACTTTTCCGACAGCCCCGCTGGCTGTAGTATTATACGTATGGCGGGTCCTGAGCCTTCATTCTTGAGATTACTATGTGAACCAATGCCCTGTCCTTCAATGGCCCAACGTCGTAAATGAAATGCGTAACGTCGTCGGAAAGTATCTAAATGGGTGTTTAATAACATTAAACCACGCTGGACACACATCAGGGCATTCTCATCTTCATTGTTGCTATGAAGGCGGTTTTCAAAGAAATAAAAATAAATAAAATTACAACACTTTTGGAAAGGGAGTAGTTTTTATTTACCATTCCAATGCGTTGGCAGCCTGTGTCAGATGTTCCATGCATTGTGATACAAATTCCTTTTCCAGTCGCAATTGCTGGCCCATGTAATACATATTTATGTATTGAATGGCGGCCAGCGACACTTCCGAAGTATGGGCCCTCAATGCAATCTTCCAGAGATGAAACATACCCACAATATTTGATGAGTTTGTGGAAATTGCATCCATTTGCTTTTCATAATGTGCTATGGCCATGCGAGCTAAACTACACAATTGCTGAAATAGGCCCAAAGCAACCATGGAAAAGTCTTCTGGTCTCAGTTCAGGCAATTTTTTTAAATATAAATGTTGCAATGCATCCAATCCTAAGGCATGCTGATCTCCTCCCTTGGCTTGACTTTGCAGCCAAGAGAAATAGCAATCCGAACAGTCCACATCATGGGCCAGCCATTCCCATAGGGCGTCCACTTGTTCTAGACTTAATCTGAAAAAGGAAAGAGACGTTATTTTTTGACAAAATTCAAAAATTTCACAGGTATTTACCTGAAAGTCTTTGGCGAACCCATCGAAGAAAATATCGATGACAAAAACTGTAGACGTACTGACACCTGTGTCTTGTGCGAGTATAGGGACAATTCATTTGCCGTTTGCTGTTGCTGTTCACCCGCTGCCTTGGCTACCAAATATTCCATATGCCTTTTGGCATAATATTTAATATTGTTAAAGAAATGATACATCATGCGATGCTGACGTTCAGCCCACATTGTAACATGATGGGTATCGGATGGACGAAATTGTTGGAATGATGCAAATAACTTGGGTAGCAAACGTAGCGAGACAATAACACTGCGATTATTGGCAAGATTTTGTAGACAACCTTCAATAAATTTCGTGCGCAAATGACGATCATTGCTAAAGCATAACAATGTGGCTAGTGCCTTTTCTGCCTCCAGAGCCAATGATTCGCCAAGCTGTCCCTGTTTAAAGCGGAAAAGATATTACAGTTTTGAAATAAAAAAGTATACAAAAATACTCACAATTTTATCATCCTGTAATAAATCCCATAACAAAGTATTACCCGGCTGACAGACATCATTGATTTTAAATGTTGGTTGTTGCGGTGATATGGATGAAGTCGCAGCTTTATTACATTCCTTGTCCATTTCTGTGTCATTACCATGTTTGCTTGCTGAAGCATTTGAATTGAGACCGGCTGTCACCGCTTTGGCCATTGCGGCAGCATTTGCTTGCTGTTGCATTGCCAACAACGATTGTTGGGCATTGCCAGTGGCAACTGCTGCCACTGCCACAGCTGCTGCTGCCGCCGCTACATTTGCATCATTTTTTTGCATTGACATTGCTGTGTGGGCCGCAGCCATTGCCGCTGCTGCTGCAGCTAAGGCTGGTGGCATGCAATTATGAGAAACCCTCTGGGCATGAGAACTCACCAATTGGGCAATCTCTTCCTCGCATGGCGAAACATCTTCATCATCAAAATCTGCCAAATTCTTCTCGGATTTATTACTCATTGGTGATGAATAGCTTCCCTCGTTTTCAGCTCCACTCAACAGCTCGCTGATATGAGTCTCTGCTATAGCTCTAATATATTGACCTCCACCATGTAAATGGGTCAAAACAGCACCCGACACTTGTCCAGTATCACTACAATCATCACTATCATTCAGAAGTTCAGCTTCCGGGTCATCACCGTCGTCGCCATCATCACTTGACGCTTCATCTTCACCGCCATCACAAATGGCTTCAACAATTTCGTAGGCCAATCGTGTCAGGGGCATATTACTGTTATTTTTGCGGGTTCTTTTGCGCGATTTTTTTCGATGCAGTGTTATGTTCAGCGATCCCTGGGTCATGTCATCTTCACTGCTGGAATTGTCGATGATATTTACAATTCGATGATTTTTCATTCTGAAAGAGTAAAACAAAAATAGTAATTTATCTCAATATTTTATAAAACAACACATGTTGAGGAGGAGATTAAAACCTGACTACATTGAAAAACAAAAATAAACAAAATGAAAATACTCACTTCATATCTGTGGTGGGTTTAATGATTTTTATATCACCCTCATTAATAACTTTTCCGAATTTTCCCAACGGTATTATGGGCATTTGACGCCTGCGTCTGGCCTGTTTGCAGGGTGTTACACCCGTATCCGAGGAGCATACATTCTCAATATCTATGGGACTTTTTCGGGCACTAGCCAGACTGCTGTCATCGCCATTACCTTCATCTGAATTACTTCCATCCATGCTGCCGCTATCTGAACTAGTTGCTGTGGCATTAGCCGCCATTAGTTCTTCTTCCAAACTCAATTGAGCCGAGTCCCTGGACCATATAAGTTTGGTCAGAGCCGAGGCAATATAAATACTTTGTTCTGTGTGTTCCTTGGGATCCATGCGACACAACAGAGTATACAAATACATTGCAGGTTTTGGAGCTAAATTCTTTACCAGCGATGGCAGAATATCGAAAATTGCCTTGGAGCAGTGTTTTAGCTGTTGTGTAGCCTGCCAAATAAGTTTGATGTGTTCTTCGGTAATTTGATTTTCCACAGCCAAAAAATTCAAAACAATGTGGGCCTGTTTCAAAACTTCCACATGCAAATTGGGACCAAATAAATGCTGAATTATTTGATTTTCAGTTAACCAGTTTGCAATCTTTTGGGCCACAACCTCAAATTCACCAACCGTTTCGATCTCCCCAAAAATATTGATGTGAGCATTGATTTGTGTGATGCCTAAAAATAGAAAAAAAATTAAAAAGAATATATCAATATTTTTATAACTTTTAACTTACCAGCCAATCTCATTGTCAACGTGGTTGAAGTGAAATATTTAAATGCCAACGCCAAACCCTCAACGTCAAAACTAACCGATGCATCCAAGGGATCTCGCACAGCTGACCACACAAAATCAGCCATTGCCCTGGTGGCAGCTGTCCTTAGATTTTGATCGGACAGCTTACACATGTATTGTAATATTTTACTTCTCAGCGGTACATACAATTGTACAATGCAACCGTAGTGTAACCATAACTTTATATTCGACACTGTGGCCGTAATGGCATGGGCCGTTGTTACCGGCAAATCAGGTTGATCGAAGCACAACTTCATGGCTGCAAAGCCATTCGAGTTACAAAATAATGTTGTGTTTCGCAACAAGTGAACGGGTATTTCATTGTCATGTAGATCACAAAATATGGCCAAATGTTGTGCCTCTTCGGCCGATATATCGTCCAGACGAGCATGGGTACTGTGTTTATACGCAATGTATAGTGGAAAATTGAGCAAAAAGATCTTGGATACCAAGAGTAGCAATTTTTCGACTTCGGGTAATATCCAAGGCTCTTCGGTGTGTTGGGATACTGTTGAAGAGGATGGTGACAATGATGATGATGGTTGTGATGCGGATGCGGCTTTATCACCACCAGACGACACAATCGATGACTGCTGCGTTGAATCATCCGATGTTTTCGATGTTACAGCTTCTGTGGGGTTTGTTGGCTGTGGTTTTTCATCGTCTGTGGAGCTGCTACCCGACTTTTTATTAAGTTTTTCGTCCTTTGCTGGATCTGATTCTATTTTCTTCTGTGTACTACCAGCATCTTTTTTGTCTTCATCTTTATTTTCTTCTTTCGTTGTTGTGGTAGTTGTTTTTTCATCCTCCTTGGATGGTTGGCCTTCTGCATTGGCGCAGTTACCGGCTGATGATTGAGTCTGTGCTGGGGCTTGTGTAGCAGCCGCATGAGCTGTAATTTTTCTATAGTCCTCAATTAAACGTTTAATGTGTTTCAAATGATGGACCGCTAAGCAGATCATCGATTGTATCAGTAAATTGAAACGTTCGAAATTTTTCGTGTCTCGATATAGACACATGCATTGCCTTTGAGGCCATGCCTGTATGTAACCAAATGCTGTTTCAATTTCACTTTTATAAATGATCGAATGTTTGGCATCATTGCTGGTTATTCGTGTCTCATCTGAAATGGAAGATATACAAGTTTTAGAATAATAATTGATAACTGGATGAATTATAAAAATTAACAGCATCATATGACCTCCAAAAAAATTCTCTCGTGAAGGTGAAATAAAATGGCACCCTGTTGCACCTGGTAAAAGGAAAATGCTTACGGCATTCTTGAAGAGCACTGCTTAACAGTGGTGGCTCTCAGCCGAAGGAGATGAGAATGAGATCAAATGTATAAGTTCCATATATAATGACAATGGTTTAAACTATAGAATACAATAGGTTGATTACATATCTGTTCTGGACAAAGTAGTACAACGGTAGGTGGGAAATATAGACTAAAGGTTTTATTCTGTCATACGTCCATGGGGTTGGTTGATTATAATTTTTCCTTTTAAGACTTGAAAATCATTCTTTCAAATATAATTAGGAGAATGTTGCAATGTCTAAGTATTGGGCTGAGTATCGAGGAACTTAAATATTACTTAAAAATTTTTTTATTCTTAAAACAGATATAGCAACTGTGCCTGTAACAGGTATAAACTGAACATAGGAACGTTCAGTAACTAAATGTGATCACATTCATTCACTAAAAAGGATATCTCCACTGTCATTTACTGAAATAAGATACAGTGACACAATTTATGAGACTGGTCTATGTTAGCCTGCAGAGGACAAATATAATGTATCATTCCTCTATGAGCCGGAGGTAAGGGTATCGGAGTAATACTGAGACCTCTTTTAACAACGCTTCCACACCTTTCCTTCTACTCCCCCGTTTTCTTTTTCTTTCAGCACTATTTCGGGACAATCGCTGTTCCTACACACACGCACTCACGCAAACGACATAGGCAGGCTCTATTTTTCTTTGTCAAAATTTGGTATTAAATTATAAGGATTTTAGGATTTTGTTTACAGCACCGGCTTTTTTACATGTATTTCAAACAAATCACATGCCGTTCTATGTATGCCTCCCAAATTGGAAACACCACCCAGCATGATTGAGCATGGATGTCGGCTACGTGTTCGGCGACATAAACACATTCAGCCAATGTCCTTTTTTACTTACACGACTCCAATAATTGCTGGAAATCAGAACAAATATCACACATATTTCCACTCATTTGGCAAAGTTGTTTTGGAAAAATCCAGTCCTCCAAACAGCGCCGATGACCAGAAGATATGTGCTTCTTCTCTCAGTTAGTCTGCCTTTTCGGCGTAGAATTTTTCTCCTTTTTCTAGCCGTCGTTTTTCACAGCTACTGTTTTGCCTGGCAATAGTTAAGATTTGTTTTTTTTTGGTTTCGCACGGTTTGCATTCGCGTTTTTATTGGTTTATTGCAAACCCCATTGTATGTTTTTGCAAATTATTTAGTTTTCGTAAACTTTTTTTAGTATATTGTGGATAATTTATGAAAATTTTACAACGAATTCATTCACTTTTCCTCTTTTTTTCCTTGCAAATAAATCTGCCTGTATAGTAGGGTTAGGGAACTGTAAACCGCCACTCGAATTATCGATAATGTGCAAAAAGTCGTTATCGGTTGTTACAGCGTTATCGATTGAGGGTCGTTTTTACTTTACTTTGATCCTGGCCAAAGGAAAATTCATAAATCACCATTAAACCAGAACAAGCGCCAAAAAGGCATACACAGGATATGTAAAAGTTAACAGGTGCTGACTCTGAAAAATACAACAAAGAAACGAATTCCCTTTGTAAAGCATTGCCAGCCAGGATATTTGCACAGTAACAAAACGATTAATAGATCCCTATTGTTTATACCAAAACAGCTGTTTAGTCCTGTGCTGTGTTGCTTTCGAATGTTCAATTTCTTCTTTGCTTTTGATAGTATTTGACTCAACTCATGGTAGAAGAATATAGGTAGTCGCATCGAAACAGCTGCTGGAACAATGAACTGTCAAACTAAATTTGAAATTGAAAATGTTGAATGAAAAGTTATTAAAATTCGTAAAAATTGTTGAAAAATGATTATCATAATAATATCCGTTTGGCGTCGTATAAGAAAACATATAAAAATATATTTATTTTCGAAACAACATTTCAAAAATTTTCCCAAGCGTTGATGCATCTACCTATATTCTTCTACCATGGTACAACTAAAAGGTAATGTAGCGCTACCAGCTGTGTGCCGGACTTCTTCCAATTTTGTGTATGTACTTACTGTTTTGAAAAATAAAATATTTTCAAAATTAATGATTGGAAGAAACGTACATTGCGGGGCGCGTTTGAAAGATGAAAGATTGAAGACAAGGATTGAAGATAGTAATCAATTAAATACAATTTTTTCTTTAGGTAGTTTGTAATGTAAAAAATGTTTACAGTTTTTTATGAGTATATTTTGTTCTAATAATAAACAAAATAATTTAAAAATATTAAAATCAGTTAAAATTTAAATTCATATTAGAGCTTCAATGCATAAAAAACACTTCCCATCTCTGATTTTGTGTGAATACAATGGATTTATAAGTATACATTTTGAGAATGAGATGTTGTCAAATGTATAAATTAGAAAAAATTGTAAACATATGATTACATGACTTTACCTTCTTAGTTCTACCATGATTACAGCTTTTCGAAAGAACGAATGCTTCCGTTTTGGGATGAAAAGAATTTTAATTGAATCAACAACTCGAGGCTGTGAAAAGTCCACGGCGATTTTATTATAAAAAATATTGGGAGAAACTAGTCAAATAAAACAACAAACTATTGCATTTGTTAAACTAAATTTGAGATCCAAGACTCTAGCTTCAGAGTTGTGTTTTTCAAATTTAGTCATTCTGCCATACCTTGTAATTATTGTACCATGATCTAACCAATGTTTTAAACAAACATCATTCGTTAAAAACTAATTGAATTTTCGATTGTTTTTCTCTTCTATCCGCTATTTTTTATACAGTAGATCCAAGCTAAACTTAGCAAACAACTTTCTTTCATGCAATGTAACCTAGTGTAGTGTATACGGTAATAGAACCATGGTAAAATTAAGAAGGTGAAGTCATTTCAAATAAGCATTCCCTGTAACTCTGCATTTTCTGTAACTAAGCAGTCACAACAAAAACTAATTTGTTTATTTATATTAATAAACAATTGAATTATTCAATAAAATTTATAAAAAATGTATCAATTCAAAGTGGATCACGTTTCCGTCGTTTAGGTCTGTGTGCTGAGAACGAAAACTCAGAGGGAGTATCTGATTTCGATCAGAGATAGGCACTCCTTCCAGTATCTCCCCCACAAAGGATTACAATTTTGAATAACATCTCTTATAAAATGTGAAGTAAGAATCACATTGTCTTCAAATTTCGCAGACGTAATATTTCTATCAACAAACGATCTAGTGTGAAGATGGGATTCATTGGTCCATTCTTTTGTTTTCTCGCCCAGAAAGTGTCAAACCTTGGAATAATTATAACACTCACAAAATGCGAAATAAGAAAAGAATTCTTTTCAAACTCTGCACATCGAAATACATCTGCAAACAAATGATTCGGTGAGAGGATAGGATATATCGGATCACTTCTTCAAGTACCTCCCCACCAAGAACCCGATTTTTTGAATAATAAAATCTGTTGTAAAATGTAAAATAAGAGTGCCATTGTCTTTAAATTTGGCAAATCGAAATATTTCTTCCAACACAATATCTGGTATAAAGAACAGATTGAATCGACCACTTCTTCTGGCACACCATCCACACACTAAGGACGCTCAGGAGTATCCGATTATTCTCAAATTTGGCACAACCTCACAGTTCAACAACACAAGATTTTGTGTGCAGATGAAATATATCGGCTCACTTCTTCCGACACTTCCCCCACAAAGGGTCGGATTCGGAAAAAGTAAAAAAAGATTCATGGCCGCCCGCATCACTTTTATTGCAAAACAAATCTAAAGATGCAAAGAAAACTTTCTCATATTTTCAAATTGAAATAAGTATTATTTTTTTCCAAACATAAATGACATCAGTTAATGTGTATACATCAAATGTCTGACAAACTCATTTTGACAATGAAATGTTGTCAATGGACAATTTTGAAAAAAAATTGTAGAACAAAAGTTTTCTGTTTTTATTTATTTAACAAAATAATGGCATTTATTCTAAAACTCACCAAATTTCTATGTAAAAGTAAAACAAACGATTGTTGGAAAATATATTTGGAGAAGTCCCTAAAAGCTAATTTATCACAAATTTTCAGACGTAAATATTAAAAAAAAATGGGAGGACAACGAGGAAAACCCACTGTTGAAGGGAGAAATTTAGTAATTAAACATTACAATACCCCTAAATCGCCTAGTGAGTGAGATATATGAGATTGTTAATAGAAGCCGATCTACGGTTCAGTACGTCATAAAATGGTTCAAATCAAAATATCAAATAAATCAATAAATCAAATAAAATATTTACCTTGAATAATAAGAAATATATATTGTACGGAAGATCACAAAAAATCCATTTTTGAGCTCGCAAAAATTGCTGAAAAGGATTTGAGAGAAGTATTTTGCCCTCAAACAATAGCAAAAAATAAGAGCAAGACATAAACCTCTAATCCGCAAGCGAAATTAAGAAGTAAGATTGCGTTTTCCGAGGAGCACATATCAAAAGAATTTTCATTATGGAAGAATGTGTGAATGGCAGACCTTATATATGGAGAAATTGAATGCATAAAAAATCAAAAGGGGTAGAAAACCGGGTTCAGCTACTTTGATATATAGAATAGGAATAGACTAGAATTGTGCATTTCGGTGCGATTGAAAAGTCGATTTTGTACTAAAAATAATATATAAATTTCCTTGACAATTGTAGTATTACAAACATATAATGCATGCATTCAAATTTGAATGCTAATAATTACTTTTTTATTGAATAATTTAACATTATTTGGAGTACGACTATAGAAAGGTAATATAATATAAAAGTTTCGGACTTTTGAGATAATTTAAATATTATATTATTTTAAAGAACTGAAAAAACTACATTTATATTTTTTTCGTGCTATTTAAACGTTATGAAAGCAATAATAAGAAAATAAGATTCGTTGAGAAAATGAAATAATATAAATTAAACAATTCGTGCTATACTAAAATGATATTCATTGTATAAGTGGTTAGAGTAGAAGTAGTAAAAAACTTAATAATTATGTTGCTCATAAAAAAATCTTAAAAAATGTCACAAAAAAGATTTTCCCTAAAAAATCAAGGCTAAATAGGCTACGAAGAAAGCAAGAAGCGGATTTTCTGCAGTAAAATGTAGAATATATGTTATTTGCATTAAAAACTAAACGAATAAGAGCCTTCTTATTTGAAATTTAAACACAACATAGCTTTAAAGTGGGTCCAGAGTTGATCCGTTTGGAAGATATATTTTTTAAAATTCAAACCATACGTAAAAAGCCTGTTAATTTAATTTCCTCCACATATAACATTTATATGTGTATAGAACATTAATTAAGGCAAACACGATTCTGTGCTGACAAGTGCACATTTCAAAGGTACAGGCATGAAAAAGATGGGTACTTCAAATTTGAATATATATAAATATATATCACTCAACGACTTAGATTTTTTTTAGATTAGAGTGTTTAGGGTTATGTCTAAACAGCATTAGCATCAAACCAATTGAACTTTTCATTTGTTTTTTTTTTTTCTATAATGATTTTTTTTTAAAGCCACTTTGTACCATTTCATTTGAAAACTGAAAATTTCGAATAGGTTGTCTGATTAACTAAATTTGGGGAATTAACACTGAAATTTTTATTTTGTATTAGCAATTACGATTTCGAAGACAATCGATTGTCCTTTTTCATTAGGTTCACACAACCGCAGTTTTTGTCTTTTGGACGGCACTCTTGTATATTGTGTACCCCGAAACATACCTTTTAACTTGTGTTTCGCACAAATTTATGGCCTTAAGAAACTCTAAATCATCACCAGAGCTGGAATTAGAGTGTAACAATTTTAAATATTCAATTACATGAACATCACCGGTATTTTTCAATGATATTGGAAGTGAAATACTACCATCTTCTTGGCAATTGGAATTTTTAGCTGTTTTTAAAATATCGGAAGATATTATTTTGACGCTTATGTACCTCTCCTCCTTTACTTATGGGTGTGTATTATTGCCTAGGGAAGAACGTATCCGGGAAAAGAAATTTTCCAATGCATCCTGGTTTAATGTACAAGACAATATAAATTGGATCTTTGGCTAATCCCTAAATATGTCTTTGGAAAGCAATAAGATACACTGTATTGTTTACCAAAACCCATCAATACACTTTACAGTTGCATTGCTTTTAACAACAAAGTTTAAAAAAATAATCTCTGGCCTTTTCGAGTCGTGTAATTTTGTTTTTGCAGTCTCGATATACGGGTTTGTTGTTGGGATTTGCAGACAATGTCGTTTTGACATTTAATTCGTCGAATATATCATTTAGTCTTTTAAAAAGCTGCTGGGTATGCGTCGTCTGAAATACAACCGTTTTCCATACACGTACGCATTGCGGCAGCTACAGAATGTCGGAAAGATGACGTATCTTTTGTGTCGTTCACGATGAAGTGGAAATAAAGCCCGTCCTAGAATACAACAGGGCAGAAGACGTTGTGGACGGGATTTTGGTAAGGACAGAAGAAATGGCAAGGATATGACTTTTTTTATGATCAAAGGCATATGTTCCGACTGGAAATGTATAATAAGTTTTTACGCTGTGTCTAAATATATGACAAAAGCGCCGAAAAATTGTATGTATAGGTCCACTCTTTGGTATAGCCTCCATATAACGGTATCTTCCGATATTCGGTATTTTTATGATTTTTGCCACATTTTCCCACATTTTAAGACCTTATATATTCTCCATCAGAATAAAATTCTATTTCGATTTAACTATGACCGTCTGAGTGATTTTATTATATTAGGAGGATGATTGTACTAACAATCATGGTGCAATGAAGGCAAGGTAGGCTAACTTGAAAAAAGGCGCACATAACAAGGTCTACCAGTAAGAATTGTAGTGTCAGAATTACTATCAAAACAAATGCAACCTGTTGAATTGATTTTGAATAAATAATAACAAACGCAAAAACTGAATTAAATGTCATACTTTCTTCTTAAAATCAATCAATCAATCTAATTCTATTCATATTTTTCGATTAAAGGACACTATTTAGAATTGAAGTCACACTTCCCAGCTAAGTAGACTCTTTGCGAACAACTTAGACACCACAAAATATATATAAATACACAAACTTATAAATACAATTCCTTATATTATTATTTTTTTTTTTAAAGTATTTGCTAATATATTTTTTGTTTTCTCCTCTTGTGGATTAGGGATAGTCGGCAATTCCGAATGTCCCTTTCTTAAAAAATTCTTCTCTGGATTCGGGGAATCCGGCAATTTACTTTGTTCTTTCATTTAAAGGAAGTGGAAAAATTTGTGTTAAATTAAACTGTTTGAAAAATTCAGTTTTTCCGTCAAATTTGTAGCATTACTGTCATACTGTTTTAAATGACCAAATTAAATATTTATATATTTGGAATTGCCAGCCAAGATATTTGCACAGAAACAAAACGGTTTACCTATTGTATATACCCTATTGTATATACCAAAACAGCTGTTTAGTCCTGTTTTGCGGCGAAATTACGATAAACAATTTACAATAAACAAAACTTTAATTAAAAAATTAATACTTTTATGTTTTAAAAAATATATGTACAAGAAATTATATTTTCACCCGCCTAAATGATTTTTGGCATTTGCAATTCGCCACTGTTTACTCACTGAGTTTCAAATTTTGTAGCTAGTTCCGCGCTCTTTTAGTGAATGGATTCATTTTTCCTCATGTCTCATTCGTAAACAACAGAGGTCCTTCGGTGATTTTGCTTTCTGTTTATTTTTAATCAAGTATTCCTTTTTGGCCTTTATATTCGTTTCGTTGGGGACGACTTTCATTTTGGTTTTCCACACGCGCATTCGCTCTGTCGAGTACTCGGTTTTCACCCAAGTTGAGTAGCAACTAGTTCCGCGCTCTTTAGTGAAGATGTTCAATTTTCTCACGTCTCATTCGTAAACAACAGAGTACCCCGAGTCTTTGCTTTCTGTTTATTTTTTATCGGGTATTCCTTTGTGGCCTTCATATTCGTTTCGTTGGGACGTTTTTCATTTTTGTTTGTTTTAAAGGACATTTTCCTTACAAGGGTTTTGTGCAATGAAAAGAAAATTGGTTACGGAAAGATATTTTTTTAATTATTTTGTTATTGTAATATTTGTCTTATTTTTTATTAAAAATGTTGGTGAGTATTAAGCAATTCAAAATAATTTTTTATAATTTGTAATAATTTCATGTTTTCTTTTCAGATTCCCTTCATCGAACGCTTAAACACTTTGAGATTTTCCACAAAGATGAAGTCCAGCATCGTATTGTGAAAAGAGGTGCCAAACATAGCAATAATCCTTTTAATGTCATCAAAGAAGTGGAATTCAAAACATTGGGTAAAAATTTCCGTTTAATTCTGCATCCTCATCGAGAGGTTTTGCATAGTAAATTTAAGGCATACACAGTGGATGGTGATGGCAATGAGACTGTTGTGCATTTGGGTATGTTGACAAATCCTTCGGTTTGCTGCCAAGGGCATGTAAATTAATGATTTTTTTGTCGTATTGCAGACCACGACAATTTCTACAGCGGAAGAGTTTTTGGTGAAGTTGATTCATCTGTGCGGGCTCACATTGAGGATGGTTTAATGACAA